>NC_087548.1:53269700-53573615 GCF_963921805.1 Phalacrocorax carbo
TAAGCATGGCTGTTTTGTGATTTGGTTTCCTGATTTTCACGCACAGGGGAAAGAGCAGGCCTATAGTGCCCCGGAGGAATAAATACGGCTCAACGCATGCCGGGTTCAACCGAACGGAGTTATTTTCGGAGGATATTGCAGAGCCGAGCCTGCAGCCGGGCAGCCGCGGCGCCTCCCCCGGCTGAGGTCCGTGAAGGGGAGCTGTGGGCAGCCTAAAACCTTCGCAGCTAGCATTTGTAACCATGCACTCCTGGCTGTGCTTGGGGGAAGGGTACGACACAGAAAATTTGCTGGTCAGCACAGGTCGGAGCACAGCGTTTGGCAGAGAAATTCCTGCCGGTGACAGCCCGTGATAAAAATCACTTGCCAGCTTCTTTGTAACACAGCTTAATTGAACACACAAAGAGTTTCAGGGAATATGCGTTTCCTACGATGCTATTTTGGTGTCAAAATTACTCTATCATCAGCCTGTTTAAAATGGGGTTGTGATGAAACACCGATCTTATTAGCTAATTGTACTTGCTAGTCTACGGGTGTTTATTTCATGGCCAAATTACAATGGTTGGCTGATGGGCTTTGCAGCCAGAACACTTTGAATTCCCCCTGGATTTCATTACTGTGACTGCAAAGGAAGGAAAAGAATAGCAGATGAAGCTGTTACTGTTTCAGCTCATGATCCTGCGGATGCCTTGTACTGAGCTGCGCCCTTAGGCTGAGCAAGTTGGCAGGGCTCATCTAGAAGAGTGAAAACACAAATTTTGTATTTTTTTAGTTGTTTTTTTTTTTTAAATAAATTTTAAAAGAAATTAATACTTTGGCTCAGGAGCAGCTGCTCTTTTTTCCTAAAGAGTAGCCTGTACTTGAGTGTGAAGTGCTTATCATTTATAATAATTTCTACCAGGTAATCTACCACAAGCACACCACGGGTATAGCTGCATATATGAGACATGCTCAGTACCACTTGCCTGCTGTGTTACCACTTTCACAGCAAGACGCTGTGTTGCTGTGTGTCCTGGCCTGCACTGGTGCATCATTTCTTACCAGACCTTCTTAACAGTTTTTCCATCAGAACAGACAGGACAGCTTTGCCCCCCTGCAAAAGTAAGACACTCAAGGAAGGGCCTCTCCAGAAGCCGTTCTGCTGCAAATCCAATGATCCTCAGACTACAGGGGCTCATCTGTCTTCATATAGGTTTCCCAGGCACCTCCATGCAAATGCTTAATCCTAGCCAAAGAAGGCCTAATTCATTTTAATTGCCAGAAGCAGCAGTTGTATTCACGCAGGGTAGCTGTAATTGGTAGAGGCAAGCACAAATACCTACCCTGCAAAGAGATGCACTGCTTCCATCTCTCTAGTAAGTGAGGCAGACATAATGGTCTTGGATACCCTCTGAGCTTTTCTGCAGCCCACTTCTGAGGAGAGTCTCTGTATTTTGGCGGCTCATTTACTGCTCACTGCCTTTACCATATTTTTTGCTTTTTCCATTGCGTTTTCCTTGCGTTGTGCCTTTCTAGCCTGATCCCTCCAGACAGGTTAGCTGGAAAACATCTGCAAGAGCTCAGTGGGGGAGGGCGTAGCTACAAGGTCCTATAAATACAAAGTGCTCCGCAGCCTGGACACTGAGCAAAGCTTTGACCTTGCTGGGATTTAACCCCTATTGACTTCCTCCCTCTGGCTTGGTGGGTCATCAGTCCATTCCCTCCTTCCTCCCACTCCCTTCACCGTGTCATGGCTGGGTCCCTTCTGGAGCCCAAGCACAGTTTGTGGCCACACACCAAATATTTGACTTGCTCTGAACAAGAGTTTCCTCACTCCCATGGCTCAGAAACTTGATGGACACTTTTTACTTGTTATGTGCTATTCTTAAAGTAAGTCCTCATTATGATTATGGGAAGGCTGGGACCCTGGTCTATGAACACAATGACGTGAATATAACCATCAGGTTTGTGCGTAGTTCTCCTGCATCCTTCATTCAAGCTATGCTCCATTATTATTTCTTTCTGAAGCTTAACAGCTTTGCAAGCAGCGCATCTTCTGCACGCTCTTGTGCTGTTTTTTTTTTGTGGAGCAAATTCTATTTTGATAAAGCTCTCAAGCTTCCTTTTCATCATAGACAGCATGAACTTCAGATGCTCTTCTGGAAGGCTGGTTTCCTGCTGTGATGCAATACAGGCCCTTCTGAGGTTTCTTGCCCTCATGAATGGATGCAACACCAGAGAGCTTTCAAAAGCAAGCTGAGGTACTTCTTGCTTGAAGGCAGCAGGACCTCAGTGCTCATAGGAATGAGGCAGTCCTCTGCAATCCTCCTACCAGGCTTTAGGAAACAGGCAGCAAAACCGCGCTTTGAAATCACTTTACTTTCTCTAGCAATGTTCCAGTGTTAGGTATTCAAGTCAAGTTTTGTGTTGCCATTAGGGGTAGTGCAATTTGGAGAGGTTTGGAAGGGACCCAGCAGTGCCTTCCAGTGAGCAAATTTTTTGCAGGCTCTTGCTGTGGTGTTCCTGGCCTGGGATTTGAGACATCTTGTTTCAGTCCAGTTCTGCAACAGAGTGTTTGGTGCATGGTTTGTTTTCAGTTATCAGATGCTTAAAAACCAAAATAAACCCCTTGTTGTCCCAAGATATTATTCTGAGCCCTGCCCGCCCTTCCCTGGGATTGACATTGTTACTGTTTGTGCGGCTCCATCCTTCTGTTGATGAAAATTCAGGGCAATATCTCCCAACACAGAAAAAGGGGATATTTAATCACATCCTGTGCCAGGAAAGCTTTCACTGAAACCAGAAGTGTTGGAAACAAGTCAGTAGAAAGGAAGTCAGGATGACTTCATGTATCTAATGACCTACCATGCTGCTACAGGACTGGAGGGGGTTTGCTAGTGGAGGATTAAGTGTTTAGATATTTAAGCATCAGAAGAGGGATGAAACTCAGCTGTTCATACCTGTATCATTTTCCTGATCTATGATAACCTGCTGGTTGCCCTCCTGCAGAGCTGCAGATCCCCCAAATTCCCTGTTCAGAACCATGTTCAAGCTTTGCAACTTCCACCTAATTTCAGTGCCCCTTGCAGCTGCAGAGAGGCGTTTTCACACCCCAACTTCTCTCACAGGCTTACCTGCTCCTATTTCACCCACTTGTCCCTCCTCCTGCAACACCTGAGTGCCTACTGACCCTTAATGTACTCACCTTCACAGCATCCCCATCCTTGAGGAAAGGGAGGCACAAAGACAGCAAGTGATATGCCCCAGGCTACAGAAGTGGTCTGTGGTGGAGCAGCACTGTGTTGGCTGCAGGCAGGTCTCCACACCTTTGAGCTGCCCTTTCTCACCTGGAGGGAAGGTGGCCCCTGGAGCAAAGATGGGGGGATGTGGCAGGTCCCGTAATCGGGAGAGGCAGCCAGACCACCCTGCTCTGTCTGACATTTCAGATGCCTACTGTTTTTTGCCCAAGGTTTTTGTATTCCTCCAGGACTTAATATTTAAAACTAGAATACAGCTAAGAGCTGTCAGAAAAGTAATTAAAATCAAGGGATGTCTTATCAGTATTTCTGGGATTGTGGCAGACACTTTTGTTTTGGTGGGCAGGGCACAGGGTTCAGGCCTGTGATTTCGTCTTCAGAACACTGCAGTGTGAAATACCTGCTCACCCATTTATTTGTCTCCCACTTGATTACCGTCAGCTGAAGTGGCTAGATAAAACAATTCAGTAGCTTCTGTCACAGGCATTATTTCTAGCTTTGCTCTAGTAGCAACGGTCTCAGAAAATCCACCCTGGCACTGGATTTTCTTCCACTTGATTTTTCGTGTACCCAGGTTAATCAGGGACTGAGCATTAGAATGGAGAGTATGGCAATAGATGTCAGAAAAAGGAGACCAGCTTTTTTAGGTGTTCTGTGAGCGGGAGTGCAAACTCCATCCATTTCACACATTCATAATTTAAATAGTAATTAGAATTTCTAAATTATCTCTCCCTGGGCACTACCTAATCTTCATTAAACA
The DNA here is from genome assembly GCF_963921805.1 of Phalacrocorax carbo. Classification (NCBI taxonomy): domain Eukaryota; kingdom Metazoa; phylum Chordata; class Aves; order Suliformes; family Phalacrocoracidae; genus Phalacrocorax; species Phalacrocorax carbo. The sequence goes on from NC_087548.1 coordinate 53,273,697, forward strand.
TCTAAATACCAGTGACTAAAACTGGGTCAGCTCCTCAGTGACCCCTCATGGGAGGAAGGAGGTTGCGCCAGACTTCAGCAGCACAGGATCTGGCCTCGCTGGCTGGGAGATGGTTTGCTGTACGCTAAGGGTTGCACCCAGAGGGCCCCATCCTCTGTGCAAAGCAGGAGAGCTCCTTCGACAGCCAGGGAGCTGAGCTGTCCTGCAAGCAAGGAGACTGGCCTTCCAGCTGTGGTGGGGCGCAGGGCGGCTCGGGGAGCAGGGAGCCGAGCCTAGCATTCACAGGTCCGTGCTCACTCCTGCAGAGTGTCTGGGCAGTGGGAACTGCTGCGTGGCCGAAGGACAAATCCCACTCTTGCAGCTCTAGTCCTCTGTCTCCAGGTCCCTGCTCTCCTGCCCGCTAATATCTTCCTGGATTTTCTTGCCCACTCTACCCCAGTGCCCTCAAGTTTTCCTTCCACTTCCAACTCCCATGTCCCATCCTGTTCTCCCAGCACATGCTTCTCACGAGCCCTCCCCTGCTCATCGTTAGCCCCTTCCTTTTTTTATGTCTTTTCCCTGGAAGCCACAGAACAGATTTGTTTCAGAGCTGGGGGCATCATTATTGCTCTCCCCAGCCAATGCTTCAGTCCCTCACCACTGGCAAGGCTGAAGAGCCAAAGAGGTCCTGTTCTGCAGTTCTGACAGGGAAAACCCAGTGGAAACCAGATGGGGTTTTCATGACCTGTATGTGACGTGCCTTCTGTCCCTTACACCTCTACTGACGAAGGGCATTTCTGTAGCCTCTTTTGCTCCGTGCAGCTAAACCCACCTCGCCAAGCAGCTTCACCCTTAATAAACCATGAAAAAGATGCTCACAGTCACGGGGACCTTCAGTCATGACCTTCAGAGGATGCAGTCAAAAATTTGCTGTGCCCATTGGAGGGAGAGAAGGGAAGGAATCTCGGGTTGCACGTGCCTCTGCCAGTAAGAGCATATAGGCGCTGTTATCAATGGCTTCTATTAACCACCCATCTTCAGCTATACAGGCTTTCTAGAACACCTCTGCAGAACAGGGCTCCTGCTTTGGGAGTAGGGAACCCGTACAGAGGAGCATGTACCAGGGGACCTTGCAAGAACAAGGAGGGGGCCCCACAAGAGGTGCTCTGCTGGGATGTGCAGTTTGCATAGTGCTCACAATGCAGTGAGATTTCCTTCACCCCCACCTACTCTGCATTCTCCCTAAGCTGTCCGTATAAGGGACCTTTGGACTGCAAAACCCCACTCACCCCACCCAGCCGAACAAAGCATCAGCACCATAACACTTTTTTTGTCACCAGCACAGTGAGAGCGCCAAGAAGGCATGGCCAGCACCACTGCAGCTACCCAGCTAAAGGGCAGGCACTACTAAAGCTGAAGCAAAGATACTGATGGGCTCTGCTTGCTCTCAGGGCTGTGAGACAGTATTACTAAGAGGACAAGCAGGGCTTAGCACCCCATAGGGAAGACACAGAAACATCTTTCTTACTTAAAAAGAAAAACTTTATTTTGATACATTAAAAAATCTATACATTTCTTAGACTAAAATACAGTTTTGCATCAGTATTCTGGCACAATGTCAGTTTACACAGAAAATCTAAGATTAGATCAGCAGTGTTAATTTCCCTTCTCTTCCTGCATTCACAGCTTGCAGTATAAAACGTTTCAAGTTCTCAGACAACAATAAACAGTGTCACATTTACTTTTCCCATTCCCAAAGGAGGTGGCATTCCACTGGAAAAAGGAGCACTTGTGAGTTGATCTTGATTCAATGTAAATCACTACACCAGTTCAGGGGTTTGACTGCCCTGTTAGAAGTATGAGTGAGAGAGGATGAAAAATTTGTTTCCAGATGAAGCTTTGATGGACTATGATAACATGAGTACTGTCAAACCTTTAAAATCTGTTCAGAAGATTTTCCTTTTTCCTTACGGCGGCTGCCATAATCAGCAACACAATCCACCACACAGAAATAATTCTTTTCTACAGGTATAGGATTCCACCTTCTTTCTTGCTCTGAAGAACTCCAGAGCAAAATAAAAGCAGGGCACAGGGGATGTTGCTGTGAGATGTCTGTGAATTGGAATGTGAATTTTATTAACTACTGTGAAGATCCTGCGGAATATTTTCTACCTGTGAAATCCTGCTCTCTATGGCTCCACCTAACTAACCTCTGGCAGCTGCTTTCTGGCCTGCATCAGGGACAAAACAACCTTCCTGTTTTCTCCTCCCTCGCTCCCCTAGGAGACACTAACACGCTGACTGCAGCACTGTTTTTCTAATGAAGAGATAGTCTCCCTTTTCAGTTCGCGCCGGGAGGGAGCCAACCAATACTAACACTGGAGCACACCTACTATTTATCCGAGAGTTAAAAAACATGACTTCAGTGGGAACTCCAGTCAGTGCCCAACTTCTGATGGGGTTCTAGAGCTATCAGCTTCCTAATCTCACAAATCCTTTCTGACATACTCCCTAGCCGCCCCTATTTCACTCAAGCCAGAGGAGAGTGGTGGTGCACTTGAGGAACAGTAGCCAGCTATGCTACCAGAACCTTCCATCACACATTTAGAGAAGCCAGAGCTGTTTTTAAAGTTACTGAAATTAGGCTAGTTCTGCTAAAGTCAGATGGTACTTTTGCTCTGAATTCTTGCAACTTTGGTTGTAAGGGGAGTCCCACGTTTCCACAGAAAAGTACCAAATGCTTAAACCACCAAATTCTGCTTGTCATATTCACACATCACTTGACCACTTCAGTGAGCAGGGGAATAGAATCTGATGGTGTTTGCTGGTTTTCTGCTAGTTCTGTTTTAACTCATCTCTGTCAAATGAATGCCAGGTAGTTTAGCCTCCAAATGGGTATTTTTAGATGGATTCATGCTACCTATTGTCCCTAGAAATATTTTCATATTCCTAATGTCTCTGAAGAGCTTTGCCTTGATTGCATCAGCTCGCAAACACTGCAAGACACATCACAGCTCCATCCCAGATCAGAAATTCTGCCTTTTATACATGACCCATATCACAAGAGACAAGTTTCATCTCTTCTCTCATTTCTCTAAATATAAAAGAAAAAAATACCTTGAGAACAGTATTCGCTACAGAACACAAGAAATACAAATTTACTAGTCTCCATAATCTCTTGTTATGTGATGGAAATAACAGCAGAGATTATATAGTTGAAAGAGCATTTTAAAATGAAATATTTAGAGTAAACTTCCATCATCCCAACAAACAAGCTGAGTGCAAGAAATGCTTCAAATAAGTCTGTTGCGTTTTGTTTTGGGAAACACGAGGGTTTTTTCCACAATGATGAACCAGGATTTCTGTGGTGATGTGACACACAAACTGTTCAAGAAACAATGGACTTGTGAGGTTTAGATTTAGTAAACAGTATCTGCACAGGCAAAGCCATGATTTAAAAAACAGGGATGCTCTTAGATATCTACTTGTAAATCTTAAGAGTGTTTCTTAAAATGACAGTGCCATGTTCAATACAGCATGTAATACGCACTCAGAACGAAATGTTCACTGGATGGTGATGATGAGTATATGTCTGCTACATGCATTTTATTTTGACTCTATAACATACATTCATAGAATACATCATAACCGCTCAGAGCAAACCGCTAAAGTGCATGCTCTGAGGGCACATTAAGTATGTTGTCTCCAACACTGGCTGCTCAGTTGCCAGAACACTGATACAGAAAGGGCTCATTTCTGCTTTATATCCCCATTTTGTGCTGAAAGAGTAAGAGCTAGCATCCCCTGCTCCCTCCATGAAAGGGAGCACTGTGGAGCAGGCTAATTACCTGCTGCTGAAAAAGCCCTTTCAGAAAGAAGTAACCACCCTGAGAAGGTGCTGTACAGAAACGCAGGGAGTGAGTCTTGGAATAACTCTTGGGTAAGTGGACCTGTGCACTGGGTTAGGCTGGGATGGAGTTGATTTTCTTTCACAGCAGCCTGTATGGTGCTGCAGTCTAGATTTGCAACCAAAACAGTGTTGATAACACAACAGTGTTTTTACCTGTTGCTGAGTAGTGCTTGCACAGGGTCAAGGCCTTCTCTGTTTCTCACTCTGCTGCCCCAGCAGAGTGGGCTGGGATTGGGCAAGAGGGGGGAGGGCACACAGCCAGGACAGCTGACCTGAACAGACTGAAGAAATAGTCCATACCATATAATGTCATGCTTAGCAATAAAATTGGAAGTGGGAAGGGAGTGAGGGAAGAAGGGAGGGACGAGGGTGAAGTTTCCCAAAGTAGCCATTGCTCGGAGACTGGCTGGGCATTGGCCTGCTGGTGGGAGGTGGTGAGTGATTGCCTTTGCACCACTTGGGGTTTTCTTTTTTTTTTTTTTTTCTTTCTTTCCTTTATTTAATGAACTGCCTTTACCTTGACACATGAGTTTCCTTACTTTTGCCTTTCCAAAGCTTTCTCCCATCCTACTGGGGGAAGTGAATAAGCAATAGAGTAGGGGATTACCTGCCAGTCAGGGTCAACCCACCACAACCTGTAACTGGGTTTTCCACTTTAAGTTCTCCCTTCTTGGACATGCTTTCCTAATGCAGAAAGTCCTTGGGTTACCATGTCAAGCTAAGGCCACATGTAAAACCCAATCCTGCTTTTGGCAGCAAGCTGAAGATGGAATTCTAAGCTAGCTATACCATACATTTACTCTAGCCGTGGAGCAGCACTGAAACTGTAGAAATGATGGGCTGCACTCCTAACCACAGCAAGCACAGTGATGGAGTGGTATCATACAGAAAAACCCACCTCAGAACTCCAGCTCAGCACCTACTCCCCCTCCCATTCAGTCCAGGTGATATCCTGAATCATTGCCTCAGGAAGGTGAGAAGGCATGTGCTAAGATCAGTGGGACAAAGGGGAGCTGACACTCTGCCACCTGGCACTCCTTTGCTGAAAAAGCAATACAGAAATGAGAGCTAAAATAACAAAAAAACATTCTCTAGGGCTGGAAGAAGCAAAAAAAAAGATGACACACTGCTGCTCAGCCTCCAAACAGAACAGAGTAAAATGAAAAAAAAAAATTAACAATCTGAAGTATGGCATGCTTCTTTTTCCTTTGAAACCTAGCTGATCAGAGGCTATGATACAGACTGTCTGCAGAAATGAAATGCCGGGAACCAGTAACCCCATTGGCTTGGTTTTTAAACCCCAACTGTCCAGCCTGAACCTCCAGTCCTCAGGAACTGCTTGGTTCAGTGATTTCCAAGGAGATGACTTCTCTAACTCAGCTGTCTCACCTGTTCCTCATGCAGTGTTATTTCTAGTGCATTATCACTCTCTAGTATAGTCTAGACTGCTTCCCACAAAGCAGTCTATATAGTGGCTTTAATAACCAGCTGGCAAAAAAAAAATAAATTATCCCATCCCAACTGGCAGACCCCAGCACCTCTGCTGCCAACTGGGGATTTACATGGGAAGTGTTCTCCTTCTCCACTATCCCTACTAGGGAAGGAAAGCAGAGTCTAAATTTGCCCTGAAAAGTTGTCTCTTCAGACGTCAGCCTTCTGCTTATCTCCTTGCACAAGACAGAGCTGGAAGAGGGCAGCTTGTAGTTTGGTTGCAAATGAAGGTCAAAGGACGTTCAAAACGGCCACTGGAAGCCTGTGTGTGGATGGAATGCCTCTTCGGCATGACTGAAAAGCTCTACATGCCAGATATACACTCAAGAATGGTGCACACAATTTTATTAAGAACTTTATAATTATATAGATTTGTCACTTAAACATTACAACTACCCATAGAAAAGTGTGGCATGTATCTTTCAAACACCATGTAATAAAACAAATTTATTTTTAAAACAGGATAAACTGCTATAAAAATGGTGCACAGTCAAGCCATACAAAAATACAAAATTTGTTTGCAACTGCAGTCCTAGTTGCAACTGCAGAGAAAAGCCCCCACCCAGGACTTCCAGTGAGCAGAGAACACACACTTGTGGAATTGGTCATGGCAGAAATTTGTTGTCAAAATGTGCAGAATCCAAGGCTTCAATCAAAGCACCTCCAGTAACTTCCAGGCAGGATGGAATTTAATTTCTCTGGAAGCAACTATGTCCATGATAAGCGTCTCAGCCTTGGAATCCAGTTTCTAGCATTTATCTGAGCCAGTTTTTAGATTTCTGTTGCTAAACCCCACTGATCTACACAAATATGGGTGTTCAGTGCCACTGCTGTCTTAGCCACTGGTACAGCAGGAATGCCTCCTCTCCACACACTTAAGGCTGCTCCAATGCTGCTTCTAGATAGTCTGACCTCTAACTTGCACTGGGAGGCCTCACCAGTGCTCCAGTTTGAATCCCTAGCTTGAAGCTCTAGTCCAGTTAGCACTTACACAGATGTGTAACTTACAACTTCCACACTCGGAGTGCCCTCCTGACGTCAGTGTAGCTATCCACATGGCTCACTTAAACGTGTGTCTAAGTGCTTGCAGGATTAGGTAATTCTGTGTTCCTTTCTCCCCAGCAGATATAACTTATAAATGTATTTTTATTTTCATATCTTTCTTATAGTTTGGATTCTGTGATATGAAAAGAGTAAATCCTCTTAACTGGCTTACCAAAAGAAAACTAAACAGATTTATTAAATTACTTCTGGAAGCAAAAGTGAAATATTTCGCTATTGCCAAAAGGTAAGAGCACTGGTTAGCTACATGATACTACATATTTTCTTAAAACTTTTGACAGTAATTTAAAAGCCTGACCCTCTGGAAGGAAGCACAGAGAACTGCTTACTTATTAAACCTTGATAACATGAGCTGTGCATGTCTCTACTTAGACATACCTCCCCACTCCATTAAAAGGCTTCTGTAGAAGGGCTTTTCTCTTTCAAAAGATTTTCTTGAATGGAGTGATCAAACCATTGAGGCATTATTTATTTGTACAGAGCTTATATTTAGTGCAATAAGTTTAAAAAGTCTGCTCTGAAATACTAACTTTACATTAACAAAAATAGTTTTCTTAAAAAAATTGTAACAAAAGGAGTATATAGCATAGACAGGTTATGTATCCTTAACAAATACACTTTTAAGCTTTTACCATTACAATATGCTGGAGAATTGAATATTAGCATTCATATCTGGTGAACTTCCAGACTGAAAAGAAAGGTAAATACCTAAGAATAATAATAAAAAAGCATGTTCTCTTGTCGTTATTTGATAACTGTAGATAACTATCCTGGCAGTTACACATCCAAAGAAATGTTTCTCTGCCCTTTCCTGTTTTAGCCACCCACTACATACATACAAATATGGATGGAACAACAGGCATGGTCCCTTCCACCTCCCAAAGCTCTCCGGCATTAAATGAAATGAAGCATACAGTACTTTTTGTACAGTAGTACAGTTCATTTCTCTTCCCATCCTCAGCATCGTTACATCTAGTCATGAATTAATCATGAGTATGGCTAAGACTGAGCTTTAACAATCTGTTATTTCAATTGCTCATACAGAGAATCCATACCCTTCGAAGGAGCACTGCTGAAGTGTGAAGGTGGCTACGGAACTCAAGGGCAGGATAGTGGACAACAGGTTAAGAGGGGTAAGTAGGGTAAAACAGGAAGTTAATTGCATATAAAAATTATCTGTCCCCATTTTCTAGTTTCTGTTTAATAGGAGATGCAAGGGCTCCCACACACCTGAATACCTGAGGAGTTGGTTATTGTGATATCTGATATTGATAAACAAAACTGTGCCCCAGTAGGGCTATAAAGTAAAATGACTGCTTACAAACCCATTCAAACTGAATGAACTCTTACTGAAACCACCTTTTGAAAAACTAAATTTGAGACTTTCCTTGATTTGAAGATTTTCCCTTACATGTGACTGTCCTGAATTTAATGCAAATTTAAGCAAACTAAACAAGTAAGACTCTCAGCAGATTAGCAGTGTCATGGGAAATCTGTCTAAACCCAGTCATCATTTCAGATTATCTTTACAATGATACCTCATCCAGACTGTAAAATATCAAGCAGATAAGAATCAACTTTTCCATGACCACAATGAATAATTAAAAAAAATGGAACAATGATAAAGCTGCTTGTAAAAGCCACCCGTATGAAAAGAGTACATGTTTCACAAAAATAATTGTTAAAAAAAGTATTAAATCCCTGTTCCTTTTCTCTGATTTTGGCTGTTTATTTATATATATATATATATGTATGTATATATGTATATATATACTGTTTTGGAATGTCAATGGGTTCCAATATGGCTGGCTAGTTTCAAGATGAACTTGCTCCAGAGGCCTAGAAAACAAAGTCATACAGCACAGTCTTAGACAAATGCCAAAAGACAAGGAGAAACTGAGTCAAAGGGGTCACTGGAAACCATAAAGAAAGATGTGTGAAAAGGTTTTTTTTTCCCCTTGTGTCTTGATACAAGAGCAGAAGGTCCTAAATGCTTCCTCATCTTTGCTATTAATACCTATTTAAAATACAACTGTACTTAAGGCATTTCACTTTTAGAACTAGTTGTCATGTCTAAGAAATACCTGCATTTCAAGGAGACTAAAACAAAACAGTAAAGACTATTTTTTTAAAAAAGAAGCAAAAAAAAAAAAAAAAGAAAAATAAATCTAACTTTCAAACACCCCATTTGGAGACTACAGAGGCTACTAGTACAGTATTCTATACCATAGAATAGACTTTTGAATGACCCTATTCCAGATGTAACTGAGGCCTTTATCAATCCTTTGGGGAAAGGTATCAGAAATTTCACAGAGGTAACTGCTGTCTCCCATCCTTGTCAGGAAGTGAGATCCTCCTGTTTCAGAACCTATTGAACTGCAGCTGAACACCCCAAAATGAAAGGCCATTTGAGAAAACAAGGTCCAGTGAGTTCCAAACAAGACTATCGCATGAGCAGCAGAACTGGGAGTAATTCAGCAGGTGACACTCAGGCTGAGCATCAAGTGCTCAGCATCTTCTCCAGCAGTCCTAGGACCTTCAGCCACTGCCAGGCTCAAGTGCCTGGAGTCAAGTTCCAAGAAGAACAAGACCACCCTTGACTTGCAAGTACTTGGTTTGCCCTTATACAAGGTGGGGATGAATACAGGTTTTAACATCCAAGCTTTAGGCAGTCAAGTACAAAAGTCTGACTAGCAGTCTGTGCTAGCGCTGATGAGAGCATAAGGGGAAAACCACTTAGAGTAAACCAGTTGTTTGAATTAGACATTAACATAAGACATTTTTGGACTGGCATTTTTTGTATGTGTGACTAGAGAGTTTAAAAACCCAATTCTCAATCATTTTAATGGCAGCTTTACATTTACAGTGTTTAGACCACTCTCAAAATTCCAACATTAGTGTCTGCCTGAACAGCTAGAGTTACTCCCAGAAGAAAACAGTAAATGAGCATAGAATTAGTTTTTTAGATGTATAAACACAGCAGCATTTAGGCATAAGCAGATCTAGAAACTGGTATGCTATAATGAAATAGCAAAACACGCAAAGCTACACATCTATCCAGTCTACAGCAGAAACCCATTCCAGCTAGGTCAAAAAGTGCTCATGCAACATGGCTTCACGTACATCATTTAAAAAAAATTCTACTGTTAGCATACACTATTTAGGTTCCATCAGGTTGAAAAATTGTCCCCATGGTAAGAAACTGCATCAGGCCCCAAATACTCTAGGAAAGTAATGATGGAAAAATATTTTATTTCACAAAGTCATATTGCACGATGACAAGTCATACCTTGCCCAGCCTGGGTCTCCATCATACGCTCTCAGTTCTCCACCTTCCAAACTCATCCTCCTATCTGTTATCTGTACCATGTATAGCTGTTCCTTATTCCAGGCTACTCAGACATGCAATGCCTTCCTAACAGGCATACCATAAGTAAAACAGGCTGCAGAAGCATAAATGATGCATTGTTCACTGTCTGTGTATCTGACAGTGTGAGATGGAAAGAGCACACAAGAGACAAGCAACATAAGTAGTTGGCAATAAAAACAAACAACTGGGAGAAATGTCATTTGAGCAGGTTGAAAGGAATCACTGTATCCAATTCCTTGGCACTGTATAAAATAATTTGGTGAGAGCTTTAAATGCCTGGTTCTACTTTGCAACAATGGATGTGCTCAGTAGTGTTCTTCAGGCTTTTACGGTGAACGTAAGATGAACAAAATTTTTCAGTTCAGGACTGAAAAGTGGTTTAAAATCAGAATAGCCCAATGAATTCCAGAGTCATCTTATTTTGAGAGTACTCAGCAGCTGGGGCTGTCAGTGTATACCACATAGCATGCATGCTAACCCTAATGAAATGATACTCCATTTGTTTCATGTAACACAGTTCCTTTCATCTTACTTTTACAGGAGATGGTCTCAGCTGTGACAAAAACTCTGCCATCCAGGTGATAGGCAAGCTCACAAACAGAAAAAGCAGAACATCTTGAGTGATACAGAGAACAAAAACTTCTCCTGAAGAAGTGCAGTCAGTAAAGACAAAGAGGGAGAAGAAGTAAAAGTGAAACTCTTGGAGGATCGCCACCTCCTCATCTGCACCTACCATTGGTTTTAGCTCTCTGCCCTCAGCTCCACCTCCCCGGCCCGCTTCTTTCATAGATTTCCTACTATTCTCCACAAACTCCTGAAAAATAGTAATAAAGTAAAAAGTGCTTTCTTAGAACAGACTCCAAACATCAAATCTCAGTAGAAAACTTCAAGATGTAACTGCTCAAAATGTCAACACAACTTGCTCCTCCCACTTCTCTTGGTCAGACTTGTCTACAAAGTACCAAAAGAGCCCACCAAATAGCCACAAGGGTTTCCCTCATTTAATTCTGGAAGCCTACAGGTATTTGCCTTGTGTACTGTTACAACTTTCACATTTACCACACAATGCTGTCCTTTACAGGGAAGGAAGGTAGGAGGATGGATGTCAAAAACCCCAGAGATCCTAGTTATTACACCCTATCCTGTGAACTGTTTGTATTCTGTAGCAAATTTCAGTAAACTTTAACTGCTAGGGTTTTCTGATATTGACTGTTCACTAAAGAAACATACAATGCTTTTATGGTTCATCTGTGCTGTCTTCTGAGACAGCATGCTATGTTTTACTCTTATTCTGTGCTAAAAATCAACTCATCAGCTACTGTTTTATTTATTTTATACTCTAGATTCTGTAGTGTTTTACCAAAAATTTAATGGTAAATTCTTGACATGTTTTTCAAACAAGCGATCATAAAAGAAAAATTATGCTAAGAAGTCATGAGAGTTTTCCTCTATCCTACACATGTGGGTACGTTTTACAGGGACATATTTCATCGTTGCCACTTAAAAATATTATCAAGAAAATTAGCTACTCAACAACAAACTAAATGGCTTGAAGAGCATAATGTTTACCTTGGTCTTGGGAATAAGGTGAAACAAGCAAATAATTGAATTGTGCAAAGGGCCTTGACATAGCATCTAGGCTCCAGGACAGAACATAATATCTGTTGCTTCTGTGCATAACAGACTGAGAAGCAAATTCTGGTTCCTGTCTATCTGAAAGAAGAAAAACTCCAGTGTGGTCACTATCTGTGTGTGTGGTAGAATACTCTGATACCTTTTCTATTCAATGTCCCAAGAAAGGTCGTTCTTAGGAAAATACAAAAACCAAGCCTTTCCTCCTTGTTTTGCTTCTTTCCATTCTGCAGTGTAACATTTACAAGAAATGATACCCAGAGGTATGATTCTGCAAGACAACTGCTCATCTCACAGCCAGAGCATAAAAGCCAATACCTGTGATGTCAAGGGAGGGAAGCATCGTTACTAACGTGATGCTTGTCAGACCACACTATTTGCTGATCAAGCCATGAACAAGACAGGAAGGTAACCCAGGTAAAAAAAATTACAGTATCAAACTCAGCTAGTGAGTTCACTCTACTCTCCAAATACCCATTTTATAAACCATACTCTTAGCCTTAGAGAGCAAGGGGAAACTTACCATGAGAACTTTATCCATGTAGAATTCCCTCCCAGGGCTCCCATCATTGTATTTTGTATCGATGGCAAAACATAAGAAAAGGACATCAACAACCATTTCATAAATGGAAAGGAAGCAGTGAGCAACCAGGAACGCAAAGAGGCAGACAATGATGAGTGGCAGCACCCAGATGGTGTAATCTTGTTGGTAATTCAGTAACATAATCCCAGCCAAACCTGTACTGCAGACAATCAGGGCCTGAAGAAGAAAACAGAATACAACTCTAATGGCAGAAGCCTTTTAATTTTTTTTGCTTTGTTTTTAACCTATGTACTTCTTGCTCTGCCAGTGCTAGAACTAGGGGTTACAGATGCTAGTGGTAATGGCACTTTATGTCCTGGATTCCCCACATCCCTGAGTGTAAATGACAAGAGGAGAGGGAGGGAGGAAGGCAGGTCTTTGTGGGGGTACAGTATGTTTTTTGTTTTGCTGGCAGAAACAACTTCCAAGCTCGTCTTACCTCTGCCTCATCTCCGAGCAGGGAAAGTCGATCAGAATTCATGTGACGCACTTTATTGAAAAGTCTCCACAGAACTACACTACGTGTGAGGCCCTAACAAGATATTTCACTGGGTACCAGTTTGGTCTTTGGGAATGACAACAGGACTAAAACAATTGTCGTGACCACTCAACATTTTTAACATTTCTGAATCTATTATTATGAACACTGTAGCTAAACATGAAATTGTAATATAGGTCAGCTTTACTGTATTACGAAAAAATTGGGTTCCACTGATAGAGGAGACAGGCTGGCAGCCTGGCATTGTTTTAGCTGATACTGTTTTTTATATGCTGCACCGTTCATTTTAACATTTCTGTCACCTGTGCATTTCTCTAATAATTTGAAAGACATCTTTTCAGGGAGATGTCCCTTTCAGACATCTCTATAAAACCACATTATGTAATTTCATGGTCTCCCAAGCACCTATATCTTCATTATGTGTTAATTTCTTCTCACAACTTATTGACTTAATTACTGGATTAAAAGTTCAGCCCACTGTACTCTGACTTAATAAAAGTAGAGCAATGTAATAAGGAAGACGGTTCAGTTCAAGCTGGAAGTTCCTCATAGCAGGCTCCTATACTACCTTCCAGTCCAATTTTGTCACAAACGGTGATCAGTAATGTGCCAATCTTCAGCATAAACCTGGAGAGCCCTTACTGAACAGAATTTAGAGGAAATGCTTCCTGTCCTTACCTTTCTAGATTTTAACCACAAAACCAATCAAAAACTCAGAAGTTCTAATAATCATTTTTCCCTGGACTCCCTAAAAATAAATTAAAGCAGAAGGTGTCATCATCTTCAGCTATTCCTTTCTGATCCCTTTTACTTAACGTAAGGGAGTAATCTGTTTATCCTCCCTATCCTGGACAGTCCCGTCCTGATACAATGCAGCTAGATGTGATAAAGTGCATGCTAAGAAACATGAATTTGAAGGCATTTGGTATCTGGGGTGCAAGACATTTCTAAGGAAAGCTTCCTACTATGTAGGTCAGTAACAATTGTAAACAGCAGACATACCTTTCCTAGAAACAGCATAAAATCCCCAACTGTGTTTATGGCAGCCACTCGCAAAGCGTTTTCCACTAGAATAACAAAGGCATCCTTTGCTGAGGTGCAGAAGTTGGTGCTGTTGATAGCTGTGGCTGTATATGCATTCTGGGAAAAGCAGATTGAAGGTTTACTCATGGGATGATCAGATATTTCAGAGGGAGTGGGGGAAGAAGGGAAGAAGGGAGAGAAGATACAGCTTCTGAGTAAGTCACCTAAGTCATATGATGTTAATGAACACAGATTCCCTTAAGAGTTGTTGACTCAAGCAGCATGTACCAGCTCACAAAAGACTATTGAGGCAGAGAATTACTATTCTTCTCCTCCCTTGCTCATCACTTATGCACTAACAAGTTTATTCCAAAAATGTAATTAAACAGAATTTGCAATTTCTCTGCAGGAGGAGGTGACCAGTGGCATAACTACAGCAATTAAGCAGTTAGAAAAAATATTCTGGAAGTATGAAAGGGTTTGAGAGTCATACGAGTCCACCAAGATAATTCCTAGATACTTCACTAGACTACACTCAAAGTTAGGCAGGACAATTTTGAAGGATTATACTGGTTTTGGTTTTGTTCTGTTTGGTTTTTTTTTTTTAATGCCACCTTCTGCTTTTATTTCTGTATTTTCACAAGCGAAAAAATTAACAACAGTGAAAGGGATGTTAGAGAGATATTAAGACATGCATTTAACAGAGATGGAACCACAGGCCAATAAAATATCTTTTACAAAGGGGTCTGACCAGTCATTGTGTTGCAACTTGCAACTCTCTTTCCACTTTGTAGATGATGATGACAATTTTTACGTTAAATACAGTTTTTCAATTATATGAACCTTAAATATTACACCTAGAAAAGCTTCGTTCTTTTTTCACAAACATATTTTGAAACTCAGATGTAGTTAGATAGAGTAGACATAAGGAGGAACACCTCCAACTACTAAACAAATTGTTATGAAGTTGAGATACCTTATTCACAGAGATGAATACCAGCTATTTTTCACCTTTACAAGGTAAACAAAGACTAATGTAGTGATTTGCAGTGTAATTTCAGTAATGGAGACAAGACTGAAGTACTTTCACTGAAGTTCAGTTCCAAAGTATGATACCTTATGTGTCAGCCTCAGACTGCATTCTGGGAATCATATATATTATCAGCCCTTACATAAAACTTGACTATTGAAATCCTTACCTGATTCAAGTAGGTCAGGCACTTTTCTAGACACCAAAGGCAGCAGATGCAGGCTTTGAGCATACAGCGAGCACAAGCATTTTCCTAGGAAATCACAGAATGTGGGAAAACAAAGATAAAGAGTAATAACAACAGATCTTAAGAAAACAATATTCCTTTGTGTTTCAGTAACTGATACTCAGCTTGGTAACTTAAGCAGTCCCTCCCAGTCCCATGGTCCTTTACCAAAAGGTAGACCAAAAATTCCAAAACAAGACTTCCAGCCCCCACACAGATTAAATTAAATTAGGTGTAAACATATCAGGCGTTGAGTTTCAGTAAGAAAATGAAATCTATTTCTCTTACTTTTCCTTTGAGTTGTGTATGAATATACATAAGAATCATTCGTGGTATCTTCACTAGCGTGATAATGAAAGACCCCTTTGCCACTGTTCCTAGGTGGTAGCAAACAAGGCGATTAACAGATGCCAGAATAGGCATGAATGGCAGATTCCTTTTCTCCCTGTTGAAAAAGAATAAAGTAGAATGATCAGTATGTATTTAGTGTCATCTAGAAATACTACAAATTCTCAGTAAACTAATGCGCAAAAGGAATGTATTATCCTCATACTAGCGTTCAGTGTTCATCAGTTCACACTGATGGTGTGGGCAAGTCACAGTTTTGGCTCTAATGCAATAATAGGAAGAGGATAAGGAATCGGTATGTCTTAAGGGTAGTCCTACTAGCAGTTGGCTGCATTACCACTATCACCAAGTAGCAGTTTCCATAAAATTACATTTATTGGTGTACAATTCAAAGCCTTCCAAAAAAGTGAGAAACAAAGCTAGAATTTTTTTTCAGTTGGACTACTGATAACTTGCCTTCCCCGTCTCTCCTGTTCTGTTGGAGGTCTTTGTGGAGACTTTGGAGAGGACATTACTATTGTTATTTATTAGGCAAATTCTTTTCTCAGATGTTTTGCATTTCTGATTTAGCTATTATATCCTCAAGGAACAAAGTATTAAGCCTTAAAACAAGCTATTTTATTGCAACACGGCTAGAATATTTTTGTTCTATCAGATGAACAGTCACTTTCCCAGTTTTGAAGCAATTCCCTCAAAATATATATTTATATTTCCCACCAAGGAAGCCACTTCTATTTCTCTCTCAAAGAACAGCTTTATTCAACATTTAAAGAATGGCTCTTGCTCTTTATTAGAAATATGAACGTAATACTAAGCATATTAAAGGAACAAATGCTAACATTCCAAACATAAAATTTCTCTCCAGCTTGGGAGAAAGCTATTTTCATGGAAGCTTCATTCAAAAAGATACAAAAAGTAGAGTCTTCATTCCATGAAAATAACATCTGCTTAACTTAATCCTGCAATGTTAATGATTAAAATAGTTTTACCCTACATTTTCTCCAATTAACTTTCAGAACGCAGGTGGAAGAAGCCAAATTCTACTCCCTAAATCACCTAAAATGTCTGAGCCTTACATCCACGCAACCCAACCGCAACCCAACCACAACCCAACGACCTCCTGCTTTTGAGGTAAATGTCACTGAGGGCACAGAGTCTGTAACGCAGAACACCTTGAGGTCTGTTATTGCCTGAGTTGAAAGGAATCCATCTGGCTAAGGCAAATGAACAGTGAACATATAAAAAACATTTCTCCATAGATAACTTCACCTCATTTGCTGTGGAAAGCTGTTAATATGCAAAATAATGGGGAAGTCCAAGTTAATGCTCTTTTCTTTCTTACTAAGTCACTTTTCAGATTAGAATTGTACCTTAAAATGCAGAAAAGATTAACAGTAGGGACAGATGGGTACTTACTAACCTAAAGTAAAATTCCTGTTATAGAAAGATAGGGTATAGTTAAAAGAAAAATCACTCATCCTCAGGTCACAGAAAATACATAAACTTACAGATGAAGCGAACACATTGCTAAGTGATCTATTTCAATACAAAGTTATCCTCTCTCCTCTGTATTTTCGTAGTTTGTTACTCAATCTAGTTTAATTATTCACAAGATTACATCCCTGTAACAACTTGCAATAACTTCACAGATGCATTTCATTGGTATACTGGAGGGCTTAATAATTACTAAATAACAGAATTTCTGTCAGCACAGTAAATTAATCCCTTGCCTTTGATTTTGTTTTAAAGACTAAGGCAGATAAGAAGTCAAATGTGATTCAGATAACAGTCTCAATTAAAAAGACAAACCAATTAAACATTTGTGATCTGAATCATGTACTTGAAAAATTTCTGCATGCAGTATTTAAAAACCCATTTTCTAAAAAAACAGACTCTTAAAAGCACATGGCAAGAACAGAGTGTGGCTGCTGGATATCACTAGAAATTTTTATAAACCATATTCTTCTGATGAAAGGCTAAAAACACATGCCAAAACCAACTAGCTGAACTACACGTGTATTTAGGATACTTCTTGGGGATGGCATCACTCCAACATCTTAGCTTTCCTTTCTTAAGTAAACCACCTTTGCTAAGTATCTTATCAACATCCTTTACTCATGCTGCTCTTGAGGAGGAGTAAGAGTTGTATTTATATTGTTTGGAAAAGACTTTGAGAACATCTGAAATAAAATTACTCATCTAGTTCTTGAACAATGATGTGGCACTTTAGAGGGGCGGCAAGTTGAAGAAATGTATCATGAACTACTAGATCTAGGATGACATGTGGAGAAGCTTCAATAAACTCTACTTTTATAAAACAGATATCAGTGTACTTGCTTCTTTTCCTTACCAAAAATACTGCCATAGTTCTGCTCTACATACCAAAATGTAATACTTCAGATCACTGAAGTACTATTTACTCTCATGAAACACTAACAAAACACCTGATACCATTTTTTTTCCTGAAAAACCTGGGTTCTAAATGGCTAAACACAGAACTTTCACTTTCACCTATTCAAGGTAAATTTTAAGCAATTGTAATTTCAGAAAAGTTTTAAAATACTAGAGACTAAAACCCCAAAGCTAAGTTTGTAGTTCTGAAATCAGTTTCTTATCTCTGTGAAGCAAAATTCTTGTGCCTGAAGGTTGGTAAAACGATTTCTTAATAATTAGTATTGCCTTCTTGAATAGCTAGCAGAAAAGCCGGCGTAAAGTATGCCCTGATACACAACTTGGTACACAAATATAGCAATGCAATATGGAACTTTAATGCACACATATTTTGTATCACCTTTTAGTTGAAAAAGATCTGGTCAGAATTTATATGTAAATGATTAATAACACCTGAAGGAATCTTATGTAAGAAAGATTAACGAAGCACTGTAATAAATAAAGGGTACTGTTTTGCAATTAAAATAAAAATCAATTGCTTTCAATATTTTTTTATCTCTACCATGCTCATCAGCATTAATTATTAGCATTACAGATGATCCTCCGTGTGCATTCTGCTTTGTAAGCAACCATCTGTGTCCATACAATGAGCACAGGTTACAAGGCAAACAAGACTTCAAGTCCTAAGTATCAAGAATACCATCTATATTCAGCAAAACAGACTATTTTAGGACTTGACATGATTTATAAAGGAGTCATTAAAATCCAACTGCTCTCCAGCTTTCAGGGTGGAAGCAAGAATTCTTCCCGAAAGCTGTGTCCCTTATTATTTCTGCTAATTCCATTTCTAGGCTGCTCACAGTAGAGCTAAGTTGTTCTTACCTTGTAAAATAGTATGTCACAACAGCCCCTGCTACTGTCATCTGCTGACAGGCTAGGATAAACTCACTGATCCAGACCAGGCCCACTACATGGTACCACCACATATATTTCAAAGGGCCTACCATCCGAAATTCAACAAATCCTTCTTCATTTGGGACAGGACTACCTAGGAAAAAATGAAGATAAAAAGGAAATGGTGCTTACAGCAACTCAGAAAGAAGGAAGCATATGGTGTTAGCAGTTCATAACTGTCTACAGCAGAGCCCCTCAAGCCTCTACTAATACCACTAAATATCATGTTTAAGAAGATTGTTCGTATGAAAGATACAGCTTTTGAGACAATCAGTATAACAGCATTTGAAAAAAGCACTAAAAATACTCTGAGTGTTCTCAAAATCCCGCAACACCTTTTAATTTATAGCCACATGGTGAAAATTTCCTAAACTAACCACCACCAAGTAGCAAAACCCCTTAAAATTGAACATTATAGAAGCCTGCCTTAGTCATTCTTAATTTCAGGCTGCTGCTCTGTTGATGGTATTCATACAGTCAGAATCAATATTACACTTCACAGCTCCTTACAGCTGGATGGCAACATTAACGATCACTTTTGTTTTCCTTACAGTAAGTCTTTGTCCATGTACTTCAACAATATTGTAGCTTTAAAGGTATTTACAGACATAAGGAGCAGCTTTAGAGATTCTAAGCGCACAATTTCATACATTCAGAAATCCATTGACTCTCTGTCTCATCTGAATAGTGATAGCATGTGTTGAGACTGACAGTACATATGAGAACCTTCTCAGGAAAAGTTCTATTTCAGTGTGTTAACCCACATTGAGATGTTTCATCTTATACAACAGTTATGTGAATGGCTGATGAGATTCAGGAAAATACTGAAAGTTAACATCATGTGTATAAAATGCTTACCTTGAAAACCATTGTTTAGACTTAGCACGGATACCACCTTATCCAGCTTCTTACCTATGCATTTACGCTTATATAAAAAATTAGTGTTCTCATGTGAATAAATTTAACTATTGAAATAATTTTGGTTTTGTTGAACAAGCTCTTCATAAAAGTAGGCTGCTTCTCATACACAGATAGCATACCCTTTTTCAGTTCCCCTGGTTTGGATTGAAAAGATCTGGCCCTATTTGCTCTAAGATTTTGTTTAACTGGTATCAGTGAAGATACTTAGTGCATATAAAGCCAAAAGCATATATTTGTCTTTGCATAATCAAAGCAAATTGAAGAGTTCTGTCAGAAAAATATAATATTTACCTAAATTCTGCTACAAATCTAGTGTGCAGTGGTCTTTACCTCACAGAGTGAAGCATGGGACTGAGACTTAACTCACTTTCAGAGGCGAACGCTTTCTGCACACAGCACAGCATGTAACGAGAACTAAAAATTTCAGCCGTAATGAGAACAAGAACATGAGAATTCTATCACCTCCATCCCTTGCTCAGAATTCAGGCTATGAAATAAAAAAAAATTTATCTTGTGTTATCCTGAAATAGCTCTGTGACCTGAAACACTGATACTTTTGTATCAGCAGTAAACAATAAACTTCAAAATTCTAAGGTTCTAATAATGAATTATGGTCTCTATTGTCTTTACTTTCTGCAAAACAACAGTCATCTCCCATTTTAAAAAGCAGTTGCTAGGTTTCTGTGCTGAAGTAACTAAGATTTGAACCCACAGGACTAGTTCTAGCAGCTCTTGTCAGATCCTGAACACAAAGCAAGCTCTCTTCTTCTACACGCTTCACAGTGGGCCCAAATTAAAAGTACATTGGCTGCTCTCAGAATATGGTGTACAAACAGGAGAAAATTCTCCCTAATAATCCTGGAAAAGGCTGAAATTAATACTAGACACCTATGTTACGAATAACTGAACACTGTTTTGAGTATATTTACATTTTGGGAGACAACAAATGTGTGTGACAGCCCTTTCATTACTGTGTCTTCATCTGCGTGAGTACTGGCCAGTACAATCCTTAGGAGATTAGCTGATTTTGACCTGTATATGTAAAATTAGAGGGCATTATTTGAAAAATTGTTACAGCAGTCTTATTTATGGAATTTTGTGGTTTGCAACATGGCAACTTGCAATAAATAGAAAAACTGGATGAAGGCACAAAGTAACATTCTGGGAATGCAGACTCAAATGCACAACTTTCTTGAAACAACTCTTTTGAAGTCACTGAAGCAGACAACAGACGCATAATATATGGGGTTTTTTTCCTAGCGGTTTTCACATGCTTTTTAACCAACTCTGCCTGAAATAATCCAAAAATGAAGTGGTATTTATTTAAAGTAAACCTAGTGGCTGCTTACCTGTAGTACCAAGGAAAAGCAGGACTGTGATCCAGTATGTCCAAAAGAGGATAAGCACAAAAAATGTCCAAAATGGCTGGAAGACTAGCAGTGGCAGGTGAATGAAGACCTTGCCGGCCACGTGGAACAAGGCAATGGTGAGAGCTACTCGTTTGCGCATAACTAACATTATCAAGAACAAGATAACCTAGAGGGAGAAGTTTCCAAATCACATTTTAGAGAACTTAAAAATAAGCAAGCTATCATTTTGCACAGCAAGGATATTTAAACACAGCAAATTAACACATGCTCTATCTCTAAGAACACCAGATCAAAATGTAAAACTTCTATCAGCTTCTTCTGGTGATAAATTATTTTCCACATTATACTTTCGGGGAATTCCAGTCTCAAAATTATGTATTTGGAATCATCATCAGCCTCAGGCTCATGAGATTAGACCAGATTCTATCCTCAGTTACGTTTTATAAACCAGTGAAATTGGCAAGATTTAACAAAGAATACAATTTAGCATCTATATTTGGGCATGGTGTGGAGAACTTGTCATCTAAGTTAGTTAAACATTGCTGATTTTTAGTAGTAAAGTCAGTAACTCCGAAACATCTGGAGAAAATGTACGGAGAAACATCTCCAAAAGGTCTGAAGAAGATAAATTGGTACAGTAATAATTTTTAGTATTTTAGTTCACAATGATCTTTCTGTAAGTGGAAGAAGTTTGGGAACAACCGATTTCAGAAGTAGGAACAGTCTAAGGACTTTCAAACAAACTGAAATTATGAAGTACCTCTGAACTGGGAACATAGCAAAAATCTTGTAAGTGAAACTGGACTGGGAGTCCAATATTTTACCAATTCATGGGATTCCCTGTGAACATTTTAAGTAGAGGAGAGCAGCTGCAGGGTCAGTAACTCTCTCCTGATTCAAAAACAGATATTATAGAACAATGCTTGGAAGAAAAAAAGAAAAAAGAAAAAAACCACAGCTTGCAGTAGAAATAAGCTCTTCAAACATGTGCGCAGTATAAACCTTTCACCTGAATAAATAGAAACAACCAGGGTGGCAGAACAAGAAAATAACATAGTCATTAGCAAAGCATACCATGAGGACTGTAGCTGAAATGGCATAGATCAGAAGGGCCTGAAGATTGTCTTTGGCTATTTGAGTCTCAGCAGCACTGGCAGATATTCGTTGCTTGGCATACAGCCACCACAGGACTCCTGTACCACCTATGTTTTAGAGAAAACATAAAAGGATAACTGAAAGATGCTCCTTCTACGTGACACAGTTACTACCGACTACCAAAGAAACTAAACAGTTTATTCTTTTAAGTCTAGTCTTGTACAGAATACTCAAGGGCACTGATGGCTAACCCATCAGAAACTTCTAAGGATGGAGAAGTGCCGCCTTCTCAAGTAGATATACTCTTTTCAGTCCTAACCACTATGACCACTTAAGAGTCCTGCAGCTCTTTGACTCTATTTTAGGATAAAGTGCATGAGAGGACTAGTGAATGGGGAGCCCTAAAAATGAAGATCACCACTCCTATTAGACAGACAACAGAGTAACATAAAGAAGCATAAAGAGTTATATGGAAGGACATATGTATATATGTGTATAATATGGTAGGGAGTAAGAATTTAAGGTGGGGAACAGAGAGGGACCTTTGGATTAGGATACCAAATAACAAGGGGAACAAAAGTAGGAGCCTACAATTCCTGAGAAGACTAACTGAGAAGAGAAGAAACAGCCCTGATACTGAAAACACCACCTCAGGTTAATGACACATCACTACACCTCCAACAGAGGTCTTTCGGGCACTGGAAGAAATACCAGTGAAAAGCTCAGGAGGCCAATATAGTGTGAGGTACTTTCTTCTAAGCCCTGTTATGAAATCCTAGCCTCATGGCCAGAATTTATTCTCATATTCTAGCTACCTTTCCAAGGTAGAACTTTTCTTAAATACAAGACTCCAGCCCCTCAGGGAGGCTTCTGAGTATCTCTTTTGAGTATCCTTCTCTGTTCTGCTGTTATTTCTGCATCAACTGCATAAGCTTATCTACAGATCACAAGTTTTTGCTGAAGGTACTCCACTCAGGTCTAAAATGGAGGATCCTCTTTTGGTGTCTCCTAAACAAACAGCGAATACTGAATAAGCAGTATGTCTCAGAATGGCATGTTCTTATTCAGTCTGTGTAATGGATGTGATTTTTTAGGACATAATAACAGATGGCAATAAGTCATTTAACTCTTTCACTCAACATAGTTGCTCAGCTTCCAAAGAGAACATAAATGAAAAAAAAACTTTTTTCCCTTTTCTGTGATCAGAGATCCTGTGAACAGCAAGCAGAAAACCCAAGTGATCCTGAAAAGACAGTGATGGTCTGGCTATTTTTTTTCCATCCCTTGCAGTCATGCATTGCAAGAATTAAATGGCTAGTGCTTCCTAACTATTCTATCTTAGTTCCTTCCCTATGTTCATCTGCCCATACATTTTGGCTTTGCTACTATCAGTAGTAGAAAACTTCAGTTTTACAAATTTAAAAGTTAATGTGATAAAACAAGGCTGTCTTCATGCAAGCTAAATAATTTTGGATGAGACAATCTTTGGCCATTCCCAAGATGGCATGGCTGGTTGCATTCCATACATGATGTAGGTCACGCAGGACTTTCTGAGTCATATGGAAATACAAGGATTTCATTAGAAATGCTAGAGAGGCACCTTTGCTTCCTCTCCTCAAGAACAGATCTTAGATACACCTACAGAGCTACTTGGAGGACTGAAGGGGCTGATGAACCGGTCAGGGTTGTATGGACACATCTACATCCTAAGGGTCCCCTGAGGCTGCATAAACAATAGTTGCCCTTTGATTCCTTCACGCTTAAATACACCCAGCGTGTGGGTATGCCATTAGACACAACCAGGCTAGCTGTCTTGCTCACATGTTTGGAAGGCCAGTTAAGAAGGAGGCAATGTTTAGGGCTGCGCTAAAAGCGCTGGGAGGAATATCCCATATTGCCTACGTGGACTCTAATGAGATAGGCTGACAGGAAGCTTGCCAGCCAAGCAGGGAGTGCACCACATCTCTAAGGAGCAACATAATCTCTGGAAGAGGACTGCAACTACAGGGTGGCATTTTTCACATTTGTCTTGCAAGGGGCTTAAAGGAAAGCTGAAGAGAAATGCATGGTCCAAGACCTGTGCAGGATGTAGCTGGCCTGAGGACATGGATCACAAAGATTAGAACCAGGCACTCAGAAACTGGGAGATAAACGACTTACCGAGTGATCCCAGAATGACAAGAATTGTTAAAATCCAGACAAGTACTCTTGAAATGTACCTGATTATAACCATCAAAATCATGGATAACACTGCAAAAGAAGACAAATAAAATAAGTAGAGCAATTATTTCAGGTAGAAATAGCCTTCCTAATTCTCCCACTGCACTAAGATAACAGCCTTCTAACAGAATTTTTAGACAGAGATTTGAGGCTTATAAACTCACTGCACAGATAGTTAAGGAAATAGGCACCTCTACACCTTCTGCTTTGATACTGTTGATTAAAACAAAGACAGCATAAATACATTTACATGGTGCAGTAAATACAAGACATAATGCATACACACAGACAGATGTATTTAGACAATGGCAAAACAGACAGCAAGACATGATTATACTCCGAGCCTGGTAACACGAGCACACCTCCTGACGACCAGAGCAGAATTTGCACTCAAACACACTTGTTTGACAGTGCAGATAATGTGACACCTGTGTATTCCAAAATGTCATGCCAGTAAAAAGTAAGAAAAATTACTTCTTTATTTTCAACATTCAAAATGAGTTCTTTAAAAAGCTTTGTTCATACAGTTCTACTGCCATTCAGAAACTGCATGTTAATGTCATCTACAATCTCAGCCAACTAATGTATAGCGAGCGGTGTGTATAAGTGCATGCACATATTTTTGCATATCCTTATGTGTGTACCCCAGTTACATGAAAACCACTGGAACCTGGCTTTCTGAATCACACAATCTCACCCACTGTTTAAAAATAAATACATTCTTTTTAACTATGAAGGCATGAAAAATATTTTTAAATTAACTGTATGTAAAACTCTGTACTAACTTCTGACTCTAACCCAGCAGTAGCACTGCTAATCAGCCACTAGCTTTCAGATTTGGAACAGTCTTTCTACTATGATTATCAAATACTGCAGCTGTCAAGATAGAAGAATAAACAGCTTTCCAGTTATAGTTGAAGAGATACTCAATGGTCTTTTGCGTTTGGTGGGTTTTGGTTTTTGTTTGTTGGTTTGGTTTTGGCTTTTTTTAATGGTATCTAGCATCCTCACTCCACCCCACACCCCCTTTTTGTTTTTTATAAACCACAAAGGCAGACTGAAAACAAAGGAATTTTTATCTGGTACAGCTTTACAGTGTTTCTTTTTAAACCACATACTGCTCATACAGATGGATAGTGTTGGTAAGAGTAAAATATATTAATTGGGAAAGTAGTCTATGTGGTTGAGTAGCGTTCCACCTTAATTCACAATAATTTGTAAAAAAGAGCACTTCAGCATAGTGCAGTGTGTCCCTCTATAGGCCAGAGGCATCTCACAACTGTAGAAACAATTCAGCACTTCTATACTGCTGGGAATTTCCAGGTCTTTAGACAATGCTGGGATCTGCAAAGGTCTGAAGTTTTAACTTTGCAGGAAGGTGAAGAAGGGAGTAACATACAATACAACAAATGGGCACCTAACTGTCTTGTTTTCCCTCTGAAAGTTCTCGTATCCCTGCACAAGTATGTTAAATGCAACAAACTAAACCCCACACATTTTAGACGAGTGTGCTATCATGCACTTCTCACCTTGTCTTTTTCATTTGGAAAGGGTTTATTTGGATTTGAGTTAGCAGAAGATGAATATTAGAAGAGGGAAAGGTGAGTTTTATAATAAAAATGAGGATAATGGGGATGCTCTGTTAACTATACCAAAACTAATGTTGGCTAATCAACTGCCACACATCTGTATCTCATAATCAGTGGAAGAGGAGAAAAAACAGGAATGCATATGCATATTGCTTCTGAATAAGTTATCTAGCTGTCAAATAACATTTTAAAAAAGCATTCTGAAGCATTTTCTAAGGGCTCATTGCTATCATACATTCTTTTGCTCATACTGTGGTTAGAGGGTGTTAACAATCTCCTAATGCAGTACTAAGAAATAGCTAGTAATGAGAAAAACAATTACCTAGTGATAACAAGCAAAGTCCCATTATAATCTCTTTGCTGGTCATAACTCCACTAATCAGCCTGTGTAAGACACTACTGTCACTGACAAAGGTGATCAGGGCCTCTGCAAACTTGGCATAGCAGGAAATGTTCACAGGAGCACAGCGATGGAAGAATGGAATAGGTGCACTGGTGACACAAGAAAAAAAAATCAGAAAAAAAAATTACTCCTACTTAATATAAATGCCACATCAACACACAAATGAAAGGTGAATAGATGCAACCACTCCACCCTCATAACATCATAACCAGAAACCATGTGTTGAATGCACAAGTGCTGCTGGAATGAGGATGATCATAATGGGAAGTGATGCAGTTCTTACAAGTAACTCTGTGAGGCTGGAGTGCACAGTCCAATAAGAAATTATTACCCTCCCACCCTTAAACAGCAAGGCTCAGAAAATACACGTTCCTATTTCCATTTAATGACTCTCACTCAAGTGTCAGGTGGAGAACCAGCAGCTGAAACAACACCTTTCACTCATGTTAGAATGGAATACTGGCCCATATTTGCAGCAAAAGATATCCCATAATGACAATACTCTTCTTGCAAGCATACATGTTATGCTAAAAGACATCAGCACTTACAGCTGCTGCCAAGAAAAACCAATGTATTTATTCTCAGTCTTTCCCCATACTAAGCTTGTTCTCGTATTGAAGATTACAATCACAGTGTTTACTTTCATTAACTTTGTTAAAATTATGTACCACATTCTTTGTGAAACGTGCAAAGATGCCTCTATTGTTTCACTATTCATGAGCAGTTTTGGAAGCATCCTCCACAAAAATACTGACACTATACATTAAACTTTGCAGAATGCTCAGCATAACCTGTTATCAAGTCCACCAGAGAAAGATACAAGAGAGGAAAAACTTAACTTTAAAAGTGGGTAATTTTGTTTTCCAAATGTTTCCCATGAAATAGCTGCCTTTCTTGCTCATAAACTATGTCAGATCTCAAAGTGGCCTATTACATCTTTTGATCAATCTTCCCAATTACACCTCAGACACGTGTTCCGAAGCACATGTTCATTTCTGCAATTGTATCCAATGAAAGAAATGTCTTTCACTTAAGTCAGCTTTTCTTCTAACCTTTAAATTTGTTTCACCCTCCACAATCTTCCTTACTTAAAAGATTTCAGTGGACTGTAGCAGCAATGCACATAGCCTTTTGCAGTTTCCCCATTTCAGCAATGACCTATAAATGAGCAATTTTCTGTACTCAATAACTATTTGTTAAGCCCAAGCATTTCTAAAATTCTGTCATCTTAAACACACAGTGAGTAAACCAGCTGCCTTAGGCACATCCTTTCTATGCATTGTTTTTTTGGAAAAAAAAAAAAAAAAATCAGATGCTGAAAACCATTAGTGTGTAATTATTCCATACAGAATTCAGGAGAAATTATGATCACGTGCCATACCTAGGTAATTAATAGGTCCTAGCTTTTTGTTTGAAGTGACTGACAATTGTAAATTACATGGTTTTAAACTTACTGTGCTCAGTAGGTAAATGCATTTGGAGATGCTCGTATTGATGGTCTACTTTTAGGTAGTGATGAAGACAGCAGTTAAGTACAGCAAAGTAATTGTGATTTAGTCACAGTTGTTAAAAACCAAACTAAACCCATAATGATGGCTGCCCTATTTAAAAGGCGGCCAATGTATCCTCTCAGGCTCTTACAACACAGCCTATTTTTGAATATGCAGCATACTGCAGCTCATTATATGCAGTCATACTGGGAAATACTGAGATCCGAGAAGTTTATTTAACTGTTAACTGCTCCAACTTTGCAGAAAGCCTAGAGCGTTTAGAAGTTGTCAATATCAAAAACAAAGTGCAAATTCTGAGCTGGGAGTATGCAGAAGACTGTCAGTCCTGCATCCAAATACAAAAATACCCATTTTGAAAAGGGAAGCTAATGGGATTAAAATACTGTTCCACAATACATCCCAACAGAAGAAAAAAATGTTTTTTGCATACCAGAGTTTATATTACCCATCCAATGTCCGTTAAGATATAGCAATTTCACTACACATTTGAAGTTACCTATTTTTGTGCGCAACAATTAATTTCTAACTTTGTTGTAATTAATAACAAAATAAAAAACCAAACAAAAAAACCCCAAAAATGTTAGTGGTTCCTACAAGCTTTCTTGAGTATATAGGATTCCTGAGAATCTACCTTTTGAGATCTACTGCTATGTCAGTGGTTCTGACTGAATCAGTGGGTGAGGTAAGGTATGGCTTGTTTAATAAAAAAATACAATAATTGATCTATTCTCAGTGACCTGTGCTATTTATAAGGCCTCTTGATTATAACTTGGTATATTACATACCAAAATGGAATTACATGTTTCTGAGAATAACAACACGATACTTAATCATGAACAAGAGCTAGTGAAGTTCAAGCCAGCAGATGATGATGTTAAAAATTGTATTTTAAAGCAATATTCAAATGAAAAGATCCATCTGACTGTTCAGGTACCAGATTTGAGAAATGAGCTTCTTTCTCTCACTACTACTCCTGGGCATATACAGCAACCTGTGTGTGGGGAGCCTGGCTGGAGTGCCACTGCTACCTGCTCCTTATAACCTCTACAGAGCAGCCCCTTGGTGCAGCTCAGCACAACTGCCTCATAAACACTGCAGGGGAAAGCTGGATAGGTTTTAGTCTAGGGTCCTCCACTTCAAAACTAAACAGCAAACTCATGCGCTACTGAGACTGAGATGTGCTCAGCACAGTTTATGGAAACATGTATCACTGGCTGCATTGCTAGACTGCACTGCTGTTGTCAAAGTTGGACATTTTGCCTTGAAGGCAGAGGATCAGAGTCCATTTGAGGTGGAGTCTCAACTGAAGGCTGTGAAGAAGCCTGGTCATCAAACCAGAAACATTAAGGGACAGTCCTTATAGCATACTCTATCTCCATCCCATGGACATAATGGGAGTCAGATGATGGTTCATACCTCTGACAGATCAAATCTGAAAACTGGAGTGTTAGGTAAGTTCTCCCTGGATGCCTCAGCCTACAGGGTGTTGGGTTTTCATTTGCTTGTTGCCACAGGATTCCACTTCCCCTCTAAACTACACTAATTTACTCAAATAATTTAACTAAGAAAATCTGAAAAACAGAGTGGTTTACAGATACAATATTGTCCTTTCATGCTTTAGGACATTAAGTTCAGACTTTTCAATCTCAGAAAATACTAAAACTTATTAAGCATTTTATTCATATCACATAAAAAACAGGAAACACTCCACCTACACAATAGCTTTTCAAAAATAACTCTTGAGGTAGTTTTTGTGAGGAATTTACATAGTGCCATTAGAGCTCTGACACACTGTTCTATCCTCCTGTTTTCTTATTAAGCTATATTCATGCAGACTGAATGACATGGGAACACACAGTGAAAAAAGTCAATATAATTCTGGCAAAAATAAAGACTGACAAGCCTTTTCAGTATGCAAGCTGGCACTGAAGTTTTCATTTGTTTTTGTATTACAGCTATAACAGCTGGTTAGCTGCATGGAATATTAATCTGCTGTGGGGAAAAGTAAAAAAAAAAAAGTTAATAATCCAGCTGCTACTTACTGTCACTACAATATAAAAAAAATTATTCACTGGAGAGGCTACCAGGCAGACAAGAGAGATTTAAAATCAAAGTTTTTAGAACTGACAAAATTATAACATTTAATAAAATCGTCCCAGAAAACCATGCATAGGGCAAGACTGCAGTCACAACCCACTACTGAATATGTTTGAGAAGCTAAACTTTAAACACAACACAATTCTTCTTAAGTGAGTGGAATTACTGACAGAAGGGTGTGCACAACAGCAAACAGATCACTTTTCTCAGCAATGCTCATCTCCACAGTTCAAACCAGCATAGCTAGCAGAGTTTCTGGAGCTACAAACTTTCCTCTACTTCACAAAAAGCAGTCTAGTAAAACATTTTAAACAATAAGATTCAAATCGATCTGTTTATAAAATACAGCCCTCTTTTTGGTACTTGACCATCCTAATATTGGTCATTTGGGGACTGAAAGAATAAAAAATGAAGCAATTTGCTAAATCTGACTGCCTGACATAAGGTGTAAGAACCAAACACTGCAGAGAGCTGTGTGTCAATATACCCTTTTTCCTCCCAAATATCTGAAGTGCTCCATAAATGCCTCTGACCTTCACTGCTGACAAGCAGCTGGCTATAGGGTGAAAGGCAGTAAAACAGCTGATACTTAGCACTGTCAGTTACATGAGACAGAAGAGAACTTGAAGGTACCAGCTCAATACTCTCAGGAACACATATGTGGACAGTTTGGGTTTTTCTTTAAGAGCTGCTTTCAAAATGTCTTTTAAAAATATGTGGGAATAATACACTAAAATATCCACCTGTAAGAGAGAATAAATTTGTGCGGAATATTTTCTGAAGAACTGTCATGAACAAAACAAATCTCTGCTCCCTCCACCCCAATCAGACAAGATGTTAATATTACCTCTCTGGAACAGGATATTTAGGACATAACTTGGTGGCCCTTGGGTCTGTAGTGTACTCTGATGGCTGTAGTTCATAGCTACATAGAGCAGATCCTGTTGAGAGGAAAAAAATAGATTTATGGGGGAAAAAATAAAAAATCCAATATTCCTATTCTTTACAAATGGTATTAAAACTGACAGAGGTCCTCATTCTGCAGCTCCTTATGTTAATACCGCGAAGTTATGCTAGAGTTCCTCCTGTAATGGAACAGTGAATCAAGTCCAACAACAGGCTTTAATGTAACAAAATGACACTCTTCATCTAGGCTTTGGGTCTTCCAACATCTCTGTATTTGACGTGAAAAGGCTAATTCACAATGCAGTGTAAAAGAGAAGGACAGAAAGCAGAAAGCACTTTGAAGTCACCCCTCTCCTGCTGTCCACCATACTTTTAATCATTTTTAGTGCATGAATATTGCAGAAGACAATGTTCATTATAGAAAGAAAACATTTAAGTGGTTTTTTTTTCTGTGGTTTGTTTTTTTTTTTAGTATTTGCTAAACACTAAAAAGTCTATAGGCTTCAGGGAGAGGAACAAAGGAACCAAACAGTGAGGCTGGAAAGTTGTCTGAAAAATAGCACCGCATTAGATGTCCAAAGCTTTTAACGAAGCTGAACTCTCCCTGTAAACAAATTGGTACAGCACAATAAAGATCAAGTTGCCTACAACCAAATTCAGCCATAACTTAGTATGTGACACTTGCCTAATGCAAATACATTACTCAGACAGATCTCTTCCCATTTGTCTGCAATCAAGATACTGAACATCTGAGCCAACACTTCTAGAATGCAGCAACTGCCAAACTAGATTGGAGCAGCAGTGTCTCAGGAACTGGAGGAAGAGGTAAGAAAGCCTCCAATGGTATAAGCTGCCTATCCAAAGAGGCGTTTCTTCCCAAGCTTGTTTGCTAACAGATTGCTTACTCCCCCGTGCAAGGGCTCAGGATAGATAAGCCTTTAGTGTTCTTTTTTCCGACATAATAACCTAAGGACATCTTGCACATCTCTCTAATTATTCAATTCTTTCCATTATGAAAGCCTCCTCTCCAGAAATAATTTGTAGCCGAGTTCTACAAACTGGATCTGGATAATACATACACACTTTCACCCAAATTAAACCAAGACTTTTGACAAACAGCCTTATCTTGCCCTGTGTGACACCAAACAGAAGTATTATTTGTAGAAATTGTACAATATTATTTGCAGAGATCTTGTTTACCATTGTCACATTGCTACATCTATGAAGGGACACCTTCTATTTACAGACTGAAAGAGAAGACAGAGAGCAGCTGAGCAGGCCATCCCATGCACTCTCTGTAACACTACTTAAATACCACTTCTACAAATTAGCTTTTGGGGGCAGGTCCAAAACACCAAATACACCACTGAATAAAGTTAGATTTCCTGCAAAGAGAAGGTATCAGGTAAAACATCTGAATTCCATTTTCAAATATACTGTTTATATGAATCCTTATGCCTCTACTTGCTTATGTGGAAAACATGGCATCAGATAAACAGACATCAGACAAAACTACCTTTTTAAACTCATAGTTGTAAACGTAGTATCTAAAAGTAATTCCTGTTCCTTTAGGACAAAAGGCTCTATACTGCTGCAAAAATTTTTAATCTATTCTTGTAGATATGAAAACTTCAGATCAAGTGTGGTTACAGACAACTCCCAAATTTCATGGAGGAGCAGCAGTAGAGTAAGTCACATGTTTATCTTAAAAACAGAAGGAAAAAGAAGATTGCAGACATTTCCATTTTTTAAATTTTGCTCTAAATACAGGTCAAAAGCTAAGTCACAAAGATGACTGGAATCAAAAGTCCTGCAGGAAGAAGTGGGGGGGCTGTGTATGGACGACTGTATACAGATTCATGATACAAAATGTTTGGTACCAGCTTGGTAATATCGCCATTCAACCCTACCAGTACTGAACTACAGTTTAAGTATCTTATACAGAGGGCCCCACACCTAAATAAGTCTAAGGGACATGGTTGACCCGTGGATGCCCATGCTTCCTTGTGACTTCAGCATTTCAGGCAGAAGGGAAAAAGAGCAGGATTTGCCATGGCCAGGGAGGGACGATCTAGGTTCTTTGCACAATTGTGTATCTGAAGTCCTTCTTTCTGTATCACAAATGTAAGCCAAGCAAAACCAAATGCCATTCAAGTATGACCTGTAGACCAGGGTAACCCAACAAACCCCTGTGGAGGAAACTGGAGGCACCTTGCAAGGTCCTTCTGGAACCTAGCAGCACGCTTCCTCCTGTCATGCAATGGAGCAGTGGATGACTCTGGCTGCCACTTTAACCTCTTGCGTCTCCTTTGGATCTCTTCCCTTCAGCTGTCCACCTCACATAGCGTGCTTCTTTAAACTCACAGCCAAGCAGAAAAATATTTTCACGGAACTTGTCAGACAAGGGACATGGCAGCAGATAAACAGACATCAGACAAAACTACCTTTCTTAAATCATAGTTGTAAAGGTAGTATCTAAAAGTAATTCCTATTCCTTTAGGACAAAAGGCTCTATACTGCTGCAAAATTTTTTAATCTATTTTTGTAGATCTAAACTGCATCTAAACAAACTACCAGTCCAATAGATGAAACAATGCCCACGAGATTTGTCCTCTTGTCCTATAAAATTAGGCAGAATAAATTTTTACTATTCCCATAAATATTTATTTCTTTATATTTTGAAAATCTTCTGAATTCTGTAATACATACCATGTTGGAGAGATCTACAACCCAAGTGTGCGCTTGAGTAATATATCACTTTACATCAATCTTAAAGTGATTTCTGAGTCCCTGTGCATCAATAAATAAAAGTTTGAATTTTGTAAGGTGGGAGTGGGAGGAATGGACTGCTTTGCCAAACCTTCCACCCCCATACTAGTAGAGACTCTTAGCACAGCCAGTCTTATTATTGCTGCTTGAGTTTGCAAGGCCTGCAAAAGCTTAGAAGAACTCAAATCATCTACCTTGCTGAGATAATTAGTTTACCAAAGACATTACTATTACTCTGAATTTATTATCACTCATGTTTCAAAAACATTATGGGTAGAATTGAGAGAACAAACTAAAAAAAATCATTAAAGTAATATATTATTTGCTTCCTACAGCAGTGCACGTATTGGTACTGGAGAAACCATTAGGTGAACAACATCAAACTGTCCTACAGGGATTGGATTTGAGATCCCGACGTGTTGTAACCTTAAAGAAAAATACTTCTAAACTATGAAGAGCAACAGTTGCCAGGCTATTGGTAAGCACACAGAGCTTACTGGTCCCACAGGCCGTAGTTGGTGCTTTCATCTATGGAGTGGTAATTCTGGAGACACAACACAGCTTTTGTTCCATGGTTTCTTTTCCATGAATAGAGTTGCTCCAGCCATTAGAATATTTGGGGGCCACAACTGGAGCAAAATATAGTGAAAGACAAACCTTCCTTTCAACCTTAACCTAGCCTTAGGAGCGAAAGGCACCACTTTCTTTTTTGTTTTTTTTGTGCTTGCATTAGTAAGGAGCTGAACAGCTATTATCTCTGGCGTTCTTAAAAACAACTACAATTAGCACAAATTATGTAAAGATGCTGTAGAAAGCCAGGACAAAGATGGGGGACCAAACTCTTCTTTCAAAGATTCTTTCCACCTGAGAAAGCAAATTACTACAGGTCTTGTGCACTTAGAGGACACCACACACAGAATGACAAGACAGCAGTACAGTATGTGGGAAGCTCCATACTAGCCTGAAGTAGTCAGATAAAACTACTTTTAGAGACCAGAGCTCCAGTACAGCTTTCCTTTCTGTATTTGCTGTGTTGCAAACAAACACACAAAACCTCTGCCACATCAGCGTCACTATCAATATAAAAAATTACAGCTTGAGAAATGGTTAAGATTTCCTAAATCATCTGCTAAGAGGACGAGCCCACAGAGGAAACCACTGACATTAATACTGACCAAATGATAGTGGTAGAAAGCACACCAGGGGCTCTGGATCTCGTTCTGAGCTGCTCAGCAGCACCTACCCATCTCTCAGTGTTAGCAGGAACTAAAACAAGGGCTTCCAGATCCAAAAACATGGACACATACTCAAAGTCAAAGATTGAAACAGAAACATACAGGACTATATAGAGATACCTGGGATAGATTCAGCACCAGGATTGGAACACCAGGTGTGCCTTCTGTTTAAGCTATGCACAACTCCAAGCTGCTCCACATACCCCTTTTCACAGGCACGTGGCAAAGCACAGCCTGAGAGACTAGGAACCACAGCTTTGGTAAGGTAATTTATATGATCTTCCATGTATGGTTTCACTGTTCTGAATCTCACTGACGGTACGCACGTATTGTGCATGTACGTGACTTAACTGACTTCTGAAAGACCATATAATGAAGCAGAGATTGTAGTTAAAAAACTGAACATCTTATTCCATTTTAAGCATTCTCTCTCCTTCTTAAGCAACAAGCCAGTAGTCCATCAGTAACGTAAGCCCTCTAACACAGGAATCAAACTCAACGTTTGATTACTCTGTAATCACAGATACAGAAAGGTGCAGAAATGTTAGCAGGAGCAAGGCTGTTTAAATCACAACTATTGGCCTCTGTACTTTCAGCCCAGTACTAATTCTTCTTGGGTTCTGGGTGTTTTATGAGAAACTGCTAAAACATAGCTAGTGTTGTGAATCCATGACTCAGCTGATTATGCTTGACCAACCCACACAATAAAAGCTAAGAGGTATTGACAGCTGGATATTGACAGAGGTGGAATTCACTGGTATTCAGGAAGGACAAGGCTCCCAGACCCTCACAAGGATGAAATTCTTAATGCTTCTCTACTTTCCTCACTCCAGAGCTTGACTCAAACCTACCTGTTGAACTCTATCAACTCTGAACTGTTAATCTGAACCACATTACGAGTCTGAACCTTCAGGCAATGAGACAGCCCGGTGCACTATAATAAACATAATAATAACTGCATATTCTCTTCCCATATTAAGGACCAGCATCATGGCATAGAAAAGTGGAAGCTTAAGACACTGGCCTGTGTACCAGTAGGGAATTCTGCTGCAAATTCCACAGCCAAAAAACCACAGAAGAGGTCGGATGCCAAGCACTACTTCCACAGAAGGTGGTAAGTTACTATCTGTTGCCGAGTTCTGCCTGTAACAGAGAGCAATGTTGCATGACCTCAGAAAAAGCATGCCTATGGGGAGGAGTAGTAACAAGCCCCTCTCTTCACGAACTCCTGCCAAGGGGAAGAAGGTTCACGCCATCATAAAGGAAATACACCAATGCTGACCAGACTGTCTTCATTCATTGTCTGCTAGGTATGCAACTGTAATTATATCCTGTCTACAACTACAGGAAGTAATTCTACTCAGAACACAAGCACTACAAATACATAAAGTTTAGGCTTTTACAAATTTCCTATTTGCCTATCCGTTTTTTGAACAACAAAAACATTCCAGAAGCAGACAAGTTCACATTTGATGCTCCATTTAGGAATGAAGTAGCATTTAGCTGTGCACAGATTAGCATCAGAGCTGGAAATGAGCGAGAAAACCAGAACTCCACTTCTTAGCCACTGATTTGAATACAGCCTGAAGTAGGAGTTAATGTGGAAGCACCAGAGGACTGCAGAGACATACCTAAACATTGCAGCTACGCCTTTTGCAAATGGTGTGGGAATAGAAGCAGAAGGCCAAACAATGGTAGAGCTGAATTTTAACACCTAAACCTAATTTCTGGGCCCTACTGGAGCCTAGAAAAATTGTAATGCCTTGAGAAGAGCAAGACAGCATAGGACAGACCACTTTGCAGTCAGGACTTCTCAGATTAATGTGACTGATTTGTTCTCAGTGAGGAAAGCAAGTTTCATTCTCTAGATCTATCCACTGGTGCCTTCAAGATGAGTGTGTGTTTTAAAGGATGAGAAGTAAGGGCTGTATACATTTAAATTTCTAGTTGTTGCATAGAGACATACCATCACTTCTTTAAAACAATGAGCAGAGGGCAGCTTGCCTTTATAAATAAATGTGGAATTGAAGTGAAAGTAAGTATTCTCCAGTGCCTGCAAGAATGTTCCAAGAAAAAATCTAATACAAAACCCCTCTATGTAGATCTTTAAATGTCTCCAGAATTGAAGACCACAAAGAGAACTACTGAGATAGCTAAGCACAGTTGCTGTGACAACTAACTGTATGTAAAACAAACCAAACCAACCAAACAAAAATTTTAAAAAATCCTAGAGTCAGAATTCATATACACATATTTAGAATTGTAATTGAAAAGCCCAGGCTATCCCCTTTTCTATTCCCTATTCCTATGAACAGTGCAGCAAGTTGAAAACAAATACTAATTTACCCGTTCTTCCCCTCATATTTCTTCCAGTACTAAACGAAAACAGCTATTCTGAAACCAAATTAAAAATCCATTTAGTCCAGTAGCAGATGTTTTCCCTACTGTATCTTTAGCTCTCCACCACTTACAGCTCAAGAATATCCTTGAGTACTGACCTCCCATTAAATAGCCAAACGCTATTATTCTAACAGTATATCTGTTGCTATCTGAAATATCCTCATGGCAATAAGTTTTGTAAATTAACCATAACCTGTGTGGAAAAAAATCTGGCTTTTTGATAACCAGTAATTTCACTTTTGACCTCTAGTTTCATATTACTCAGGTTACAAGATTAAAGAATAATACTTTTTTAACCTTCTCTAAGCTATCGCTGCTTTTAATGACCTTATTCTTCCTGATAGTTTTCTTTTTCAGGCAGAAGAATTATTGGTCACTTCTTGTGATCTTCCTTGTTTGGCTGGACACATACTGAGAAATACACATATATGAGTAAGTTTTGAAAAAAGTTAAGAAAACACTTTGTCAAGGAAGGACCAGAAAACAGCCTTTATGATGCCAACAGAGCATGAGTTTACACAAAATACAGTCCTTATTTTTTTCCCCCTTCACAATTAATAAACATTACACTTTACGACAATGCTGTGCCTCCACCTAATCCTCCTGCTATTCTCAGTAGCTTCACAATCTCACAATCTCCTTCCCAAGTAGCAATAACCATTTTAAAGTAAAATGCTTAATGTATAACAGCGGTTGTTCCCCACCGCTTTGTTCTGTAGGTATTCCTTTGCAATTGCCATTTTATTCCACTGCAATTGATATCAGATTTTTTTCATGTAATTCTAAATAATTCACTAGCCGCAGCAAGATTTATTACCTCACTGTTGCTCCCCCTTTCCAAATGGTTTATTAATGTAATCAATAACACAACACAATATTACTGGAGGACTCTACGTGCGGCCACTTTCTGTTGTGAAAACTATTTCATTCTGACTAGAGGATCCATTTCCAGCACAAGACAACCTTGAAAGGCAGTTCTGGTAACAAGGTGGAACGGAAGTCTGGTAGCAGTGGAAGACTCTGTATCTCAAAATCAGCCATAGTGTACTTTTATTCCAGCCAACCAAAAAATGACATTCAAAATTAACATACCCAGGTTCCCAAAGACGTAGTGGTACAGAATCTCTTTAACCATAAGATGCCTACAACTAATATGGTACAACAGGCTTCAGGAAAATCACAACCAAAGGATTAAGTTTTAACCAACACACTTCCACTAAAAACAGTGCGTGCAAGGGAATGGCAGCAGAATTAAAATGTCAAAAGCTGGCCACAGCTGATGTAACTGCTATTTCTAAGGCAGGTACCAATGGTAACTGCAAAGACATACTTTGATTAGTACTCATGAAGATGTCATCACCTTCAGACAAATGAAAACTCCTTTTAGTTTTCCCTGTGGTTCCTTCCCATAGCTCAGAGAGATGACCTGCTCTGACTCAGCCAGACGGATTTCCTTTATTGATTTCTTTCAGGTCAGTCTCTGTTGCAGGCTTAATGTAGCTTTACCTCTGGCTCTAAGTCCACCCGGACCTCAACTAGCCTGGCCTAGCTACAGATTTCTGACAAGATGCCTGGTAACACACTGTAAAATAGAAATTTCATTTCATGTTCCTAATCTGCATCCAGTAATTTAGACAACAGATTGGAATATTAATTCCCACAATGACCAGTCAGTATGGTTATCACTGAATTAAACATGACAGAAATCATGGCCACCTGTTTAGTGTTTCTTTTTCATAATGACATTTCATTATCCATTTGGCACAGTCATATATGAATTATATCTTCAAGGATATTTCAAAATGCTTTGGCAAGTCCTTGAAAAAAGCACTGCAATGTTTCATGGACATTAAGATTTGAAGCATCAGTCAGCTTCCTGGGAAAAACAGCTTTCAGTCATTACTCAAAAGACATCATTCTTTAAGTACCGAGACCAATAAGAGCATTGAATCACAAGTACTCCCTGCCTGAGGTGTTCTGCCTGGTGAGAAAATCCTGGGGAGAGCAGCAGCAGTCAGTTCACAATATACAACATTCTCAGTTGTGTCCAAATCACACCTCTACAAACTCAAGTATCTGCATGGCTGTGAGACAACAGCATTAGAATCTGCTCTCAGCCAACACTGCATCTTCCTGCACCACCTCCAGGAGTTGCCCCAGAGCATTCTTGTACTTTACAGCTTGCACCTTGGCACAAGCTGAAGATCTGAGCAGGCAACTTCCCATCTTTTTCCTTCCCTTTTTCCTCCTCTTGTAAAATGTACCAACCGGTTTCATTGTTCTGGGTGTCAATTATTCTGAACACTTTCTTGTTTTCCTAAAATCAGACAGGCTTTGTGAAGGATGGGTTTCTCCTCTGCTCAGATGACAAGGTACCACAAATGCAGGACCCGACTGTGGGAGAGCAAGTGGGAAAGGGGTGGCAGTCAAATTACTGTCCTGAAATGGTGCACCGTTATTGACCAAATCACTTCCTTTTCCCAAATTACAACAGAATAACAAGTGCATCATTACTAATTCAGGAAGCCGAAAGGCTGCTTTGCCATGAAATGATCTTCATGCCTCAAGCAAGCATTTTCCCTGCCCTAAATGCTCATTTATAATCTTGCTTACACAAAAATACCAGCCGTACTGCACAGAAAGAAAGAGCTCTATCATAATTGCTCCGAACCTTAGGGGCTGGCAATTCTGTCACATGCCTGTCCCACTTTGGGAAAGATACCATAAATGCTAAGCTAGCTGGAAGATCGTACCTGATATTGATAAAATTGTTAATCAATATAAGGATGTTGTAGTATATTTTGTGTAGTTACATCTTTTGATAAAGATGTTTAGATTAAAAAACTTACCGTACCACATCTTGACAGGCTGAGGCCCAACAGGATTTCTTTGGGATGGAAGGGTTCTTAAACAGTGAAAGAATGAAAGAATTCCAAGGTGCATGGGCAAGTGAGGTGATTTCAGGGATGGCATGTGAGCCAGGTGAAAATGGCTAACTTCAAATGCACATGCAACAATCTACACAGAGCCTATCTCCAGCACAATTTCTATCTTCAGGTTGCAGGAAGGGTTAAAGCTTTTACAAAGGCTCAGCAGAGCAAAACAGAGAGCTGACTGAATTCTCTGCTGATATATTTAAAACATTAAGGTGTTTATTTTTTGTTGAGTGTTAGAAGTTGCAAACCTGGGAAAATACAGCATTGATTATCACAAGAAACCAAACACACATCTTGCCCTTCTTCTTCAGAATTTAGAGCTGAACTCTAAATTCTAACTAGATATCACAAACAGAAATTGCCATTAAGCTCTGTGCAGCCATGTTCAAAGTCCTCGGATTTCCTTATTATCCTTTTTACAGTGCAGTCTATGGTCACTTGAAACATACTGCCAAACATAATCCTAGTATTAATTTAAACCCACTATCATAGTTACAAAGTAGCTCTCAGAAAAATTATTCTGCTTACTGAGTACTATAGTTTGGTATTAGTTCACTGTTCTTGCTCTATTGCAAGACTAAATCATGTTTGAACTTTCACTATACATGTGCAACATTTAAGCTGATCAATACTTAAGCTCTTCATTTGCTGCAAACCATCACTTTGTGGAACCTGCACAGGCTGGTGAACATTTAAGCAGAATCATATCCATGAGAATGACAATATTTCTCTGAACTGTGTGATTCCAGTCTTGCACAGAGTTCATCTACAAAAGGAAAGCTCGGTTTAATTTAGTACCTGGTTTTGATAAACCC
Organism: Phalacrocorax carbo; assembly: GCF_963921805.1. Taxonomy (NCBI): domain Eukaryota; kingdom Metazoa; phylum Chordata; class Aves; order Suliformes; family Phalacrocoracidae; genus Phalacrocorax; species Phalacrocorax carbo. Next base: position 53,314,462 of record NC_087548.1, read on the forward strand.
AGTATCATATAATGAAAATTAGGAATTGAACTTATTAATGATTCTGTTCTGCTTTAATACCAGGTTTCATACTTTTGACCAAGCTTCTGTAAACTGAAACAATTGGCTGTGATATTAATTGGAAAAAAAAATTGTTTCTCTTTAGGTTCTAAAATATAAAACATTAAGGGAGGTACGGTTAAAATGGAGAACCATGAGGACAAGGCATAGCATGTTTTGGGAAGGGTGAGTTTTGGTGTACTTTAAATGTTGGTTATACTGAACATATTTCAGCCACAGTCAATAAGAGACTTTACTTATAAACATAGAAACAATGTTTGTGGTAAAACAGCACGGCTGCATTTCATTATTTCAAGATGTACTTAAGCAACTCCACTATTAATGACCTTGACTTCACACCAACGAATAACTGGCCTGGCATTAGTTAAGAAAAAGACAGCATGCTCAAACCAGGGGTAAAGAGTAAAAGTGTAGATAATGGCTAGTTTCACTGTGGGCTTGTATTTGACAACAGTGCACAGACACATGAGAAGCTCCCGTTCTCAGACCATCAGCTGCACTGCGCTGGCACAGCTGTTTGTGGAGCTCCACACGTGCTGTAATGCCACCCGGTAGTTCAGCTCCCTGATTCAGGCTGGCAGACACCCAGGCATGCAGGCACAACGCAGTGGGAGACCCAAGGACACTAACAGTGTCCTAGGGCCCCCCTTCAACTCACTCTGCTTTCAAACAAGAAGTACTTACACAACCTGTATGAGAACAGAAATCAACATTTCATTTCCTTCTATGAAATGTATTCAGTTTCACTGCTTTGAACTTGGTCACCCAGACTGACTCATCATAGCCAAGTATCTCGCAAAGGAATCTTATCACAGCATTTTAAAAGATTAAGTAGGAAAGTTTAGGACAAAACGTTCCCACTTGAATAGCTAAAATCCCCTGCATTTTCCTCACATTAAGTTTTTGTCTTCACTTTTTTCCTGAAGGTCCAAAAATTGGTTGCCTCTCATACATTTTATTCCATACAGTGTTAAAATATGAATTGAGCTAGTAATATCAGTATTATAACTACAAAGGAAAAGTACTGCTCTTAGGGGAGATGGGATACGGTATTTAATTTGTTAATATAATTAGTTTCCTTTCAATTTCTTTAAAAAAAGTGTAAGAAAACAAACAAAACAAAACAAAACAAACAAAACAAAAAAACCCTGCCAGAAACTACACTGTAGTTCTGAATGAAAGCAGGAATATTTTTACATCCACAGCCATATTCTGTGCAGCAAGAGCTGTTCAATAGCAGCATTGCTCTCACTAACTTCATATACATGAGAACATCTCAACAGCATTACTGTTGAGCAGCAACGTCAGAACATTTCCCTAGGAGTTAAGCACGCATCCTACAGACAGACATTCCCTCAGTTTCTTGTTATGCTTTGTATTCCTGTTTTAACAATGACCTTTCAAAACGTGACAGAACAGAAGCACAACACTGTAAGATTTAGTAAAATTTTAGCTTAACAAAAATATCACGTTATTTCTATTGATATTTCTTAATATGTATTTAATTTTTAGTTCAGATAATGCACAGGTTTTTTTGTTTAATCCTATGAAAATATCTGGTACATGAATAAAAACAGATATGCTTTTTGCATACCATTAGTTTCTGCAAATTTCTGAATATCAGCCAGAGTTTTTAGTTCCTTCCTTGGGCAAGCTGATACACACAAAGCAAGAGACTTGATCCTCTGATGTACTAGATCAATGTTGCATGGATCCAAGAAGAACACATACCTAGGGAAGAAAAAAAGGCAAATTACTTCTTTTTTAAATAACAGTTACACTGAACAAAATAAATTTTGTTTCAGTCTAAAGGATTCAGCCAAGGCTAACCTTCAGTCTACCCAGAAACACAGGAAATTCGATATTATCATAATTATGTGGGTCAAAGGAATTCATGTACTCAGCATATGCACCACAAATACATGGATACTTATATACTTCTGGATCACACAGAAAGGATGTTTAACTCTACCAGATTCAAGTCCATTCAAATGGATCAATGTTCATAAAAACAGCAACACTTCTGTGCCTCTTCACAGATATAATTCTAAACATTCATAAAGCTTCACTCCGACCTTAGACATGACTTCAATAATTCCAACTTTTTCCAAAAAGACCCAACAAACTTCATAAGGTTATGCTTATGCTGCAAAAAGGACAAAGTCCATGGCAGGACGATTCCATTTTAATGACTACAAATAATACCAGTAATTAAGAACAGCTTTTTAGTTTAGACTGATTTGCCACACCACTGGTCCATATAACTGAGCGGATTAGCATTTATTTTGAAAAAAAAAATTGTTCAGATATTTCAAGTAGAACTATCTAATGTTTAAGTGCAATATTTTAAAGAGATTCTATTTGCTAAATTTCCATGCTGAGTTGCTGCCATTTAAAAACCCAATGTGTGTAGTACATATTATAGCTTCCTAGCTCACATCTTCTCCTGGCTATACATATTTCATCACAAATGATAACCCTACAGTATTGTCCACTCGCGGTATAATCCAGATGCTGAATGTTCTTCTATTCTGGAGTTGAACAAGTCTTGCAAATTCCTACAATTCTGGTGATATACTATGCGTGGAAATACTCTCGTCTTATTATCTATCATCATCATAGGAAAACACCACCAAACCACCATATAAAATGCCATTTCTATTTCCTCATGATCAGAATTAATTCTGAAATCAGTAAAAATCCCTTCTGCTCCTAGAAAGCACTTAGGTCCTGCCTGAACACTTTCAGTCTATATACCAATTGCTGCCTAGCTTTCCCCAACAGAAAGACTGTTCTATTATCCAGTCTCAGTATACAAGACACATCAGTACAGTCTTACTTCCTGAAAGACCATCAAAACCCATGTCATCTGTATCAGCTGTAATGTGGTAATAGATTACTCACATTTTTAAAACATCCTCTTTCCTTGCCCACACCTCCATGAAAATTATCCAGTGCTATTTCTGGTTTTTTACTTAATACATACTACGCATCTCAGGACTCCATAGATAGGTCATGAAAGTCTAAGAAGCAAGTGCAAGCATGAAAACTTCCATCCTGCAGACAAAGCCAAAGTAACTGCAGGTGAGCAATAAGCCACTAATTCGGCAGTTGTTCTTTATTTCAAATAAAATTCTCTTGTGGTGATACCAAGACATACAATACTTGTGTTAACTGGACACTCCTGTGACAGCTTCCTCTTCATGACAGCAAGTTCCTGCAGTTGCTCTTCCATACCGTAAGGGCACATGGGAGGAGAATGTCTGCCCCTTTGAGGGTATCTGGTCAGAGGAGCTACAATCAAGAAACTACACAATCAAACCCGACTGACCTGTAGTAAGGGAGGTTCTGACAGGTACAAACCTGGTTATTTACACTAATTGGTAAGGATAGATGGAGTGTAAGGATTATTCTCTTTCAGTAAGATTAGCTGGCTAAGCACCTTGCCAAATTATGATGGTAAGAAAAAGGAGGCAGACACTCAGGCATAAAACTTGACCAATTAGAGTTAATGAAAACAATAACCAGAGACAAACCCGCTCCATCACAAAAATTAATGTGCTATCAAGAAACTGCAGGCAGGGACTGGTAAGGATGCAAACCTAAAGGTGCAGAATGCTGGAGGGGTCAGGGGGACTGCACTAGCTGCTGACAGAATGTGCACGGGACAACAAAGGGGTGGGGGGCAGATAGAAAGGGGTGTGAAAGGGGACAGTTGCATGTAAACTAATGTTGGTCAGTACATCGGCTGACCGAGCCTGGCATCTGATCAGTGCAATCTGTCCTATCCTTTCACTAAATCCCTTCTTAACTCTGCATAATTCCAGTCTCTATCCCACGTGCACGTAAGCTGCAAGTGCTGCAAGGACTGCAAGGACTAAGTGCCAGTGACTGGGGGGATTGGCGTGATGGATTTGGTGCCAGCAACTGGAGTCAGACCAGGGGTTTGGGTGCCCCAGGCCTGCGGTGTCAGATACCAAAGTGAGTGGGGTCTCAGTGCCAGCAACTGAGGCAGGGAGGTGTCTTGTTGCCACCCCAGCAGCTGGTGGCCAATGTGTGTCCCAAAAATACTAGCTGCAGAGGTGAATGGCTCAGTGTAGGTGGCTGGAGCAGGACCGTGGGTCACAGTCTGTGTGGTGCTGGCTGTTGGCAGGGGCTGAGTATCTGTACCTTCCCCAAAGTGGGTGTGTGCATGTGTAACTAACTCACCAGCAGATGCCAAGCTGTATCAGCTGGTGAGTAGGAGGCTCTGGGCCCAGGCAGAGGTGTCAGGTGGGCAGAGGGACTGTGCTGGTATCTGGGGGGACCTGGGAGTGTGGGGTGCCTGTGGGATAAGCGTGTGAGTGTTTGCTAGTGAGCACTGAGCTGGACCAGCTGCTGAGTAGGGGAGACCCACGGGCAGGTAAGGGGGCCTGGGATCAGGGCAGTGTGCGGGGTGGGCAGAGGGGCTGTGGTGGTACTTGGGAGATCTGTAAATGTGTGTGTGCTTGTGTATCTGGAGAGTGTCATGTGTGTGCCTGCCCTAGGGACCTTCCATCTCTGCCAGCCCATGAGGAGAGGATGTGGCTGCCTGTGAGTGCGTGTGTTTGAGTCCGGCACTGTGGGTGCTGTTGAAGCCTTGTCAGTGTTAGTCTGTGTAACCAGCTGTGTCAGTGTCGCATGTGCATCTGTCCATCCACACCCCTCAGCCCAGGCAGAGACCCTGAGTCCCAGGATTCAGTGGCCAGACACGAGGCTTCTCCAAATGTCCCTTAACATGTATTACTTAAGGAAACCAAGTCACAAATGTCAGCGTTAACAAGCTAGAATCCAGCCCATTTGTAAAGTGATATAAACTCAAGGGCCAAGCTATGATTTTAATGGCCAGAAGACATTAGAATATTTTGTGAAATAATCCCTACAATTTTAACTCAAGTCTGGAAATTCAGAAATACAATGAACTATAGTGTATATGCAGTTTTGACAGAAGTATGCTGTGTTGCCATACCCTTAGACACATGTAATGCAAACACTGCATTGCACGGTTCAGAGACAGTTCTGACAGCAATAAGGCAGATGCAAGGCAAACTCCAAGCTATCAAATCTGTGGCTTCAATCCACGGTCTAGGAAGACAGAAGTAAGTTTTTTAATTTCTAGCAGCTAAACCAAGAATCAAGATGCTATGCACCAGCATTACAGAGGAAAAGGTATTTTGGTTTTTGTTTTTAAAGCTCACTTATTGAAAGTGATTTTACTGCAGAAAATTCCATACTGTGTCACCCACAGAACAGGTTTTGTTTCTCACTAGAAGAATCTACTTATATGCTTTGTGCTGCAAGAATGTACTTACCTGGTTTGTTCTGCAGTTCCAATTATTTAGTATCAACAGTAGTCTAATTTGTTGATAAGAAAGTAACTTAGATCAGCAATTCAAAGACTGAAGTAAACAAAGTAATCACATTGTTAGAGATATTTCAACACTGCAAATGAAAATTTGTTTGCTATAGGAAATTCAGCATATCAGATTTACAACCTAGGATGCATCTTTAACTATCTTTATGAAGCATCAGCCCTTCAGAGAAGAACTTGAGGGTACTGGTGGATGAAAAACTGGACATGAGCTGGCAATGTGCATTCGCAGCCCAGAAAGCCAACCGTACCCTGTGCTGCATCAAAAGAAGAGTGGCCAGCAGGTTGAGGGAGGTGATTCTGCCCCTCTACTCCACTCTGGTGAGACCCCACCTGGAGTGCTGTGTTCAGCTCTGGGGCCCGCAGCACAGGAAGGACATGGAGCTGTTGCAGTGGGTGCAGAGGAGGGACACAAAAATGATCCGAGGCTGGAGCACCTCTCCTATGAAGACAGGCTGAGAGAGCTGGGGTTGTTCAGCCTGGAGAAGAGATGGCTTGGGGAGACTTATTGCGGCCTTCCAGTACTTAAATGGGGCTTGTAAGAAAAATACAGAGACGCTTTTTACAAGGGCCTGTAGTGACAGGACAAGGGGTAACAGTTTTAAACTAAAAGAGGGCACATTAGATATAAGAAGAAATTCTTTACTGTGAGGGTGGTGAGACACTCGAACAGGTTGCCCAGAGAAGCTGTGGATGCCCCGTCCCTGGAAGAGTACAAGGTCAGGTTGGACGAGGTTTTGAGCAACCAGATCTAGGGAAAGAGGTCCCTGCCCACGGCAAGGGGGTTGGACTAGATCATCTTTAAAGGTCCCTTCCAACCTAAACCATTTTATGGCTTTACAATTCTTTGATCTTTACAACCCACTTTTCTGAAAAAGTTTGTTAAAAGAACCTCTGAAATACAGCATGATGAAAAAGTTACTTGAGTAAAAGTAACTGCGTGAAATTTTTAGTATGTCTACTTCCTGTTGCTACAATAAAAATTAGAAATTTTATGCTCATCTTTAAATTTAAGCTGATTCCTGCACGTAAAGGAAAATAAGGAAAGAGTTTATTTAACTTTTCAAAAGCTATGGTGTCTGAAAATAAGGTCAAGTTGTCCATCCTGATGTATGTACTGAAGTTCATTTTGAATTACAACTTTTCAAAATGCATCATAACTTTTTTTTTTAACAGATCTATAAGATAACCTTCATTTTTGCCTTTATTGCTCATAAGTAAAAATACTATTTCAAAATTACCAGAGGTTAAAAAAAAATAAAATAAAGGCATCAATAATTTTGGCTTCTGACTGGCAGCTTACTAGACAAGTGCCTATTACCTACTCATGCCCATGAGAAATACAGCAGTCTCCTCTTCCTTTGCAAAACGAGGAAGCCAAAGCATCATCATTTTGTACACTACACCTTGATTCTAGAAGCACTGTGGCAAATCATATGAACAAGCCTCTTACCTTAAGTATTTTGTACACTCTTACATTTGCCATTGCCATTGATTTTCTGTCAGCCCTCAAGGCATCTCTTTATAGGCAAATGAGTACTTTACAGAACAGCCCTTTGCTGTGATCTACAAGCATCTTATCACAATAATGGAGAAGTGAATTAAGTGATCACACCCACTCTAAACAAATTATGGGTAGGACATACACACTTTCACTCAACCAAATTCTCTGTATGCATGCTGCAAACTCTCCCTGGGTTTTCCCGCTACCTAAACCCCAAGCATTTTCCTGAGTCAAAGGCATTTATTAAGGTAGAATGCCACCCTAACTCTTCCCTATAGCGGCACACACACATCTTCTCTTACTTGAGTGAACAGCACAAACTAAACTCTGCCCATGCACCAAAATATTGCTGATCAAAAAATCAGACTGAACTAGCGTTTCAGGGAGCTATATTTGGCTGCCATGGTCATCATTTATTTGCAAATAAAAGGCTGGGTTTTGTCCCCCTTATAACTGCCAGAACTTAAAAGGCAAGGAGCTTATTTGAAGCAGAAAGGTTTAATGAGAATTCACTGCCAGGGCTAAACCATAATCACATGTCTGACTCAAAAGCACAGCCTCTTAAAGCTGTACTGTGTTTTCTTTGTGAAAATAAAAAGATGCTCGATTCACTCTTTACTGAGGAGACCAGGCTCTAAAATCCTTCTTCCCAACATTCATCTCACTGGCTTCAGCATATCTGATGCACACGGATCAAATGATATCCCTGTGAGGACTCTGCTTTTCACCCCTACCACCCAGATTTCCATACGCACACAGACTACATCTATTTCTCTTCCTCATTACAGTGCCTATGGGTTGCTGTCATTTACAAGGCAGAAAATGTTATTTTTACAGATGATTTAGCTTTTCTGCCTTGGACTGGGAAATAAAAACAAAATTACCCTGCAAGCAGAATGAAATGAGAATAACTTTATGTTTCCAGAACCACATTTGTAGAGCTTAAAGCCCTTTCTTTCTCCACACAAACTGAAATGTACAGGCAGGAAGAAGAGCTTATTTTTACAGTCTATCTGAAAAGTACTTTTATAGAAGAGCATGAAATACTCCCATGAACTGCACCTCAGACACTGCAGGAACTTCATCTGCTAGATACAGATGCAAAGCAGATAGTTTCTTCTGAAAAATTGCCAAGCAAATTAAAAAAGCTACAGGGTGTGAGATTGGGAAGGATCACTTGCTTATAAAAGAATTGGCCTTTTACAAAGCTGGGTACCCTGGACTGTACCAGGCACTTAACTCTGAACATTTATAGAATAATCTGCCTTGGCAGAATGTTTTCTCTCACTCTCAACCAAAGAGAGATGATGATATCCCATACGAGCATATCCATTCATTTGCTTAGGTCATGCCTCAAGCCATGATACGTTTACTAGAAAAACATAATCCTTCTGAACCTTATTAAGACTTTGACAAGCAACCATTTCTATTAACTATAAAAATAGCCTCTATTTTTATCTGCAGTCTTTTGGTCTTGCCTTTACAAGAGGAAATCACTTACCAGTGGTAGATGTTTCTCTTCATGATGGCCTGACTTCTGCCCTGATGTAGCAGACTACTACACTATTAATTGTTATATTTCAATAAGCTGTCTGACTTTCTTTGCCTTCACACAAATTCAGACTGCATTTCCTTCTAAAGGTCTGTTTAAAATTATAATTTTAAAATTTATATTTTCTCTCAAAAGAAAGACAATTCTGTACTGAATACACGTAATTTTAGAAAACACTAAAACATTTCTATAAAACAGTAGGAAAATTATGCTGTGTAAATTTTAAGCCCTTCAACCCCCTGGAAACCGTGATTAGATTAAGAAGTTTTTCTTTTGACAGAAGAATTTATAAAGAAAACTATAAAAAGTTTCAGGCTATTTTATTTAACTCAAATTCTTCTGGTAACACACCAACTACCTAGCCACATTAGATCTTAAATCAGATATTTAGAAATCTTTAGTATAGTAACTCAAAATAAACAGACCTTAGGAAAGCGTCCTTCAAAATAATTCATGCAAATTATGGGTTTTCTGTTAGTCAAAGTAAAGTGTGAAGTAAAAGGCTATCATACTCAGAAAGTAAAGACTTTTTAGTTCTTTGAAGCAATGAACAGTGAAAGAAATCTTTGCTGACAGCTAAAACCACTGTCCTAAGGTTAGACTAAAGAGTTACGTTTCTGAAATCACCCAAGTCATACAGATGCACTTTGAGTACTGGCAGACAGATCTCAACACACATTCACAGGTTTTCATCCCATCAGTCCAGAATTCTTGTTACTCAGTTCCAGTACTACTACTGCAGTATTATGGTTTTTCTGCACAATAGATAGGAAATAGTTAAGAGGTCAGAACTAGCACATAATACAGGTATGTATTTTAACATGACACTGCTTCGTAAGAGCTATGTGCTGCTTAAAAGTTTTGTGCATTTTCTCCACAATCCACTTACATATATGCTGCTTACAGTTTAAATTTTGAAGTCTCATTTTAATGTGTTGGATACATCCCATCTCCCCCTAAACCAGGTGGCAGAAAATTAGCATACAACATCAAAAGTGAAGCGTTTCTACATAGATATCAAAGGCCTGCTCCCAAATCTGAGAATAACTGTCATGCCTAAAACTCTAACAAACAAGATTCTTCAGTAGCATGATACAATCTTCTACATGAAGTGGATGCTAAAAAAGGGAAATTCCTCAGTGTCTTAGCTGTACTCATATTGCACATCTGCCTACATACACCCTCCAGGCACTGCTGCTGCTTGTTACAAAAGACTCTTCTCTAGGTGAGAAGAGTGGAGAAGTGCAAGTAGGAATGAGTAGCACAACCCTTTTCCCATTTTACTGAAAATCACTCTCAAAGGAAGAAAGGTTTTGCCTTTTCTAGTTTATAGAATGAAGCAATTGAATCACATACTCACTTCTTGTGTGTGAGGTCCAGACCACTGTTGACTATTCCCTCTACCTTGACATTTTTCTGTCCACAAATATTTCCATAACTGTCATATCCTGAAAGCAGTCTTGCAGCTGCTCCTGTAGCTATTGAAAAGCCACAGATAAAACCCTGAAGGAGAAAAAAAACCCCACAGTTTAGTAATACTCTGTTTGACAGCTGGGAAAATTCAGTTTAATTCATTTGTTTCTAAGCAAAGGTTCTTTAAAAATTCTTTCAGACTGAAAAAGGAAAGACAAGGACCATCCACAGAGAACTGCTGTACAATTATAAAACTGAATGCAAGCCATAAGAGGATTCAGACATCTAGCACTGCACATTAACCAAGCATAGTTAAGAATCTTGTAGGTGTTTTTTTGAGAGTCGTATTGTCAGCAAGTGGTGCATGAAACAGAAGGGAGGCCAAGGGCAGGCAGTGAAGGAGAGCTACAAGCAGAGCTGGAGTTGTCAAGGGTTTGTATGCATCTTAGAGGATTCCAAACAATCCAGACTTTCTTGCTTTAACATTTTTTTCCTTCAAATTATGGGCTTTCAAAGAGGAGCTAGAATGAAGAGGCCTAGCTGACCTAAGTACCTTTTAAGGACATCCCCTAAAGCAGGTGACCAGGTTAAGCCTGCTGTTGTCCCAGGTGCTGGGTTCACATACAGGAAAGAAACAGTCATAGAGCAAGAGAATGCAGAATGGCTCAGAGACAGTATTGTGGAAAACGCCCAATGTCAGGCAGGTCTTGCTGTGAACTTTCAGAGATATCTCACTAGCAAAACCAAGACCAAGGCAGTGATCATGTGAACAGCAGACTGGCCCAAAAGCATCATTAGGTGTCTAGCAACACTGACAGGGAGAAGTGAATGATTGGCTCGCTCCACTACCATCAGTGAACTGTTCTTACAGATGAGGCAAGATAAGATTTGAGAAGGGGAAGCAGAGCAAACAGCTGAGAAACACATGGAGCAACAGATGTCATGCTCTCACCTGGTCCTGTCGCTGCCAATAGGTAAAGTTGGCATGGAACAGTTTAAATATAGGTGATTTTAAAGATACAAAGATACAGGAGAGTTACTGTCTCTGACAGACGGGCTATCACTATAGAGAAATTCCAGGCAGGAAGATGGTCATTATCTTTCTCTTGCCAATGCACTAATGTACTTATAGACTTAATACTCAATTTCTCTTAATACTCACTTTCAATTTCTTGGATCCCTTACAGTTCTGTAATAAAAATACTAGCACGCATTTTACATACAATAGTACTCAGGCTCTTGGCTGGTTTAAGACTTTTTCCCCTATGCACGGGATAAAGGAAATCACGCAATTCCTCCTCAATCTAAGCTAATTTACAACAGTGCAGGGATGCCCTCCTGACCCATCACGGTACCTGACCGTCAAGTGAAATCCCCTAGAACAGTAACTAACAGGGTATTTGGCCCAATAGGATAACTGGTACCATATTGCTTTGAAAATCTGGGACGCTCACCCACAGCAGACTAATTTATAATTAGTATAGACTGAGTTGTAGGGTGTGGGTGGTTATTGAGTTTGGGGGCTTCTTTTGTGGCTTTAGTGTTGTTTATGGTGTATTTGGGCAGCATGCTGGTGTTTTTTGTATATTCTGTGTCTCTGGCAGCTGACCTGTTTCCTGAGGTTTGTGGGATTGAGGTTATGGTAGTGGACTTATTTTGGTAGTTGTAGTTGGGGCTGTTGTTGGTGGTTTTGTTGAGGGTTGGAAGTTGGGGGTGGTTACTGTTGATAATGGGGGGATATTTTTAGTTTGGTTAGACATTGGTGGGGTGGTGATATTTTATTCGTATGGGGTGGGGATGTTTGTGGTGGTCGGGTGAGGCTTGGTTACATATAGACTGAGTAACATCAACTGTGTGTGGGGGAAGCAACCACAAAAAAGAGCTGCTTATTTCAGGAAGTACTGTGTTTTTTACAATTTTAAGATATTCATATTACAGTGACAATATAATTTGTACAACTTAAAACTTTATAAACTTTGCATTTGAAGCACAGCCAATGACAAACCCTTTGAGGAAAGAAGAAGAAAGTTTTCAATGGAATAATTCTGAAGACCAGAGACCAAGGGACAGTAGAAAAGAAAGCTGACAGCACAGAAGTCCCAAGCTCCTAAGGGCTACTGTGTGCAACACAGCAGTACAAGACAGTGACAAACATTCTCTGTTGAGGCAGAACAGCATATGTAGGTCCATGAAACAAAACAAGATGAGAATACATGTTTTTCTAGTTTTCACTAATCTGCAGCTCTTGGACATTCAGTTTTTTTACTATAAAGTGCAGTGTTGCGAGGCTGTCTTGAGAAAGGTGACCATTTCATTAGGCAGGACAAAGCTGGGGTAACTTGGAAAGATCTTATAATCAGTAATATGGCTGTTAATAGCAGCTGCTTCTACTAAGCATCCAAAAAAGAAAACAAAACCAACCAACCAACCAAAACCCAAACAAAAAGCAAACAGCCAACTGTTTAATATTCAGAATCTTTGTTTCTCAGCAAAAAGTTTACCGTGATTCACAGAACCATTTACCAGACTCAAAGCTATTATTTCTGGGACATCCACAGTTCCAAAAGGAGCATGAGTCAAGTGATACTTCACCATGGTGAAAATCACTTACAAATGAAACTGGAGTATCAAGGGAAGAGGAGCTGCAGCAAGAACTGGCGCAAACAATAAGTTATGTATCCTTAACAAAAGCCTTTGATATGTACATACTACCCATTCCTGTTCTATAGCTGATGGTTCCCATGCCAGTATACCCTGACCTTACCCAGTGACTAAGTTACTGGAGGGTTTTAAAACTTCTTTCTAATGAATGCAAACTCTTCAGCTATGCAACATTCACGGAATCCTGAGTTTTACTCACCATTCCTATGCAGAAGAGAATGAATAAGAGGAGCCATGGTACATCTGTGCAGCTGTGGTCCTCCAGAGGCTTCCACTCTCGCTTGGAGCTCTTGTGTGAGAAGAGAGAGATGAGGTTAACAACAGTTTTTTTAACTGTCTTCTGCTCACAATAGAAAAAGACAGAAAAATTCCAGGGCATTAGCATACAGCAGGAGCTATTTTTAAACTCTGATATAACTAAAGCAGTTTGGTCAAAAAAATTGAAGAGTAAGGCTCATGAAAGTAGGCTTCAAAAAAAGTGCCTCCGCTGGATGCTAGATGGACTAAAGACTTTATTTATCCAGAAATTCACAGGTATTTATATATAAAAAAAGGTTATTTTCACTTATTTTTTTAATGAACAGAAAAGAGAAGCATGGAATCAACAATATCTGCTATTGCAGTCTTCCACAGCTACCTTTGAGTATCTGCTTTCCAAGAAGGATAAAAGGTTAAACTTTTCAAATGCTCGTAAGTTTTAAAACACTTGGCAGGTTTAACAAGTACAGTGCACATAGAAAAGAGGTAATAAATTGCTGTTAAAGGGACACACCTCTACCTGCCAAGAGGCAGCTGAGCTTAACATTTCAGCAAAGAAATCCCTAGTCAGTATTGACCAGGTGCCAGAAAGGGAAGACATGTACTTAAAGGCTATAATACTCAATGATGGAGGCTCTATTGCAAAGTATAAAGAGGCAGTTGTAAGCAATTCAAATAGTCTGCTGCTCATGCGGTAAAATCTCTCAAGTGTGTATACATTGCTAAGGTAATTAAAGTCTGTTAAAAACACTCCTTTTGCCATTTAGGCAAAACGTTTCCCACCCCCCCCACCCCACCCCACCCCCAACCCCCTGAGAAAGAGCGGTTTTTCGAGAAAGAGCGGTTTTTCGAGAAAGAGCGGTTTTTCGAGAAAGAGCGGTTTTTCGAGAAAGAGCGGTTTTTCGAGAAAGAGCGGTTTTTCGAGAAAGAGCGGTTTTTCGAGAAAGAGCGGTTTTTCGAGAAAGAGCGGTTTTTCGAGAAAGAGCGGTTTTTCGAGAAAGAGCGGTTTTTCGAGAAAGAGCGGTTTTTCGAGAAAGAGCGTGCATTGGCTGTAGTACAAAACTAACCACTGTATCAGAATTTATTATAAGAAAAATATTGATTACAGCTACTTTTAAAAAGTTATATACACAAGCTTTTTCAATTAGCTTCCAAATACTAACTGTTCACATATGTCTACTAAGACCCAAAAAATGTACACATTGTTTTCATACTTGAGGAAGAAGAGGGGATTGATATAGGGAGAATACAGAGCAACCCTCTTCAGAAACAGTGCAGAAAGGGTAACCTATTTAAATTTTTAATTCCTTTTTCCTCTCAAGACTCTGAAGCATCTTCAAGACCGTGTTGATGAGGCAGCAAATGTCACTGAATTAAAACAGAATGGTTGGATGAAACATCAACAGTTTTTATCTCCAGTGTGTACTTTTGCAGATTTTTATTTTAAAAAAAAGCTATATTGTGTAACTCGTGATATTAGCAAGGTGGTGTTTTTGAATTCATGACCTTGGTTTTTACTAATTCACAAGCACAAAGCAACCCTTTCAAATACTACCACTGGAAAACCACAAACTGGATACAATATAAATGAAATCCTGCATACACCGTGCTTCAAAAAGCACCGTTTTCTAAGTAGACTGGCTTTGCATTAGAGAATTCCATGCTACTTTTGCAACCTTATATTAAGGAAGTTGCACCAGCAGATGTTATATTTATATTTTTAATTCAAATTGTGCAAATTGACTCTGAATTCTGAACAAACTTTTTTATTTTACCCAATAGTGAGTAGTGAGAGGTGCTAAAAGGTTACATTATGCACTCTATAACACTCATTCAATAAAACTGTCTTCTGATCCTGGTGGTTCACACGTAAAACTAACACACTATTCAAACTTAACATTTACAACAAGATTGTGACATTTATATTGTTATCATTAGCATAATCATAATTGCACAAAATAAGCAAAGCTTCATGCTTCCTATTCCTAAACCCACTCCAAGAACTCTGGATTCTATAGAGATTTACTTTTATTTACAAACAGAAGAGATAAATTTCAGCTATAACTTTACCTTAAGAGTAAGCTGCCCTTGACAAAAGAGGGAGCAGTAATATGCACCACAGTGTGGTTGGTTTGTTTTGTTGGGGTTTTTTTATCCTCTCTGTACCATCTGCAAACAAAATCTTTTAATAGGATTTTTAAAAGCCACTGGACATCCTCTGGAAGACCTCTGGCGAAGATTTAGGTGGTGCAACTAGTCACAGTTACCATAAGTAATCTATTTTATTTACTAAGTGGACTGCAATTTATATGTCAAAAAAACTTGAAATGCCATGGCACAGCACATAGTTAGGGGGCTACACAGAGGAATTAATTTTGTGTCCATAGCCTTTGCTGCAACACAAAATATTAAAAAAAAAGGGGGGGGAGATATTTTAAACAAAAAAAATACCCTTGGAGGCAACTCAAAAGGCACTAGATACTTACCAACCTTCAGTTTAACCACTTAGCCTACTACCATGGTACGAAATGATACATCTTTAGAAGAATGCCCTTCTCCATTAGCCTGTCCAATCTTCCTTCTCCCCAGACCTTGCTACAGCCCAAGCTATCTGCCATTATCTGTCTGCTATTTTCTTCTCAGTTGCTCCCCTTGTATTCTGGATTCCCACTGAATCTTCTTCCATAGCTTCACAGCCCTTCATCGTTACCATCAATGTTGGTGTCTATGCCTCTCTAGTGACTGCTCCCTGTCCACTCTACACCCTTACATGTTTACTCAGATTGTGATATCATGCTTCAGCAACACAAATTGCTAATCCATGGTCAACATAAGGTCTAGCAAATATTGTTTGTTCTGCAGTCTGGAAACTATGCTTTTTCTCTGTTGTAACTGAAATGCCATAAAATTTTAGCAGACATGCTTTGCCTGCAATGCTAAATCAGCACTTCTACTGATTTCAGCCTTTCCTCCAGATAGATAGATAGATAGTATTTGCTGATGCAAGAAAGCTAGATAACCTAGAGGAAAATAAGATTTTTGGAAGTTATTTGATTAATTTTAAGTTTTCTCTTAAAACAGAGATTTCATAATTTATGGTCTGCTCTCTATAAATATTCTTGCCCTTAACAAAGCATGGGACTACCTCCTCACTGTTATGACAGCACAGAGAATCAGAAGCACTATCAGTCAACAGTGGAAAGCAAGCAAAAAAGCCGGTCTTTCCAAGACAAACTCGCAGGCTGGGAACACTTTTCCTGCCCATAACACCTCCTCTGTGGTGATTTTAAGACTTATTTACTCAAGAACCCAAATGAGTGGTTCAGAAGTTTACGTCTGTCTATTTTGCAGAAGACTTCAAAAACTCAATGCTTCTCAAAAACAAATCAGAACTGTTGGATGCAGCACAATTTTACAATCACGTCTTAATCCAACACCTGGAAAGTTGGATGTCCAAAGTTAGGCTTTCTTTTGCAGAAGAGAAGTTGGAAGAATTCCAGCACTTTAGCTTTTGGCTTTTCTAGCTGAATTTAGAGCTACATGTTCTCAAGACAGCAAGTACTTGTATGCAAACACAAAAGAAAAACGGACTATTTTCTTGGTATTCATTGCAACCAATCACTTCAAACAAACATAGAACCCCGGCCTCCAAATTTTTTTCTCTCTGCAACTTCCAAAATACACTTCTGCAGCGCCAGATAGTACATCTGAATTTACATCTCTTCTGCATACTCTAATATACTTCTTTACAGGTATCAGCATAGCACAAAACCAATGGTTACCACTTTCATTATTAACTGTAATAGCTGTACTGGATGGTAACATACAAGCACTCACCTGCCCCAACCAGACTGCAACACATACATAAAAGCACAAAACGTGTAAAAATGCAGCATATCAGCAGAGGACTAGAGACACAAGGAGTTAGAGGGAATTTTTTTAAACACAAAACATCTCATGCAATGTACAATTTGGGAGTGAGGTGGTTGAAGCAAGAAGCCATCTGCAGTATTACAGATATGGATAATCAAGCTGTGGGTAAGCAGCAAAGATGTGAATAAGATCAGGATAAAGATGGAATTTGCTATCAACAGAGGATTTTGCAACATCACAAGAAAGGCAGCAGAAAGAAATCCTAAAATCTTGTGGTGATCATATCGTATGTTTCAGGAAGAAGTAAATGAAGCTACTGAGACAGATGGGCTGAATGAAGGACAAGCCAGTGAATAACTGACCTGATTAACATCCACTGGGTGAAAAGAAGATGGAGGGAGAGGTCAGACTCTACGCTTTACTTTAGCCACTGAGTTTAAGCTAGGAACTGGAGAGTATAGGACTATTCCAATTTGCACAGGAACACACAGGTTGTAAGAATACAGTCATAGCTTCATTCAGTTAGGTAAGGACAAAAAGTAAAACCAAACCAGAACAAAAAGATACAACCCTCATATTTTCAGCCCAAAACAAGTCTCAGAGGAGACCCTGGACGATGGATGTCCCATCAAAATCTTATGGGAAGATTCACTTGCTACTTATGAGGAAGAGCAGTCTCCAAACCACTCATCTAACTTCTGGACTATCATACGCACCATAAAGAAAGCCAAGAGAAGACAAAATTTTAAAGCTGGCCAGCAAAGCCAAACTGAGTTAAACTTAATGAGATACCAGTTACATGAGCTATGCCATTCTGGCTCAAGAGAAGGCTTCCAAATGCAGGTGCTCTGAACTCCTGGAAGGTCCACATCCAGGACAAATTGTTCATTACGCCTACTTGTTAGTAACGCTAGAAAAAAAACATACATGCAGATAAAACATAGTGACCCAATGTTCTTTTACTTCAGCATTTGGTTTAAATCAGTTCCACTCCAAGTCAAGAATAACAGAAAATAAGACAGAAGATAAGTTTTTAAACAGAGATGAACACAAATAATTTTTATATCCCCTCTTAAAAAGCAATAAATTCTTTTGGTTTAGTTTCTTCTTCTCTTTCAACTTGGTTTTAACACAAGACAAAGATGCTGCAAAACATCATTTTCCATTTGCAGGCATTGAGAATAAACTTTTGTATTTTCTGTGCTTAGAACTGGCCACTTTTTTGTCTATTGAATACTGAATACAAGACATGGCATTTTGATTCATCCACCTTAACAATCAGGCTTAGATTTACAATGTTTTTTCACATCCCAGCATACTCGGGCACCTCAGCATTTGGCCCATTCCCCTCCTTAGGAGCTCATACCATGCTTTAAGGATGTGACTTTTCAGAGCACTTACAATTTCTGAAACTTCTGTTGGTTCAGCTGGTGGGTTATAGTACTGCCAGACACAGACCAAGCGTATGGGAACTTTACCACTGCTTTCATCATTTACATTCACTCATTATTTGACTTCTCCTTAAAGACTGGATAAATTAATAAAATAAATCCATCCATTACTCTCCCCTCACCAACAGACACTGAATTTTTAACCTCTTCTGGCCCTTAGTCTCCCTTCTACATTACATCCACCTTCCAAGTTTTTAATCTCTCATTCATGACAGCAACTGCATGCCCTTTAGAAAGGTTTCCTCCCTAAGATAATTTACAAAATTTAAGATGCATCTTTCTTTCACAGAACCATTGCATTTGGTTGTCCATTACAAACACTAGTATGCATGAATATCTGAACTCCCGTTTGTTCCTCAAAATGTTGTCTGTGGCTATTCTTTTCAGTGGGACATAGGTTTGTTTCAGCATGTAAGCACAGAACCCAGCTAAAAAACAAACTGATAGTTCTAGAAGCCATGGAACTAGTTAATATTGATTTCCTTTGGTCTTTCTGCACAGTACAATCAGATCCTCTGGTACCTAACAAAGTTCTGATCATAGTTCTTCCTGCAGTGGAAACAATTCCTGATCTTTTTTTTTTTTTGCCTTCTCATTTAGGCTTTCTGATACTTAAGAATCACTCAGCTTTTGTTACAACCCTTTTCTCTGTGGCAACAGTTTGACCTCCATCTTTCATTACGCTCACAGAAACGCAACTGCATCTTTGCATCAACTATCAATGAATCAGCTACCACTGCCAAGTTAGATCAATGATTTTTAAGAGTTATTGGGAGGGAAGAAGGGGGGGAGAAGTAGTTTCCTGAAGGAAAGAAATGTGTAATCTGTGCCGAAGATTTTTTTTAAAAAAACGTTAAGTTACCAGCAGTTTAAATTACTACAAAAGGACTACGAAAGTTAACTTTTCAAATAGCTTTAATTCAGGGGTTTTTGCTCTGCAGAGAGTCACTGTAGAAAAACTTAGAATATTCATTGTTTTAATTTCTAACCAATTTCTGTAATGATAAGAAGATACTGAAATTTTGGGTTGCAAGTATTTCAGGCTTTTTTCTTTTTAAATAAGAGGTTTTCTTGTACTTTTATAAATTATCAGAGATATTATTACTGAAGTGGCAGTTCAAGATCATTTGTTATAAAACTCCACTCTAAGAACCACATTCATTTAGCTACATCCCCTTTAATTCTCTGCTGTTTTATCACCTTTGAGTAATATCTGGATTCAGAGTATATGCAACTGCAGCTCAATAGAGGAGAATAAATGGAAAAGACTGCTGTTTATATATGTAAATCAGGAATTCAGAAGTGACTGCATAGCTATCTATCTACATGGGAGACAAACAGCCACAATGTGCGTGTAGCATTAATAAACAACCCTTAGAGAAACAAAGATACTCATCCTGACCAGGATCTTTGGTGGGAAATTGCCACTGAGTCCTGCAGAACCTACCTTTTCTAGAAGGTAGGCTGGTTCGATAAACTGCGAGAGATTCAACTGATTGTATGAATAGCATTCAGCTTATTCCAATAACACAGTGAGTTCAAAATAGTCATTTTATACCTACAATGCAAGTTCAATGCTTCAGAATTGGTGGGCCCATTTGCAATACTGTGCACACCACAACTTGACATGTAAGGCATGGTCCACTCTTGAGTTCCCTGTGGGAAACGGGCAAGCCAGGTTAAAGAGGGTGCTACCAAGAAGTCATCCAGTCCAGAAGTCATCCTGCAAGCTAAGTTTAAAACTACAACTTCACATGCTATTGAAACATCCCCACATTGCCAAAGGAAAGACAGTTCTTGAATCATTTGTCAGCACTTCCTATTGACTATTTAAGGAGCTGATTCTTTACTTGTTTCACATACCTTTACAAGCTAAAGAACAGTCCCAATCACATGCTGGCTTTACCATGAAGCATACCATGTATGAAAAAAGGAACCATAGTTTACTAGTTTATTAAAATGTTTCCAATGCAAGAATGTAATTCTGCAGTCTATCAGAAAGCATGGCATTTTTCTGTCAAAGACAAGGCACACCTTTCTACACTATGCAGCTCTTTAAGAAAAGAACCAGCAGCAACTGTATATTGTCCTACAGAAACTTCTTCCACCTCCGAACAGATCTTAATTCTAGAGCCTAAAGAGGCAGAGGAACTGAGTCCTGACTCCGAACATTAATAGTTTAGGATGTTTCTAGATTGCTCAAACCTGAAGCCTAAAACCAAGATGTAAGTCCCCTATTCCATCAGCAGCTGCATCAAACAAAGTTACTAGCCATTCCTCTCCTTTCATTATGAATGTTAAACTGCAGTAAGATGACCAGTACACTGCACCTGAACTACATTTTGACCACAAAGTGGTCAAAATATATGTGATACCAATTACAGATGTAGATCAAGTGTGTCTCACTACAAACATGAGTATCATCATGAACTGCATCATGAAAAACAGAGCATTTCTCTGCATACACAGCCACCTCAGTAGATAATGATTGACCTGAACAAGTGTGTGAAACAACAATATAAAATTAAAATCTAGCAAGTTGTTTCATATTTTCAAATGAAAGTGTTAGGCAACTTTTTAACCTGTTAAAGATGCTGCATAAAGGAATTCATACCGAGAGGGAGGGAAAAGACATAGACATTTTCTAACACCTTCACAAATAAACAGGGTCTAGCGTCAACACCAATATGAAGGTCTGTGTTTGCTACCTCTAGGGAGAGTGAAGTCTATAATTATTCTAGGATCTCCTATTACTCTGAAGATTGGATGACACTGCTCCTAAAAAAAAAAACAAAGAAAAAAATCTAACACACACCCCCCCAAAAAAACCTCACTTCCCCACACAAGTACACTTCTGAGAACAAAAGTAGCAACTCAAGTAAAAAAGCTCTCTATAGAAAAGCTTCATGTAAAGAATGCACACTGTTTAAGTGTCCAAAGCAAAGTCTTTTAAGTGTTAGTTATCTTCAGTTCATAACTTCATCAACTATCTTACAATTTTTTTATTGGAAAGCCCTTAATTTACTGCACCGTGAATCCTAAGAACACGGCACAAAGTTGCCTTAGTTAAAATGCACACCACTACCCGCAGACTTCCTGTACATGGCATGCAGGCATTCAGATAAAGGCACCAAGCAGTAGCTTACTGCAGTTTATCGCAAATTCAGATCATTCTCTCAGGTTCACAATAAAACTGACCTATTATACAGCAAGTTATTGGCATACGTCCATTACTAGAGGAAGAACATGCACCAGCAAACCCAGATTTTTACTCTGCTAAACTACAGCAGTTCCCCAGAAGAATGAACCATGCTGTATCAATAAAAATATCTTCACAGGCACACCAAAAAAATTCTTAGTGTAGACTTGTTCTGGATCTACCCCTGCGGAAGGGTAGTGTTGCTCCTACCCCAGAGAGCCTGCCAATGATAGCGTTCTCCTGGGGGGCTTCCTCCAGACTTACAGAACCTAAGCTAGGTCTCCCACTTCCAGGGGCAAGTGAGCTTATCACTGTAGTACTATCACAGCTACAAGTGGCAGTCTTGAGAAAGAAAGGAAAACAATACACACTGTTCCCTGCAAGTACACTCTCCCCTGGATAACAAGCTGCAACGCCTCTGGGCAATTCCAAAAGGGACTGTGTTACAGAGCATGCAGATCATGGTGGTGCCTGATGCCTGTTTTTGTGGAATTTATGCTTCAATCTCATTCCAGAACACTTTATTTTTCAATTTACTGCAAAGCAGACATTAGTCATGCTTTTGGTTTTTACTGAGAGCCACATGCCAGCACTTTACATATAAGCACCCATGTCCTTATTTACCTGATAACTCCACATCACCAGTTGCTCTCGACGCCTTGTCCACTGAAAAGTTGCATCTGCTCTTTATTAGTATGAAACTCAGTTCCTGCTAGGAAAAGTTTTCTGACAGTGCAATACTGCTGTAAAGTTATCCACCAGAGGGTAATGAATTTATACTTTGCTTCTCTTCAGAGGCTAAGCATACCACCTATTCAATGTGCCCACACCTGCTACTTCACTCATGTTCTCATACCCTACACACAGTACTTACGAGTTTTCAACATAATGTAAACAAAATTGAGAGCACATAAGACAGCACTTACAACATTATTGATGGTGTACTATAAAGATGTTTACCCTGAAAACTCATACATGGAGACTTCACTTATGAATATGATATATGCTGTGTTGTATATCATCTTCCACTCATCTTTTCAGTCAACTCATATCAAACATTGCTTCTAAAACTTCTTTATTACATGCTTCCACCTCAGTCTACAACTTAAATATTTATCTTGAAACATAACACAGCTGATTAAATAAAGAGCTGGCATGATCAGCACACCTGCTGAGGTTTTGAGGTTTAGAAATAAGGCCATCTGCAGACAAAAGCCCAGTTTTTAACCTTAGAAGTATTTAGTTACTGTTTCTTTTCTTATTACACATCTTTAAGTACTTATTCGAAAGCTGCAATAAATAAGGACACTTTACAAATATCACAGTAATATTGTTTAGGGGATTAAAACATACATTTCAACGCATGTTTGGTACTTGCACGGTTCTTAATCATTAATAAAAAGCAGTCATGAAAACACAAAAACAAACAAACACCAAATCCAAAAAACAAACCAACCCCACCAAACCAGAAAAACCCACCAACAGTTCACTTTTGAAGATATTTTGCACCTACCAAGTTACTTCATCATACCGAATTTTATACTTGCACATCACTCTTTAACAGATTCTCCTGCAAGTCCCAAATTACAAAATATTTTCAAACTTTGGACTAGTGAAACATGTCCAACTACAACATACACTTTGCTTCCAAATGTGTTAGCTATATCACAGTATGACATTAACAAAAGAAAAACCCAGCAGAACTCCCCAGTTAGTGGTCTCCACAAAAGGTGAAGGACATTCCATAGAAAATACTGTCCTGTTTCTTTGCACTCTTTGTGTGTGATGAGTAGTTTTTCTGAAATAATTTTTTCACCCTTTTAATGTATCTAAGGCTAGAATTCAAGACCAAAACACCACAGCTCTTTAAGAGCTCGCGGCCTGCACAATACTGCTGTGAAAAATAATGATGTTGCCACTTACTAGACATTGATAGCTGTTTGCTAAGTAGTCTTTCAAAGTGCATCCTACATTCAAACAGGCTTGTCAACTGAAAAACAAAATTATGTGGTTTTGTACTCCATTTACAATCCTTGCAGAAGAACTGCCTACCTTTCAAAAGCAAAGGCCTACTTGGTGGAAGGTTCTGCAAGGTTAGAGGCTCATATTTGCATGTATCAACGCAAACGTGGTCCTTGTGGCACTACACTGAACACTATGAACTAACTACTGCCTACCCTGGCCACGTGCATTCTTTCATATCACTGTGTATGAAAGCTGAAAGACAGAGCTATGTTGGAAACTGAGAAGCCAACAGCCATACTCAGTTGCATTTAAAGGATGTCATCAACACCATAAAAACTTCTCAGAACCTTTCTTGCCCATTTCCTCTAACGAAGATCAGAAAAACTTTAAGCTTACTTTTTTTTTTTTTTGGGGGGTAGGGGGGAAGCTTACACAGCTTCTTAAATACAAAATCTTGACTTATAGGTCCAAAATTCTGGCATAACATGATAGAAAGCCACTCAGGATAACAGTAAGAGGGCAGTGCTTTAACAGGAACCAACGCTAAGAAGGCTCTATCTGATTTATGGAAGAAAAGGTGGGAGGAGAATGGAAAGGGAAATAATGTTTCAAGTCTCTAGCTTATTACATAAGCATACTTCCTTATACGCACGCACTATTTTGCAGTTTTTTCATAGCAAACTAGGGGGAGTCTGACAAAGCATTCCCAGAACATGGTTAACATGACCTTGAACAAATACTTTAATGGGTTTCCTGTTTTGTTTCTACAGATCTGTATACAACATTCAGAGGTCTCTTCCTCAAATAACGTATCTGCAGAGCAGCAAGAGTGTTTTCCACTTAAAACAAAAACAAAACAGGACAGAGTTCATTTCTGCTGTCTACAGCTGCTTAATTACGTCACATTTATTAAGAGCATATCAGGCACAAGTCCCCATGTTCTAACCACCATGACCCTCCACCATATTCTAGCAATATTACCAGTTAAAATAGCGACAGCTAGAAACTGGCATGTAAAAATGCAGTTTGGAATCTCAGCCTTCCTGTATACTGCAATCACGTCCTATTCTTGCAGTGCATTGCACACTGGATGTTGAAATCATTAAAGCAGAGAAAATTGATCTTAGTACTGTAAAGCTGAACTTCAAAATGAAGTTGACTCTTCTCTCCTCTTAAATATGTATACACGTTATTGAGGCTGTTGTCATACAACTGTATACTTTTATTCCACATTAGAAATCTGTTTACCTAGAAGAGTAAAAAACAACAAACAAAAAAAAGGTACCCAGGGACAGGAGACCAATCAATGCAATGAAATTTATTTGCTTCATAAATCTGTGAAACTAAAGCGGCTGGAAGACCTAAAAGAACCCTATTATATATTCAGCAGCATAGACTTGTTCTCTAACATTTATCCACAAAAAAAAGCTCTTAGTATAGTTTCATCAGATAGAAGTAAAAATTAGCAATCAGTTTAGTCAGTGGGTAGGAGTCACCTGGCAACACTCTGTAACTGTTTTTTAGAAGCAAAGCATAAGATTTACACAATTTTCCAACAGCTCCTTCAAGTGAGAAAGATGCAAATACAAAATAACAAAGACAGAGTTTCTGTCAAGCTGGTTTGCAAGTTTTGATTTTCACAAAAGAAACCACTGAGACAAGTTCAAAGGAACAAAAATTATAGTAAACCCAAAGGAGAAAAAGGCACGAACAGCTAGCGCAAAGCTCCCCTTCAGAGTAAACAGCATAAAGGCAGCTGACAGCTTCACTACATAACAAATGTTGTCATTTCTTCAGAATGAAAAATAAAAGCAGTCAGTTGGATGATACTCAATATACCCTCACAATTACTAATCTAAAAGTCTGATGGCATTTTAGATGCCAATTACATGACAATAACATACGTTTTGGATTTAGCATGGATTTAGCATTTTAACAATGCAAGATAATCAATCTTTTCTGAACTGTTCTCATTTATGTCTTGTAAGGACGCAATGTCCCATGTTTGCGCTTAATCCAAACTAGCATTTCTTAAAGATTGAGGGTTTTTTTTTAAAGTGCTTTGAGTTACCTGACAAAGTAAAGGAAATAACATGCTACTTAGAAGTTTTAAGAAATTATACAACTGAAACATAGTCTAAACTTCAGAAGGAGCTAGCTCTCAGTGGGAAAAATTCAACAAATTTGAAAAAGTAATTACAAGTATCTATGTAGTTGAAATATTTCTTTCTACATTAAGATGAAGGGGAATTATTTGTGCAGGTTGTACAGTTGCTTGTGACAGCATTTGTGAAAGGACACCTCATGCTTCGTAGGAAACAAAAAGAGCTCCCAGACCAGAAATACAGGAAAGTGGTCAACAATTTCATGACATGCCTGACTCATTAGCACTGTTCTTGGACCCTGCTTGTATGTTTCCATCCCCCATGCTATATCTGCTTGCCATAGTCTAGAACAGAGCTTCATCTACTGTGAATGTGCTGAAAGGGACATCAAGTGTCCTCACTCCTGGAAGTAGAATTCACAATTCATTCTGTTTCTGCCCATCAACACTGCTACTCAGCTGGTCGTCTTCTGTGATCATACCCATGCCCACAGTGAAATAGGCATGTTTTGATGCCCCCTCCATTCAGACAATTGACTGCAAGAACCTCTGAAAACTGAAGATATGGCTGAAGTATAATTAATGATCCGTATTGTCCATAACAGCTCAGAAGAGACATTTCATCAGAACTATGAAAGATTTTCAAAATTCAGGAACTCCAGATTCATTTTGTGTCGCTTTGACAGCAGATGCTTAAGGGAAAGCTGATAGATGATCTGTCTTCATCTCCTCTTATAATGGGAACTTCTTTTAGTCTTGTAAAAACCAAGGCCATTACATAAACCACAAACAATATCATGTGCTTTTTTTATCCCAGTGATGCCTGCAATTTCTAGCAAGATTTCAAGCTTCTCTCACACGTATCTTGGATTAAGCCACTAACATACAAAGGTGTAAGGATAAAATAAACACACAGAGTATTTGCTAGTCCTAACACAAAGACCTCAATAAATTGCCTTGTTTCTTATAACACCTTGCCAAAGCAAATGCCTGTTAACTACAACCAGCCATTTCTTCTTTAATGAAACTAAAGATCTGAAAGAAATTTGATTATTCTATCAATTCAGAGCCTAAGTGTCATTCACTCAAAAGATCCCAACATTTTGGAAGAGACTATCAATTCCAAATCAACACAAAAAAAAAACCCTATCTGTACAAAAAATTAGTAAAAACTTTTTAAGCAGATCCATGATGAAAGAGATGCACCTAGACAGAATCACCTACATGATTGTGCTCATCTATGTCTTCTCTATCATGGGATACTAAGCCCTCATGATAGGCTTCTCTATCATGGCTTGAGAAGCTCATGATAAAGATACAGCAAGGGAGGATAGTGGGCTGAAACCATATGAAGGTATTGACAATCAACAGCACTGCAAGACAGGAAATACACAGATGTGATTTTTTTTTCCTCCTGTCCTTCACAAGATTTTCATAGAATCATGGAATGTCCTGAGTTGGAAGGGACCCACAAGGACCATCAAGTCCAACTCCTGTCCCTGCTCAGGACAACTGCAAATTCACACCATATCTCTGAGGGTGTTGTCCAAGTGCTTCTTGAATAGCATCAGGCTTGGTGCCGTGCCCACTTCCCGGGGCAGCCTGTTCCAGTGCTCCACCACCCTCTGGGTGAAGAACCTTTTCCTAATATCCAACCTAAACCTCCCCTGGCACATCTACCTGCCATTCCCTTGGGTCCTATCATTGGTCACAAAAGACAAGAACTCAGTGCCTGCCCCTCCTCCTCCCCTTGTGAGGAAGCTGTACACCATGATGAGGTATGCCCTCAGTTTCCTCCAGACTGAACAAACCAAGTGACTTCAGCCACTCCTCCTACATTTTCTCCTCTAAACCCTTCGCCAACTTCCTGGCCCTTCTCTGGACACTCTCTAGTAGCTTTATATCCTTAATGTACTGTGGCGCCCAAACCTGCACACAGTACTCAAGGTGAGGCCGCACCAGCGCAGAGTAGAGCAGGACAATCCCCTCCCTCAACCAGCTGCAATGCAGGGCTTGATGCACCCCAGGACACGGTTGGCCCTCTTGGCTGCCAGGGCACACTGTTGGCTCATGTCCAGCCTGCCATTGACCAGAAGCCCCAGGTCCCTCTCCGCGGGACTGGTCTCCAGCCTCTCGCTCCCCAGCCTGTATGTACATCCAGGGTTGCTGTGCCCCAGGTGTAAAATCTGGCACTTGCTCTTCTTAAACTTCATATGGCTGGTGATTGCCCAGCTCTCCAGTCTGTCCAGAATATAGGTCATCTGTCATCTCATATAGGTCAGCACGCTTTGGCCAAATGACTACAGTTCAAAGAAGCATTAAGAGGATCTGGTCATGATAACTGATAAAGAGTACTTAGGCTACTGTAAGACAACAACTCTAAGGTGCAGCTGACATTGCACAAGGTCTTCCCAACAAGCTCAAGCTTCAGGATGGTGAGACTTAAGAGACATCAAGCACAAAAAAATACGGCAAAGACCACCTAAATAAGTAGAGAATAGCATGAGCCACTAGAGAAACACAGAGGATGACACAGTTGTAACACTGAAAAGGAAGAACAGGTAAACATGAACCCTGGTTGTGACAATAAAGAACAAGTGCAGATCACAGATACTACACCTGAGGAAGTGAAAGAACTTTGTGCGAGCACGGAATAAGACTGAAATGGGAAAAACACCAACCAGACAAAAAAACCCCACCAAACCACTGCAAAGAAGTATTCCAGACTGAAGCACCTCAACAGGTGAAACAGCAGTGGAACAACAGGGAAGAATGAGCACACCTGGAAGAAAGCCTGGTGGTATGGTTGCATTAAGCTTAAGTTAACATCACTTATAGCAGTTTAAGTTGAAAAAAATTGGTAGAATAGGAGATAAGTTAATGAAAGGGGGAAAAAAGACTGCAAGTACAAGCACAGACAGCAGTAGAGGAGAAGAAACAGTAATCAGAGAGCAGAAAGCAGTGAAGAATAACCAGAGGACAGTATTACAGAAGCCCAGAGAGAATAAGACATCAAGAGGTAGGGGATTATAGATAGTACCAAAAGCAGCAGAGATCAAGGAGGGTAAGAAAGGAGGGGAATCCTTGCAACTTGGCCAGAAGGAGCCTGTGGAGATCTTAATGAAGGCAATTCCAGCAGAGCACAGAACCTGGATTGGAAAGAATTTAGTACGAAGAGGAGAGAATGTATACAACAAACGTAAATTGTTCTGTTCCAGGAGTTTGGAAAAGAAGGAAGACTGGAGTTGACTGTCAGCTTTAAGATGGAGGACAGTAACTCAGAATAAAATTAGAAAGAGACTAAGATGGCAGCAAGAAGTAAAAACCAGAAATTTGGAATTAAAACAGAAAAATTGAATGAATGAGCTGAGCAAAGGTAAACATGCCAATTCTAATCAGTTTTTCTTTGGAAACCTTTAGATTCTGTAGGGGAAGAGACACAGGGAAGAGCCTAAGGCAGAGCTCTAGACAGCCTGCAAAGCAAAGGAACTGAAAAATGCTTTTGGGTGGGGACGAGGCAGGGTGGGGCGGGAAGGATAACTGAATATGAAAGAAGAGTTAGGACAAAGATGTCAAAGAAATCCACCTGGTTCAACAACTAGTCACAGGTAGGTGCATTATCATAACTGAGATAAGGAGGTGGCAGTCATGAGAAAGTGACTTGGAGATGCAGTAATCAGATAAGATGGCTGGCAAAATCAAAACAAAAGTAAGCACTTCTCTCAGAAACAGAAATGGGGTCTAGCAGATGAAGATCAAATAGGCTAGAGAGCTGAAGAAAAAACTTAATGAGAAATCAACCTGAAAAACAAAGTCATAAGGAATAAGGGTGAGGAGTCCATGATAGGAGGAGACTGTTTGTCAAAGCCTAAGATGAAGCTATACAGGGAGAAGCAAGAAGTGAGGCAACATGAAGGAATGTCTGATGGACTCCTGCTCAAGGAAAGCTTAAGAAGAAATAACAGAGGGGGAAGTACAAAGACAGTGGTAGAGGAGGAACACAACATTTATTGTTAATGATAAAAGGGTGGATAAGACAGACATTAGGCTCTAATAGAATGCTGTAATATATATACACACCCTGTTTGTAGCAGGGTTTCGGCAATCGATATACCAGACAAAACTGTTGCTGATAAAATATTCAGCAACTAGCCTTTGATTTGGATTTCCTGAGGAGACACAAAATTGCTCATGGCTAAGGAAATAAATAAACAATGATTCCGTTACATATATAGCATACAAAGCTCAATTACTGTACTATGTCTTGCCACACGTAAGGAAAGCAAATGAAAGGTTCAGTAGCGTACCATCAGCATCACGCGCCTTAACAGCGGAATACAAATTTAACTGAAAAAACAACATCAGTTAGTTGAAACCTATGAACAAGCCAGATATTTAAACCATCAGATCCTCTATTTCTTCTGCTTGTGGTATAATGTTACCCACAAATACACTTGCATTTTCATTTAAGAAAAGAATGTAACAGCAAAAAGCAATTCAAATTCATAAAGAAGAGCTAGAAAGGACCTATTAAACACTTAAGAAAAACAATCTGGGTAGGAATCACAGAAAATAAGGTTGTGAAAGACTTCAAAACATTACTTCAAAACATCAACTTCACTCTCAGTGCTCCAAGTCTGTATCAGCTTTCCTCAAGCCACTCCTGACAGATGTTTATCTAACACGTTCTTTAGCAAACCTCAAAAAATACAGACTCCACAATCTCCCCTGGCGTTCTACTGCAGTGGCCGACCAATTTTAAAATCTTCCCCAAACATTTGGCATATATCTCCCACTCTGAAATTCAAACCATTTCTTCATGCACCATAAAGCTGATTGCCTTCCTCTTTGCAGCAAAATTTGCTGTACAGAACGGATGGTCCCTATCGCAACTGGACAGCTCTCTGCAGTGTTTTGCATTGGAAGGACAGAGCTCTTATTTTTTAAAAAAAAAAAGTCTGCCTGAATGGATGAGCTACAAAAACTCATCTCTGTGATGAGTCATCTGGGACAGCAGAGACGGACTTTCCCACATAAGCAGTCTGCTGGAAGCTGGATTCAGGCACTGCAAGTGACACAGCCAAAGGAAACGAACGTTTACACGCAAGAAAAGCACAGCCATAGCGTTTGTCACGATCCCTCATCCTACAGCCTTCAGAAAGGAGCCAAATGAAAAACAGTACAGCCCTGGTCGTGTTGTTCAAAGGGAAAGTTAAAATGGGAAGCAGAGCTGCAAACTGGAGCGCTGGGTGGAGCTCCCGATTGTGCCTTGCTTGGCAGCACCACTCTGGGGGAAAAAAAAGGAGTCAGTAAGGGCAAAGCAGAGCACTGGGGGAGAGGGAAGAAAGAAAAACCGAGCTCAGAAGTAAGAGATGTGCATGGGGCCAGTCACACACAGGGAGAAGGATGCAGGGAGGCACCTGAACACTTGGCCAAGGACTGGGGAACGGGGCTGGGATTAGGACCGTCTCCCTCTCCAGAGGCAGTGGACGTGTGGGAGGCCCTGCCATCGCAAGTTTCCTCCCATGAGATGGCTCCTCTCTCTGGGGTGGGGCAGTAGGGACCCCAAAGGAGAAGCTGCAGGGAAGGAGAGGGAGTGCAGAACTCCATAAGGGGGTGGTGCATCGAGGCATGGCTGAGGGGAGAAGGGAACGTGGAGCCATCGGACAGGGGTGCAAAGCAGTATGAGGATGGCAGGGGAGAGCTGCTGGTATGCAGCTGCAGCCATACCTCCAGGAGCATGGAGAAGGGTTTGGCAAAGATTGCAAAGCCATAGCAGGGCTGGGGTAAGAAGGGGCAAGATGATGCTGATCCACAGGGGAAGCAGTGCACAGAACAGTGTGCAGAGCAATGCAGAGGGTGGAAGTGCATAGCATGGTGGGAGCAAGGCTACAGGGGCTGAACAAGGGGGTGCACAGCCATAAGGGGGAAGAGAAGAGCTTCAGGGGGGAGCAAAATGCTGCAGAGTTATGTGCTTCAAGGGGCGGGGGGGGGGAAGAATGTAAACGGGTTCACAGCCATGAGCAGGACTATGGGAGGGGAGAGCAAGGGGTTCACAGCCATGGGAGAGCAGAGCAGTTGGCAGGGCATGAGGGGGGAAGGGAAAACAAGGGGTCCACAGCCACGGGAGGGTATGGTTACAGGTGTAGCAAGGGGAGGCGCAGCCACAGGAGAGCGGGGCTACAGGTGTAGCAAGGGGAGGCGCAGCCACAGGAGAGCAGGACTACGGTAGCGGCAGGGAGCAAAGCAGTGCACAGCCATGGAGAGCGGGACTACGAGGGGTACAAAGGGCCGCACGGGCACCGGAGAGCACGGCTGCGGGAGAAACAAGCGGGTGCACGGCCACGGGACAGCGTAAGAGGCAGATTCGAGGTGAGGGTGGTGGGGAGGGGGAAACAGCCGTGGGGGACAGTGGGCCTGCAGGCGGGTGTCACGGGGGGCCCGGCAGCGGGGCCAAGGGAGGGAGGGGAGAGAAAGGGGCAGCGGAGCCCGACGGCGGGCGCGGGC
Organism: Phalacrocorax carbo; assembly: GCF_963921805.1. NCBI lineage: Eukaryota > Metazoa > Chordata > Aves > Suliformes > Phalacrocoracidae > Phalacrocorax > Phalacrocorax carbo. The sequence continues at coordinate 53,346,398 of NC_087548.1, forward strand.
CGCTCACCTGCGCGGCGGAGCTGCAGCAGCCCATGGCGCCCGCGGGTTTCTGCCCTGGCGGTGCCCGCTAGGCCCCAGGCGGCGGTGGCAGGCAGGCGCTGGGCATCCACTCGCCGCGACGGCCCGCCCCGGCGGCGAGGTGCGAGGTGTGCGAGGCGACGCGGAAGACCGCCGAGGGAGGGGAGGGGAGGGCCGGGCCGGGCCGGGCCGGGCCAGATCAGACGAGCGCGGCTGCGGCACCAGCCCCGCCGCGGCGCCCCCTCATCCTCCCCCCGCGGCGGCGGCGGCCGCGGCTGAGGGGAAGGGGCGGGGCCTCCGGAGGGCGGGGCATGGAGGCGGGGCCACCGGTACCGCAGCGCGGGGGGTACCTGTCTGGCCGGGAGGCACCGCCCCCGCTTTCGCCCCGCCCCGGCCTACGCGCCGCCGGGCGCTTCCGGGGGCGCAGCGGCTTTTGCCAGGTCGCCAAGGCGACGGCGGGGCTGATGGCGGGTAGCAGACCCGGCTCGGCCCCTCCCGTCGCCGCAGCTCTGGCTGCTGCTCTCCCGGGGCCGAGGTCGGCCAGGCGCTCCATCCTTTCTCCGCCCCCCCCCCCCCGCCCCGACCACCCGGTGGCGGGGGCGCTGCCCAGCGCGGGGACGGCGTGGCCGGTGGCTGCGCGGGGGGGCCCGTGCTCCCCTCGGGGTGGTTTTCGAGTGGCCGGTGCTTCCCGAAAGCGTGAAGAGAGCTCCCTGCGGGGCCCTCCGGCGCTTGCAGGCCTGATGGGGCAATCTGTCCTTGCTGGTAGGAGTGCCCGAGGAGGTCCGCAGCCCCGCAGGCCTCTGTCTTACAGGGCCTTAAGCGCGGCTTATCCCATTCTCCAGACTGGCTCTGGTCACCGGTGTAACGTGCAGAGCACCCCATCCCCTGAAATGGTAGTCTCGAGTGATAGCAGAAGGTGTGACTCTATCCCCTGGATTCACAGCTGATTGCCATATCATTGCGGCCTATTTTGGCGAGCTTTGTAGCCTTCCCAGAGACCCAAATGTGGGCTTCATTCTTTTGAGGTGTATGTATCAGTAACTGCAAAAAAAACACGTTCATGAACTACATAAGGATGATGCTTCTGTGTAGTTAACTGATACGTGTTCAGCCTTGGACCTGTAGGCTGGACCGTGTTCCTGAGCCGTGCAGTTAGCAACAAGTGCCTCAGAGCTTCTGAACTGGTGAAGTCACTGCATGGCTACATCTGGTAGTTGTTAAAGACAACAAAGGCAACACCTTCTCTCAGAATGAGAGTCCTCTTTGGAAATTCATAGTCCCCCTTAAGGTAAGTTTAGTGGCCCAACACTTGTGTTTGAACGTGGTCTAAACATATTAAGCAATACTCTATAAGTTAAAATTTTCTTTTTGCTGACTCTTAACTATGTAGCAGGTTTAATTCTATCAATATACTAGAATATCCATGATTAAAAATAACAACGCAATGACTTAAGTTTAAAATGATCCTTTGACAGGCAGAATGAGGCAAAAGAGGCCTTGTGACTGGAGGAGGAGTCTCGTTAGGCTTCCAAAATAGAACAAAAACTGTCATGTGGGTGAATTGTGAATCACACTTTTTTATAGCTCTTCTCAGTTTAACAGCAACATTAACAATGCTTCTCAGAATTTTTTTATCTTCTAACACCTGGTTAAAATACCTTTTTATCACTTAATGTACATTGCTGTTATTTCTCATTGTTCCACTTCATTTGATCCAAATATTTATCTTGTATTCAAAGGTATGACCATAAAAGAACTGTTTTGCAGGAACACTCTCTAGAAGGCCTGTTTCTTTTGTGATTGACACAGGAATAGATAGTCAATTCTTGTGTAACTTTGGACACTTCAGTTTCTCTCTTCGTCGGTTTTGCCATTTATAATATTGAGTTGTCCTAGTGTTTGTCTTTTTTGTTTGCTTGGGTAACAACAGCATGATGTCTGCGCCGTAACTGTGATTTATAGAATCAAAGAATCATTAAGGTTGGAAAAGACCTCTAGGATCCTCAAGTCCAGCTGTCACCCAACAGCACCATGACTCCTAAACCATGCCCTGAAGTGCCACATCAACATGTTTTTTTAACACCTCTAGGGATGGGGACTCCACCAACTCTTTGGGCAGCCTCTTCCAATGCCTGACCACTCCTTCAGTTAATAGTTTTCCTAATATCCAAACTAAACCTCCCCTGACACAACTTGAGGCCATATTTAGTCAGTCTGTTAAATAGACGAAAATATATTTTTTTAATAGCCCTTTCATTTAGGACTGTCATTTCAATAGTTTCAATTAGGAACTCAAAGTGTTGTCATGGTAATTAAATACTGCCTCCTGGTTTTTGCAAGTACACATTCAGCACCATTATCAGAAGATGGTAATGGATTAAAACACAGTCCCTTCCCCCCAGATCTGCAGACTCTTAAAACAAAAGGCATTCTAGCCAACAGTCAAGAGCTTTGTGCAGTGCATAGTGGGAGCGGTAGCTTTATAGTGATTAAAAAATGCCAGTCCTTTGTTGGCTAGGGGAGTCTTTATGGAAAAGCTTGTAAAGACATACCAGCTGTAGCACAGGTAACGTGTTTAGTCTAAGTATGTGACAACTGTAGAAAGTATTTGGACAAATTTAAGTGTGAGACATAATCTCCAGAGTAATTGCCCTCATCTCTGCTTCTCGCCTGAGGAAATTAGTTGCATTTTTGACAGGGATGTGGTACCAGCAGCAGCAGTCACTGTCCGGCTTTCATTAGTTTAACCGTGCTTTTTTCGGCCAGTCACACAAAGAGGCAAAAAATTTTAAAGGTTCTCATTTATTCATGATTGTTCTTGCTTTTATATTTATTCAGATTAGTATTTTGGGAAGAAACTGGAAGGTATTTAAATGGTGTAGGGGAATAGACAGGGATCGGCGACCGGAAGATCATGGGATGTGACGGAAAGATAGACTTCTCCCCATAGGAGTGGCAGGAACAGGAACCGCAAGAGCTATATAAGCGTGTGACGCAGCTAAATAAACGGACATTTTGCATCCATCATATTGATGTCTGTGCATCACTGTCCCCAGGGTGGGTAGAGCCCTGTGTCCCGGAGGTATGCGGCCCAAGATAAGTTCTCCCGTAGAAGCGTACAGCAACAAATGGGAATTGTTGAATCTTAATTCAGTAATACAGAAGTTGAACTTTAAGCATATGCCTTTGTGCATTTTTTCAATTGTGCTATATGGATTCCTTTCTGAAGCTGATTGTAATCTGCTCTAAGGCATGGTTACATCACAAGCTGCTAAAGTTCAAATCCGACTGCCCAGGTTTAGCATTAATAAGAATCTAACTTTTTTTCTGTAACAGATTTGAGTCTGCCCTTCTCCACTCAGCCAAGAAGGATGAGCTTTATCTATATTTTAATTTCATTTCTAGACTTAGAATGACAGGTTAGAGTTTTTGAAGCACCATCTGATACTAAGAAAGGGAGACAGCAAGAGAGACAAGACCCTAAAATGACAAAAATGCCTTTAGTACTTGAGTAAATTGTAGGTTGTATGTACACTGCTTCCACTCTGAGGACAAAAAAAAAAAAAAAAAGATAAGGAAACATTCCAGAAAGCATGAATTGCATTATAACAGTTACCTTTTCTCACCAGTTGTAGGATCCTGACCTTAGGCACCAATAGTTAAACACCTAAGGATCTCCCAAGGTACAAAACAATCTATAGCTTTTGTCCCATATGACTGAGAGAAATGCCTTTGAAATAGCAATAGATAAAATTCAGGCCATTTGGATATGTTCTTAAGTATGAGTTTTGGGATGGAGTTTTCAGACAGGCTCAGTACTGGGCTAACTGCTCAATCAAGAGGCAGTCCAAACCTGGCTTTGGTGTTAATGAAAGGGAAGAGTTGCATCATATAGGCTAAAATTTGAGTTTTGCACCAGCAAGGTGTTGTTGCAGTCCATGTGTTCACTGCCATCTTCTAATAGGCAACTTATTATCATTCTGCTGACTTCTTCCACCTAGCAATAAATCTGCATCTATGAATAATTCGCAACCACACAGCATTTTTAAAAATCCTACCCTGTGTGCTTAGACTCAATATTCTTGTTTTGGTTTGATTTGGTTTTTTAGGTTTATTTAAATAGAGAAACACACATATTCACTCCATAATGTACCCAGTGAACAGACTGTTAGTTTTTGTACACGTGTATCAGTGCAGGATTAGGAGTAGTTCTGCTGATTTCAGTAGAACTCTAATGAAAGTACAACACAAGAAGGCACTCCAGCAAACACATGGCAAATGGGATGTCAGCCTGTCTCTGTGAGCAATGTGGGGATAAAGGCCACTGAACCACTCGGAGCCTTGTGGCCCTGTTATCTTGTATATCTCAGAATCCACCTGAAACTGATCGACTTCATGAAAAGTTGAACCATACCACTGCACTTTTTTACTGCTGGGGAACTACAGCATGGGTACTCTTGTCAAGTTATAGAGGACACCAGTTACAAAGCAGACAAACTCCAGCTTGTACACCGAAGAATCTGTCAGTTATGAATTTTAGTCAGTCATGGCAAAAGAATTTGAGTGATCCTGCTTTGCAATTAGAATGGCAGGATTCTTGCAGGCTTTTTCATCTGAGTGAGAAAAGTTACATATTGCTCAGTAAGTCTGAGCTCTCACAAATTAAAGCTAAGATTTTCTTATTGCTGCCTGTCTGACCACAGAGGAACAGGCCAATTCAGTGAACTTGCTGGGCAAGTCAGAAAACCTGCTGTGATTCTGCTTTGTGCTGCAGCCTCATAAATTGGTCACATTAGGTCTGTTTCAATTTAAGAACTGGAGACTCCAAGGAAAGAGAAAGCAGCAGAGAGTTTTTCTAATGTATCAGGAAGGTAAAACCTTCTTTCCCCAGTTCTGAATCACAGTTTTGTCCATTGTACTCTTATACAGCTTTTTGGTGAGAGGACAGAGGTGTATAGGGGAGGCCCTGTCCATTGGTGGCTATCAAAAGTGTTCAGACTCATTAGAAGAATAGTATCTCAGTGTGTTGAGAAAATGGCTTTCTAGGCATATGGGTTGTGTCTACATTAGTCCATTCATGCTGTAATTAAAGTAAAATAGATATCCTTTCTATATTAAAACATGTTGCTTTGCACTCTTTAATACCTTTTGGACTTCATTCTGATGTTGGACGCCTGTGCATGAAGAACTGTATGAATGGACCATTTCATGCAAGTGAAACACCTGTCACACATTTACATCGTTATCAGCCTGAGCCAGAATTGTGCTAGCAACTGCAGCTGAAATTTCCACATCCTGTATCCAAACACCTGAGAAATCCACTCTTCAGAAAATGTTCTTTAAAATAGCCGGAACAGTGCCATTGCACGTAGGGTGGGGGGTGTCCAACCTACGTCATGGTAGCAACCAGAAAACTGTAATTTGTTTCAGCTTTGTAAGAAGGTTTTGTGTTGCCCAAAGGAGACACAGAAAGCAAAGTGCAATCGTTCCTGTAGAGACAGTATCATCACATTACATGATTAGCCATTATGGTCTCCTGTCATTTCACTCTAAGTGGATTATGGCTCTTACAGTGAGGATGTAAGACTACAGATGGAGTACTGCCTGCTACAAATCTCTTGTAAGGCTGCTGCAGTAAATCTCTTGGAGGAAACTCATTACCTAAAAAAAACTATGCTAAAGGGACCTGCCATTTGTTTTCTTAGGGAAGACAGGAAAAGGGGCTGTGTAGGAAGGTACTGTTCCGTTCTACACTCCTTAAAGTTATGAAAGGAAGCATTCATCAAGGAAGATTCAGCTTTTTCTCAGAGTAAGACTAGAAAGGACACATGGCAATATTCGATGTGTTGTGTCACTCTGGCTTTCTGTGTAGTATTTTGTATGAGGAGGAAGGAGTAGAGACATCAGTCTCCAGAGGCAGACTTAGACTGTGATGGATTTTATAGCTTAGTTATAGTAATGGCCATCTAGATGTTGCTAGGTTGGAATAGGTCTGGGCTATTGGTTATGGAGAACGTCTAAAGTGGGCTTAGAATTGGCATTCTACTCAGATGCAGACTTAAGACCAAACAGTGCTTTATCATGGAGACAAACTCTCACTGATATACTGAATGTAGGAGAACAGACACTGATGGTGCTGAAAATATTGATGGTAGCCTGTGCATGAGTCCTTGAAAATACTCTTTTGAAAATCTTGAACCTGAGTTAAACCAGCAAGGTGGATGGAGAGATGGGACTGTCACAGGGCTCAGCATAATTCAGCTCCATACTGCGTTTGGCAGTATGCATACAGCCAATGCAGCTGACAGCTAACAGGAGAAGATAGGAGGGGCTTGACGCTGAATTTCACCAGATGTTTCCTTCTAGGGTGGGTTTTAAAGGTCCCAGCCTCACTGTTCGGTTTTTCTTTTGTCATTCACGTTCACCTTTAAAATGAGGGTATTAAAAATTTGAAAAGCAATTTGTTTTTATATAACTCCCACCACTCCAATTACAAAAGTAAGTACATATATATAAACAGGCATCAAGACTTATGTGAAACTGAGGATCCCAATTTCCATGTTTCCCACACATGTAGCCATGCTTAACTTTAAACTCATGACAAGTCCTTTGCTTAGTGAAAGCCTGTAATTGATCATAAGAATGTTTGAAAATCTGGTGTTACATTGATTTTTCTGGCTTGCAGAAAAGATTGAGACTTTCAGAAGTCCTGTGCATCTATCAGCTCCTGTTAATCTTGACTTTCTTTTTGAAAAAAAACCACATCACTTGTTTAAGGAAATAATTTAAACTTTGCAAGTGTTAGAGTTTGTGTGACATAGCTGGTCTGGTTGGGGGGTTTCCATCCTTACTGGACCTTTCCATCCGTCCTGGACAGCTGGATGGTACGCTGCAAACAATGTATGTGCTCCAGTAGATGAAGGCTGCATCTGCTCAGCAGTTTCAGACAGCAGGCTACCCATGTCCCTCAAACCAGCCTTCTGCTGGCTGACACAGCCTCATACTGACAGCTGTGGGGTCTAAGGGCACAAAAAGCTCAGGTGGGGAAAAAAAAAGTCCTTGCACATCTGCAGTATTCACTGTGGTATCAACACCAAAGAAGAAACATTGGCTGACAGTATTCTTGAGAAGAGCAAGTCTTATTAATTTCTTCAAGCATTTTTACTTGTCAGCACTTTATCTTTGATTACCAGGTCTTTGATTACCTGGAAGCTATGGCTTGCCTTCAGAATTTGCAGAGATACAGTTGGTTCTGATTGTTCATTCAAACTCAGAAGTATTTTACAGGAGCACAATCAGACAATGGTTTTTTAGATTTGTTCTGGCTACATCTGTTTCATTTGGCAAAGTATTCCCCTAAATACTGGAATAATATCCACCAAGTAAATTGTTTTATAATGTGTAGAAAGCCAGGATTTGTCTGCAGGATTGTTTGTTTCTCTGCCTTTCCCATAACCATTAACTTAACAATACTCCAGATTGTTCTGGTTGCTATTTGCTTCTTCCTGATACTGTTCAAACTCCAGCCTCTAGTCACCTGCACCAGTTTTTCCTGGTATTAATGCTTCCGTCAACAGTTATTTTAAGTTCTCAGTACTTCCAAAATAAAAGCAGAAACAGTTTGCCTGTAGACAGGCTGACATACCAAACATGTTGTTGCTTCACTTGAATATACATCACTGTTGAGCTGATGACACTGAGAAATAGCTCTTTTGCTATGCCATCATCACAGCTGTGGCAGACAAGCAGAAGTGTTTAACTTCTGTTGCAGGACTAGTGACCTTGTGATTAATTACACAGAACGGAGATGAAGTTGGACTTTACCTGAAGTCCCTTTGGGTGAAGGGATGTAGGCAGCAGGCTAAGAACATGGGGGAAGGTGGGATGAGTGCTAATAACTGCCTGAAGAAGTTTTCTTTATTTCTGCTGTCACTGTCCTTGTTACCTCACTGATTAGATTCCAGAAACCTGACCAAGGCAGCTGGCTAGTCATGGACCACAGAACCTCTGACAGACCCTGTGTACAAATAGTGCATCTTTATAGGTTTCCATGGCATGCTAGAAAAACCCCAGGGCAGGATGCAGTGTCTGGTAGGGATGCTCTTGTAGCTATTTCTGGTAGGAGTGACTGGGGAAGGGTGTAAAGTGTGTTACTTTGAAATCCAAAGCATTTGGCGAGACAGTTTTCAAGCTGAAAGATGGAAAACATTTAAATATGGAAGGAGTGTTTTTTTAACAGTACTGTGGGAATGTTGTAGAGAGAGATGGAGTCTATCCACCAAGTCTATCTAAGGTGGGTGCTTGTAATAGCTCGTTACCAGAAAGCCTCTTGCAAATTTTAGAAGTAGATGGGGAAACCTCCCCCTTCTTGCTTCAGATTTTCATTATGTAGGGTCCAGAGCACATCCACCTTCCAGGAGTTTAGTTGGCTGAGTTAAGTTTAGCTGTCTGAGCCCAAGGTCAGCTCCTTCACTAGTAAGAACTGTTGTAGGAAGACCAGAGGTGAGGGCCTGCCCCTCCTCTACCTTGGGAGCTGCTCTTATGCTGAGGTTATGCTGCTATGCAACATCACAGCTGTGTAAACAGATGCATCAGCACCTGGTCTTCACCTTGACCCAGATGCACTGGCTGGGCTGGCTGGCATGACCTCAGACGGCTTTGTCTCTGGTCTCTCTCACCCTGATCACTGTCTCTGGCCCTGATCCTTGATCCAAGAGAGGCTTGGATGTGCTGCTCTGCATCCTGGCTACTTGTTAGTGAGCTCCTTGATCATGGTAGCCATAACAAGGCTCCCGGCTACAAGCTCACCTCTCGTGTAGAGCAGCTGCCCCCCTCACTGCTCCCTAATGCACTGTACATTTGAGACAGGTTGAGGGTATGGCAAGTCTGTGTTTGCAAAACAGGAGCAATGAATGAATGAAAACAGTGAAAGGCAGGAAGATTTGTGAGTAGATACAAAACCCACAGATTCTCTGACTCTCAGATGGCTTACATTAGACATTGGACTTTACACAATAAAACCTCCTTATCAGTGGTAAGCAGTGACCATCCCACAAAAACAGACTTCAGTAGCTGTTTGTTCTGCAGTATGAAAAAAAGCAATTGACTCCACTTTTTTTTTTCTTTTTAGAAAATAAAAAAGCTGGTTTTTGAGGTGATCAGCTAATCACTAAGGTATTGCAGATGTTATTGGAAGTGTTGTGCTGCTGTTCACTCATTTTTCAAATGAATGCCCCACTCCTTGAAGAGTTGGTTACGTTTGGGTTAATGACCAAGGGTGGACTCCAGTATAGATCAGATGTAGTACTGCAGGCATCAAAATTCATTTCTGACAGATTTAGGGCAGGATTTTTGTATTGCCACAGGAAGTTTCTGTTTCAAAGAGCTTGCAGTTTTCAATGAGAAACTACTTAGTCAAAATACTTCTTAAGACAACAAGATAACTCAATTGCAATAGAAGTGATGGTAAAGTAAAAGTCTCAAAGAGCTTCAATTATGATGGAGTATTTTCCTGTAATATTTCTACATATTCTCAGGCTTGGAAGAATACATAACCTCCATCTCAGCTACTGAGCTTGCAGGAGGGACCATGTTTGTTTTATAGTTCAAATTCATTCTGTTGTGAGGAGGGTTTGTTCTGTGAGTCATCATGGAAGTCATTAAGCAGGTGTCAAACAGTGCCTGTGATACATTGGTAAAGGAGAGGCAGATGAGCTAAGCTCCTTCTAAGTAAAGAGAACATTGGCCCCTGCTGTTTTGTGTTTTTTTTTTTTACCTGGGTCTGACTAAATACCTCTTGCAGCAGTTGTTTCTCCCTGTGAGTTTCTAGTGGGCATGAAGTATCAGTCATTAGCACTTGTTTTTTAGGGTAGTAGTTGTTAATATTGTAGCCGTTTCAGTGATACTTCATGCAGAGCTAACTGTGACATCTGCAAAAAAGTGTTTTGTCCCCTTTCTATCAGGGGAAAAAAAAAGAATTCTGGGAGAAAATAAACTTAAAATGTCACAGGAAGATATGTCATGGGCAACCCACTACCACAGAAGAGTTGTTCTAAAGAAGGACCAAATGCAGTCAGCTCTCCTAATTCTTCCATAGGTTAGCCCCCTCTCACTGAAAAAAGGTAGATGCACTCATTAGAGGGTGAAAGAAGTCCCCTCTTCCCGTACCCAGCCACCAGTGCTAAGCAGCAGAATGCGTGCTTTGGAGACATTGCAGAACTGGTGGCTCTGATCAGAGAAAAGCTTCGCAGTAGCATGACATTTATTCTAGGAAAACCTCCATGTCTGTGTCTGTCTGTTCTAGTGCACCTCACTGCTCTGGAGTAGGAAAGTTGGACAGAGTCCTGAGCTGTGGCCTAGTGACTCTTCCGACATGTAAAGAACTACAAATGCTTTAACTGTGGTACTGATGCACAGAGAATGTCAAGCTGATTGTCTGCGTACAAGACTTTTCACTGTGTGCTTTCTAGAGGCATCTGTGCTTTGATTCACTCCTATAGAAAATGAACAACGACCACAGCCACCACCATGCACACACGTGCAATACCTAGTATGAGCACTGAAAACCAGATCTCTTAATGGCACCTCAGGATGGAAAATCAAAATCATGAGTCATTTAGGGATCATCTGCAGTAGAGATCCAGGAACATTCATGCAGGCTAACTGTGGAATTTTTGATCCTTCAGTTGGACACGTGGGACAGTCTGGTTCAAAAACCAAAAGCTGCATAACATTCATATCAGGAAACAGTATATACATATAATAGACATCTTAACCTGAGTTGAACCTTTTAGATGAACCACTTAAGAGATCTCTACACCCTGCTCCACTGTGCCCCTAAGAAATATCTGCTGTCTTCAGTAACTTGTGCACCACTCAGTTCCTTAGAAGAAGATAAGAATCAAGATATTTTCTTGATGTCCTCTGGTATCCAGGTAACTTTCCACTTTTCCTTCACCATTATTTTCCAAGTCCAATTTGTTATTGAAACAAACACTGCCTTAGTGATTCTGCTTTCAAATAGTAGGTAGACTTTCCTGTTCCCCGAACAAAACAGGACAGGCTGAGAAACCAGATGGAGCTGGAAAATAAAATATATATACTACGGAACAAGAATCTGGCATCCTTCTCTCTCCTACCAGAATCTTGCTGTGTTTAGTTGTTCTAATACATGGTTTAATCACCCAGAATGTAGCATTTCTATTTTGCCTGACAATACGGAGAAGAAAAACCAAAGTGGCTGTTGTTTTAAATATCTTTTACAGTATCACTGTGATAATCCCAGGTGCCTTGGATTCCATGTGGTAAATACATGCTGTACAAAAGGTGGGAATGCCTTCCAAAGATTTTAGAAATAGCTGCATGACGCAAGGTCTGTCACTCATCAGAGAAAGTAAATACTTCTTGGTTTGCTTCCCCTTTTTTCCCACTTCACAGTTGAAAAGCTCAGCTTAAATGCTGTAGCTTCAACCAGGAAACCATCTAAAGCTCCATGTATACTGAAGTGCAACAGAAATGCCTTCCTGAATAACTACCTTTATTTTCCTGAGACAAGGCTGAATAGCTATATGAGATACAGAATTCTGAAGACACTGGACTGGTCTCTCCTCTCACCCTATTTTGGTACCAAGGATTCTGGTGAAATTTTTTGAGTTACAGATGTATAAGAACAAATCAGCTTCCTGAAACCAGAGCCCTGTAGCTAGTTTTAGTTCCAGTAGCTTTTTTTTATAGCAGTGTTACTAAGGATGTAAAACAGATGCACAGCTACCTAGGGACAAAGGATTTTCAAATAGGGCAAGGAAGATGGAGACAGCAAGCCTGTATTGCATTTTCAGCTCTGGCCCTGCCAAGTTTTTCATGATTAATTGCAGACTTTATTAATTAGTAATACAGCCCTGTAAGCAGCTCAACTTTTTGCACCTTTAGTCTTTCAGCTATAGTTTTCTATCCATTTGCTATCGCCCTTTACAAAAGCGTCAATAGTGTTTTGCAGTAGGTAAGCCCTGACAAATGCAGCAGGTAGCAATGAGTTTACACCTATCTAGCCCAGCAGTGCTTCCAAGAAAGACGTGTAGAAGGTAGATGTTTTAATCCACATGATTTTGCTCTGAAAACACGTTTCTAAACACCATGCTATTTGCCATTTCCCTTAGTAACAGCAGGCACAGCAACCTTTCCACCCTAAATAGTTTATCTCCTCCTAGAACCTAGAAAATAAGGTCAGAAGATCCTGGGCAGGGAAGAACACATACATTTCCACTGAATGCAGATTATATCCTTTTCATGTATGGCTCAGCTCAGAGGACTCCCCATCTGACATTTAGGAAATTGCATTGAATCACTCCATGGCCATCACACTTCAGAGATGGAGAGTGCTGATTGCTGGGAGTTCATCTGGAGGACAATGCTGTGAAGCTTCACTCTGAGCAGGTACTTTAAGGGCTCCCTGCGTGAATTCTGAACACAGGAAGGTCCTGCTGAGCTACCACCGATATGCTGGAGATTTGGAATCCAAATCAGTCTCACTGTCCGGTAAGCTGAAGGAGTGCCTGCTGCGTTCTCCTCTGCTAGTGTTGTACTTCTGTGCAGGCAATAGCTGAACCTACTTTCTGAGCTCTCTGAAGACAAGGTCTAAAGTCATCAGCAGTTCTGCTGTGTGCTCATGAATGAACCTTGACACTAAGCTTCTACATACTGGCTTGGTCACCCTTTTCATGGACTGCTGAGCAGCATACGCTCATTCTTTATGCTTTTTATGCTCTGAGCATGCAGGCAGACTGCCTGGGTGACCATGGGTACGGATGGTGTTATGGTAGTGCCCATCGGCCAGGTGTGGCACAGTTGTAGCTGTCTGAGCCAATGCTCCCTCAGCACGTTCATAAACGGTAGGTTAATTTTCCTTGGTCACTAGGTGGCAGAATTGGCGTTATTAAACTATGCAGGATTTGTTTTCAGTGCTTACAAACTACTTCAGCTCTTCTCCTGCACATGAATTGCTACGTCCTGATAGAGGGAGCTGTGTGAAAGGAACAAGCAGGACTCCCTCTCAAGGATATGATCTGTCCTGCAGCTGATGGGTCATTTGCATTATGCTGTATTCAAGACATGGGCAAATTTCACAGGTTCTCCTGTTAATGCAGTCTTTCAGGCTTTGATATGCTAGTCTGGTGTCAACAGAGGTTCAATCCTGATTCCAGGGTACTTTTCTATTTGCTGAACAATATTTGCACTTTTTCTCAAGAGGAATCTGTTTCTCAGACACGTCCTGTAGTGCTTTTAGCTAACACTAGTGGAAATCTAAGCTCACACTATATCACAAGGGATCATAGGGGATGTATTCTTTGATCTAAGCTAAAGCACTAGGAAAATTAAAGTTTGGAGAGCTTTTTCACTTCAACAGCTTTCTGCCAAAGTGTTTTAGGTTGATTTAAATCTTTAGGCCACACAACATAGGGAGAACTTTTAAATAATGTTTTTAATTCCAAGACCTTTCTGATAAATGGAGAACGTCCAGGAAACATGTATAACAAGAATGTAATTCTACAGAGAAATTTTAAACTTACAAAATCTGGATATATTGCAGAAGAGGTAAACATAATGATACATGAAGCCGCTCCAGAACAAATCAGCCTTCTAGTCTGATAAATTAATCTTGAAGTTGCTGTATCTTCCGTGCTTGGCCATAGCAAGGTTTGGTCAAAAGAAGGAGCAAATGGGGAGAACAAAATCTCCCAATCTGGAATGAGACTGCTGTTTCCTGTCCTGGTAGATCTGGAAATACTGCTGGCTGAAGGAAAGGATAAAGAACTGTTCTGCAGTAGGGCTATCATGCAGCATAGAGAAAAAAAAAAAACCACTCTTGCCACCTTCCTTAATAGTGTAATTGGCATATTTTGCTGTCCTATACACTTTGGACAGAGAGACTCTTCTATAAGTCTCCCAAGAGAATGGAGGAGGGAGAAGTACAAATTGCTCATTCACTTAAGTATCTGGCTGTCCACAAGGAAGTATAATATTTCAGTATACAGATTGATGAAGGAATGTCTGTCTCACCTTGCATTTCATTCCAAATAAGCACCCATCTAACTAGTAGCAGCACTTGAGGAGAACTTGCTAGTATGAGAACTCCTTTCAAGTGTTCACGGAGGTTCAGTGAGATTTCAAGATTTTGGATTAAAATCTTTGGACCTTCAGGGGAATTCAACTGCAATAAAAACTTAGGGTATTAACTAGCTCCAGTTTTGCATTTCACAGGCTTTGTAATCTTCTGAATCATGTTCCCAGATCTCAGTGTCTTCAGACTTGAAACCTGATTCCAACTCTGTGCCTTGAGCCCACTGAGAGTTATTCTGCATGTACAATTCAATGCTTTTAACCTTCATCAGCTGTATTCCCCCTGGCTAGGAGTACTGAAGGCTCTGAAGGAAATTGGTCTGCTGTGGTGATTCAAGTAATTTTATATTTTTCTTCCTGCTTTTCTTGGATCTTTGTACTCAAATTTGTTGTTACCATTCTTCTCTAATGCATTTTTTTTCTCATTTTTCTTAGCAAAACAAAAGGCAATTTATTATACATAAAAGTATAGGTACTTAATGCCTTCTTTGCCTCAGTCTTTAACAGTAAGACCAATTCTTCTTGGGGTATCCAGCCCCCTGAGCTGGAAGGCAGGGATGGGGAGCAGAATGAAGCCCCCACAATCCAAGGGGAAAGGGTTAGTGACCTGCTACAGCACCTAGACACACACAGGTCTATGGGGCCAGATTGGATCCACCCAAGGGTACTAAGGCAGCTGGCAGAAGTGCTCACCAACGCACTTTCCATCACTGATCAGCAGTCCTGGCTAACTGGGGAGCTCCGAGTTGATTGGAGGTTTGCAAATGTAATGCCCACCTACAAGAAGGGCCAGAAGGAGGATCTGGGGAACTACAGGCCAGTCAGCCTGACCTCGGTGCTGGGGAAGGTTATGGAACAGATCATCCTAAGTGCTACCACATGGCATGTACAGGACAACCAGGTGACCAGGCCTAGCCAGCATAGGTTTATGAAAGGCAGGTCCTACTTGCCTAACCTGATCTGCTGCTATGACAAGGTGACCCGCTTAGTAGTTGAGGGAAAGGATGCGGATGTTGTCTACCTAGACTTTAGTAAAGTCTTTAACACCATTTACCACAGCATTCTCCTGGAGAAACTGGCGGCTCATGGCTTGGATGGGTATATGCTTTGCTGGGTAAAAAAGTTGGCTGGATGGCCGGGCCCAAAGAGTTGTGGTAATAGAGTTAAATCCAGTTAGCAGCTGGTCACAGGTGGTGTTCCCCAGGGCTCAGTTTTGGGGCCAGTTCTATTTAATATCTTTACCAATGATCTGGATGAGGGGATTGAGTGCACCCTCAGGAAGTCTGCAGATGAAACCACATTGGGCAGGGCTGTTGATCTTCTTAAAGGAAGGAAGGCTCTGCAGAGGCATCTGGACAGGCTGGATCAATGGGCCGAGGCCAATTGTATGAGATTCAACAAGGCCAAGTGCTGGGTCCTGCACTTGGGTCACAACAACCCCATGCAACTCTACAGGCTTGGGGAAGAGTGGCTGGAGAGCTGCCTGGTGGCAAAGGACCTAGGGGTGCTGGTTGACAGCCAGCTGAACATGAGACAGCAGTGTGCCCAGATGGCCAAGAAGGCCAACAGCATCCTGGCTTGTATCAGGAATAGTGTGGCCAGCAGGAGTAGGGAAGTGATCGTGCCCCTGTACTTGGCACTTGGCACTTGAATATTGTGTTCAGTTTTGGGTCCCTCAGTACAAGAAGGACATTGAGCTGCTGCAGCGTGTCCAGAGAAGGGCAACAAAGCTAGGGAAGGATCTGGAGAACAAGTCTTATGAGGAGCAGCTGAGGGAGCTGTTTAGTCAGGAGAAGAGGAGGCTGAGGGGAGACGTCTCTACAACTCCCTGAAAGGAGGTTGTAGTGAGGTGGGTGTTGGTCTCTTCTCCCAAGTAACTAGTGACAGGACAAGAGAAGATGGCCTCAAGCTGTGCCAGAGGAGGTTTAGATTGGATATTGGGAAAAATTTCTTCACTGAAAGGGTTGTCAAGCATTGGAACAGGCTGCCAAGGGAAGTGGTTAGTTCACCATCCCTGGAGGTATTTAAAAGATGTGTAGCTGTGGTGCTTAGGGATATGGTTTGGTGGTGGACTTGGCAGTGCTAGGTTAGCGGTTGGACTTGAAGATCCTAGAGGTCTTTTCCAACCTAAATGATTTTATGATTCTATTCTATGATTCTATGAAAGTGTCATCTTTGACAAATACTAAGAAAAGTCACAAGAAAAGCTTAGCATTGTTCCTCCCTCAAATTCAAAACATGCGTAGCAAAAGATGAAATCCAAACTCTAATCACACCAGACATTAGCTCTGCTTGCCTTCCACAGCCAGAAGCCTGAGGCTTGCATTGTGTCCCAATAGTCAGACTTCTATGTGTTCTGATCAAGGGGCCAAAGGCAGAGCTGCTGTGTTCAGATTCCTGGCCATCACTGCTGGATATTGGGAGGGATTCAGTGGTACAAAAAGAAAACCTGAGAGTAAGGACAACCTCACAGCCTTTTAGTAAGTTTGCTCTTGTCTCCATCAAGACAGGCAAGAAACTTTGTTCTTCAGGTCTTACTGTGATTGTGCCTGTAGTTAGGAATCAGGAATAGCATCTCCCTATACATTTGAAATGGAAGCAAGGTTTATTTTTGACTCTGACATATATGGAAGCTGCTGAAGACAAGTTGTTTGGCTGAAATACTGGAGGATCTAATTGTTCTATTTCCGCTGTCTATGGTAATAAGTGCATTTTATAAGTACTGTTTCTTAACATGAGAAAATGTCATTTCACTATTCAGATGTTAGGGTACTTTATTTTCAAGAGGTTGGAAGGGTCCCTTACAACACTGTGGTCAATGTATTTGTACAGTTTGTAAAAATATTACTTACCCTCATCTGGAATTTGCAGTGAAATGGCCATCTTGCCATTTTGTACATTCAAAGACCTGGTTTGCCACACAGCTGCACTAACTACTTATCTAATTTAGAATAAAGGAGTATGCTCATAGGCCTGGGATTCTGCTTTTTTTTCAGTGTCTAGCCTTAGAAATCAGACCTGTTCTGTGTTTGAAGAAGACAGAAGCTGTTTCTTTGTGAAATCCAGAATTCTGCACTAGAATGGAGATAGAAACCATTTTTAGCATCCAGCATTTGGATGTCAGCAGAAATGTAGCTAACTACTGTATTAAAAATAGTTTCGCAATTACAAAGTTTTCATATCCCAATATTTTGTCTGTTCTTGCAAGGCAGGAGGTTTTCCAGTTTAGGATATAGTGATACCAGACTGGGTTTGTTTCATTGCTGGGCTTTTGAAGACAGTGGGATACTTCAGAACTTTTGATGACTTTTCAGAGATGATCATTGCCAAAAATCAACGCCCACAGGCTTCTGGGGTTTTTTTCTCTCCACAGGTGGTGACTTTATCTAATATAAGTATCTAACACTTACCTAATAAGTACCCAATAAGTAACTTTAGGAGAAAGGCTTCCCACTATACCTTCCTGCAGGCCTGTCTGCCGTCTTAGTAGGAGAACTGCATCTCAGATCTTGGTGGATGTAAGGATCTGGTCTAGCAAAGCACTTTACACAGGCAGCAGATTTCAACCGTGTGTTTAATAGCTTGGCTGAATGACGATGAACTTCAAGCACATGTGTAATGTTAACTGTCTGCTTGGTGCATTGCTGACCTAGTACTTTGAGGACCTGCTGTGAGGCCTGAGCGCTGAGCTCAGGCTTCTGGGCCCAGTAGTTGTTTTTGAGTTGGAACATCCTGTCAAATAGATAATCTCAGAATGCATGAGTATAGTTGATACCATTCAGGACAAATGGAATTAACCATGTAATATCAGTGAAAGAGACGACTCAAGCCTGCCTTTCTTCAGGAGGGAATCTGTCTCTGGAAGGACCCTATTGCAGATAGCCACTGAACTCTTTGTCAGGGCTCCTGCTTCCTGCTGGTTGCTATTATTTTATCTGAAAATAATGCTGCTTAACATGACAGGACTGGAAGATGAGCAGTTCAGTAAGAGCTGTTTTACTGCACTATATGCATCCAGTTGCCACGCATATTAGTGTAGCTGTCACGGACAGGACTCATGGCTCTGCCTTCTCAGTCCAGTCAGCAAAATAACATTGTGTTTCCCCTCCTTCCTGTATTTTGCAATGCTTTTGCAAGTCAGCACATAGAAGCTATTTGGATGTGTTTAGGTAAGTGGAGCAGTGCTGGACAGGGAAGGAGCTGGCATGCAGTTAGCAATGAAAATAATCTCCTCCTCTCCAAGCAGTCTCTTTATCTGCCGTGGTGGCATTGCTGAGCTACTGACCAAAGCATGTAAATGGACGACAATGTGCTAAAGAAAGAAGGCATGCCTCCAAGCCATTATGGCAGAAGAAAGCATCACTCCATACCCCCTGCATGAATACACCAGTTTGTGCAGGTGGATTAAAAAGTGGGTGTTTTAAGTCGGTGACAGGTCTGCCCTTTCACAAAAAGGGACCACAGTATTTCTCTCCTCCCTGCCCTATTCTATTATAGCATGAGGAGAGACATATTTGGTCAGACCCCATGTCTCTTTCTCCAGCATACACCAGAACACAGTGTTCAGGGAGAAGTTTAAGAACAGAGCAAGGATGTAATAACATTTTTAAATAATTCCCCAGATTCTACTGAGAGGACTTGATGTGGTCACTGGGATTTTTCTCCTACAGATCTTTAACTACTTTGTGTTTTCTGTGTGGCCTGACTTATTTCTGCTGTTGGGTAGAGCCAGTTTACAGCTTTTGCCTCATTCCAGCAGAGAAGAGAAAAAGCAGAAGTTAGGCTACCTGTTTTTCAAGGAGAGCAAGGAGGATGATGCTGTTGGGACTCAAAAACCTCCCTGAATTGGGGTGTGGTCCCTGTAGGTGCTGAGAAAGGTCTTTCTGGAATGAATACCTTTGTTTTGAATGTAAAAGTATTTCTGGCCCTAATGGGAAAAAAAGAAAAACCTAAAAACTTAAAACTACAAGGCAGATGAATAGAACCAACACTTTTTAAGTGTCATGGTATTTGAGTCAAGTTTGGCTTTTAAAATTTATTATTGGAACTAATGAACATTTGTGAAAGATTCCCATTATATGATAAATGTTGTAAAAACACCTACACAGAGCATGATGGAGAAACAGTAACCTCTTTGCCTTTAACCTTGCAACCCATTTCCATGAGTAAGCTCTACCTTTTGTCTGGAAGTATAATTTGGCACGGAAGTTTGGCACATTCAAAAGAAAATGTGAATACGTTCAAAAAGCCTGAAGAACACTCAAGCAGTAAAAGCTGGGAAGATGTACACGAAGGGTAATATTTCAAAGCCAAATCAATCCTTCAGGGATAGGTTTGCTGAATTTTACTATTTATACAGGCATACTCTCGAATTATGTTAGGATACCAGATTATAAACTACCCATAAAAAATGGACCAAATTATTGGCTATGGACAATACACTGTGATGGTGAAATGGGTTGTCAGTATACAACAGACTCTCCTTGCCTTTGCTTTTGAAGTGTGGAGAGGGTCACTCCAGAAGTGAGCTAGCTCCACTGATGTCAGTAGATAGTCATGTATAGAATTTGCAGACATTTTTTAGGCCCAAGTCTCCCATTTCACAGTACATGTAGCATTTACCTCTTGCAGAAATGACCAGAGGTATTGAGGACAGACTGTGTGAAAAAGAGGAGCACCAAAACCATCTTGTCTTTCCATTATTTCCTTCTGTGGGGGCTGCTGTGGGCAGGGTGTGCTTCTGAGAGTGTCACTGCTTCTGTACAGAGCAGATACGTGGGCTTGTGGTGCTCCTGTGGGCCATGACTGCAGGTCACTGAAATAGAGGCTTGGGGGAATTCCTCTCCTCCCTCCTTTCACTTGCCTGCCAATTGTGCAGGTCTTTCCTTAATGTATTCCGCTGATACAGCTCCTTGCCAGTGAGAGCGCTTGTGATACCTCCTGCCTCTGAAGTAATGCTGGAAGGATTCCAAAAGAGGGAAAGTGTTCCCCATCCTTTTGGTTACCCACTGGCTGTAAGTCTAAGAGTCTTGCAGCTTCTCAGAGTGCTACTTCCAATCCACCAGCATGTGACTGGTCCTTTTCAGCACAGAGGAACTTAGCCAGCACAACACTGCATTTAGTTCCTGATTTGGGGAAATTGTTTTGTAGGTCAGGATGTAGGGATTATTTGCATAGAATGATCAAAATAAAATTGCCTAAGCTGACCAAATTATAACAGATTCCATTGTGTTTTCACTCACTTTATTAGATGCAATTATTTCTGGCAAGTTCTGTCAGAGATTATTTCATCAGTGAAAGCTGAGGATTGGGTGTATGATTCTCTTTTCAGGCAACACTCTGGCTTTCCTGTCATGTTATTTGGACTGAAGATTATCTGTTACTGGATCTTCTATCTTCTGATAAATCTGATTCTAATCACACAACAATCCACAAAGAATACAAAACTGCATAGTGGCTGTGAAGAAGATTGGCAGTTCAGAAATGTGCTTCTCCTCTCCCCACTCCCAATCTTTTCTTTTCCTTGATCTTGACTATTAACTCTATGGTAAAGGAAATGTTTTTACATGATGCTTGGCACTTGGTGCAGACAAGGTCTCCAGAGGCAGTTGCAGCAGAATATATATATTTCAGCAGCTCAGACTTTGAGATTTTTTGCATACTTTAATCTCTTGTTTCCATTGCTTAAAGTTGACATTAAGGCTAACTCAGTAGGACAGATTTGACTTTGTTGTTATTACATTGATTTCAAAAAGTCATCAATCAATTTGACTCATTGAAGAGGTGACTGTGTGGAGTTAGGAGAGATCTTAGAATTTAACTTTCCTTGAGAGCTTTGCTCAATATTTTGTGCTGTTTGTTTCAGACGAAAAAGCATTATTTCTCAGCAATATTATTAATATTTATTATTAAATGATCCAGCTTTATTTCCCCTGTTTTTGTAGCCACTTTTTTGTCTTCTGTCCACATGCCACCAAACTCATTTGTACAGTGAGGACAAAGATCTTATCACCTCACCTGCCTATCACTGAAATGCTACTTGCATAATATTCACCTGAGATTAAATCTGTGTCATTCAGAAAGATCTGCTCAGTACCAAGCAATGTCTTTAGCTGTACAAATGTAGCTCTGATCAAATCAAGGACTTCCCTAACAGATGGCTCAATATACAGTCTTCGCTGTTCACTGGTAAACTAAGAAGCCAACAAAATACTAAGAAGAAGCCATTTTGCAATAGTTGATGGAAAGCTCCAGTGAAAGTAAAGTACGAATGCCTCAGATTGTCATGACGGCTATTCTGTGACCCATTGTTCAATTTTTTGGAATATAGTGTTTTTATAGCTAGGTTATTCTAGCTGGTTGTCAGCATATTATAACAATGTAAAAGTGATTTGTTGCCCATAACAGTAAAGTGTTTTGCAGTTCCTGGATGAACAAGATCCCAAAAGTGTCAACAGCATTTTTTTACTAGTGTAGGTATGAAAACAAATGAGGGAGAATCTTGAGTGCCAGGTGACAGTGCCACTCAGGACCTCAATAGACAAGTATGTGAGCTATGCCTCATTGGCAGGCCTTTGTAATCTGAACAGCACATGTAACTACTCCTCCTGCTTTGAAGCACTATGAAACTTCAAATAACATCAAAGCTATAGGGAACCAGTGCCAAGCATTATAATATTTACTTTCTCCCATCTTGAATGAGTTCATGCATCAGTGCCATGAAAACAATGTTAGGCCCTGCTTAAGATTCATGATTCAAAGTTCTTGATGAAGAGAAGAATGCAACACAGATCTGCATGTGACAGCCTACTTTTAACTTTATTGTCTCTGGGTGTTTTGGCTTATTGTTCTTTTCCCTAGTTCACTTTGCTGGCATTTAGACCAAGACTGAATGTTCACTTTATCGAAACAGAAGCATATCCTGCTCACTGCACAGTTTCAAAAACAATGAGACAAGAAGGCCAGCAAAGCATTCATAACCTTGTATTGAAAAGTCTGACATGCAGTTGGCAGTGCAGAGCTGAAGGAGGAAATTAATAGGAAGATATAAAGGGCTGGTCATAGCACTGCAAAGAAAGAATTGCAAACCATTCCCAGGGAGATAGCAGAGAGACATTTGCCTTGGCTTGGGGTTGCAATACTGAAAGTAAAATCAGGCTTGCACTTGAGTGTATAATTCTGGCTTTTAATCTGCAACAGGTAGGTGGCAAATTAATTACTTATGGTCCATGAAGTCAAGGGATGGACTATGACCAACAGCTGGGTTTGACTGGCCAATATCAGATGGCCAGACTGCAGAAAATATTAGTTGTTTCAGAGATGTTGATCAGCTCTGTGGATTCAGACAGCAGGAAAAGAAGAAGTACCACAAAAAAGAGACTTTTTTTTTTCTTTTTTGCCTCAAGTCATACTTGACTGCTTTGTTTTACTTGGCCATAAAGCTCTGCATAGAATAATGTGGCATAACACAGCTGAAGGCCTCTTGTGCCCTGTCCAGTGCCTTAATGAAAGTGAAGAAACAAGGCACCTGACTCTTCTGTAAAGTTTCCGTTAGATGGTGGGCACCTGGGAAGAGAACGCAGCCACTAAGACCTGTCCAAGAGATGGATTAGAACATCCATCTAGACATTTTGTTTTTAGAAGCATCCACCTCCAGTTGCTTTCCCAGTCTTTTCAAAGCAATGTGTGCCTATAATTGACCAATTACTTTGTGGTGATACTTGCTGATTGGAGAGTTAGTAGGACAGCATTTCTTCCAGATGGCCAAAGGAGACATGTCCATGCCTGGGGTGGCTGTTTCCATGTTTCCTTTTTCTACCTATTTCTACTTGCTTCTACCTGTTTCTACCACAGTCTTCGGCTGTATCAAGTATTGTCATTATGAATTCAGTAGGAATGTCTATGAGGTGTATCCTTAAAAGTAGTGAATCTCATTGTATCTCATGAAGCTCAAACATTTGGATTTGTATGTAACAGCACCACCCTGTAACATCTTCTACAGCCTGAAAATGCCAGTTATTACATCTTTTCATTTATGCCTAGTCTTGGCTGTAGACATAAAAATCTACTTCAGAACTAACTTTGACGAGCACTTGTAAGCTTCTACTTGTGCCAAATATGCCCAGTTGCCCACTGAGTCAACACACTCTTGCACAAATAGCTTTTATTTTGCAGTCATCAGAGGTGAAATCTGGCTGCTCTGAATCCCACTTTCTCTGCATTGCTTAATGGTAGCAGTGTTCAAAAAGAAAACTTTGGCTTTCCAGCTCTACACTCAAATGGAAAGCAGGCAAAGCAGGTCATTCTCAGAAGGTATCCCTGTTGAAATGAACCAAGCAACATATACCTTTTTAGTGGCAGTTGCCATTTTATCCTGCAGATAGGTGTCTGCCACTGAATGCCTCACAATTTGTCCAGTATTGTTTGCCATTCCCAGTTCAGACAGTGTGAGTGCTCACCTGAATTGTGCATCCTCCCTCCCATATGCATACCTGTGGGATTCTGCCAAGCCCACTTGTCAGTAGTCAATCAAATATTACTGTGTGTATAATATCTGTTAGTGTTTTTTCTCTCATCCCACCACATTAGAGATAAATGTGAACATGTTTTCTTCATGTCCAAAACTTTTACATTTCATTACATATTCAGCTGGAGCAAATAATTTAGTATATGAAGTACTCTGAAATTTTGGAAGAAAGAGTCTTTGAGAAATGCCCTCACAGAGTAGGAATTAGCTCTATGTTCAGGACCAGAGTACCAAATTATGACAGTAAGAGCACAACAACAGCAACGACTGTCACCTCTTGCCATAGCAAAAACATATAGCTTAGTCTAGCAGAGAAGGAGGAATGGAAACTGTCTCTTAAAAGAATGGAATTGAAAGTCACCAGGGCATTACATCATGCTGGTTTTGTTGAGGTCACTGATCTGAGAGATAACAGAACAAGTTTAGTCTCAAGTCAGAGAATCATTTGATAGTCTTGTCCCTGCATTTCTCATAGGACCATAATGGTTCCTAATAGTACCAAGTCCCCACTCATTTCCTAAAGAACTTTTTATTCAAAACAATATACATTAACTCAAGAAGACAGCAAAGGAAACCTTTTTGATACCATATTTGTAAAAAAAAGCATCCAAGACCTACTCTCATTTGTACTGTCAAGGAAGAGATAATTCCTGAATCTGGGAAGTCTCTATAAAATAAATTCTCCTTAGACTACACTGAGGAATGCCACTGAAAGCCAGCAGTTTTTCTGTACAGGGACCTTTATGCACTGGACAAGATTTACCTAACAAGATTAATACACGTGACACTGGCTGGCAGGTACAGCACAACTTCACAGTTGTTTTGGTTCTTGCCTTTGAGTAAATATAAACATGTGCAGTTAAAGGCCCAAAGCGCAGGGACTTGCAGTTGGAGAACAGCTTGGTTTTGGGAGCTGCAAGCTATGTAACAAACCACAGTGAGTGGAAAAGTCACAAATCCAGGTCACCTGAAGAATGATCAATGTCCAGTAGCAGAGTTGCTACTAAAGAAACAACTAGCCAATCAACTTTTTGTCATGTTATTAAATATCACACTGGGGAGCTGTAAATCTCATTTATCCTTCTTCGTGTTCCCAGGATACTGTTATAATGACAACTTCGTTAGATAAGAGAATTCACAGGAGAATGTTTCACAGAACATGTTCATCTGTAAAGTTGAACGTAGCACTACATCTGTGAACAGGCAACAACCATACAGTGTTACTTGAAAGAGGCTAAATTTCACAGGTATCATTTTTTTCCCTTCTTATTGTGCTGGTTCTTTTTCTAGTCACTGTCCTATTTGTCTAGACATTGCCCTTGATTATATGAGGCAAATACAGACAAGCTCCAAGGCAAAAAGGTAAGCAGCTTTGGGCGTCAGTCTCTGTGTTTCGACTTGTAACTCTAATTTTGATTTTGCTGCCTTTGCCTGTTTCACGTTCCAGTCATTTTTCCAAGAAAGCTTAGCTGCAGAATAAAATGACATGAATAAGAGCGCTATGTGTGATAAGTGCAGAATGAGTGATGAGATCTTTGTTGGCCATTAGAGAGGGAGATTACTTACTAGTCTTATCTCACTACATCTGAGTTTTGTGACCATGCTGTGATACTGTGAGCATGCCTTGAGAGTGGAGGGACTTACACCTGCTTCTCAGAAGCAGACGAGGAAATGAGAGACAGGATCAAAGTGTGCAAGTGATTGTAAAGCTTCAAAATGTCTGTGTTCTAAGAAAATTCTCAATTTCCAGACCCATGCTTACCTCCTGGGGAGTGGCATGGATGTCTGTGTGCAAGTATGGCCAATGCTGATGTACTGTGATAACAAAAAGAAGCAGATGCCTTCTAGACTACTAGATTGAAGATTTTGTCAGGCATTTCTCAAGGAGCTTCTGGTCTTGGCTGAGTGAAAGCCAATGGGAGGTCCCATTTTTGACTTTTGCAGGCAGGGTCCTCTAGCTCTAGAATAAATTTCACAGGGGGAATGGTGTTGTCTCTGTATGCTCTGCAGAACCGTTTCTACTCATTTCAATCACCTGCAGTGTTGCTTTGAATTGAGACTGGTTTGCTACAGCTGAGGTCAGAATTCATTGAGATTAAGCTGAGGGACTCATGTGAAGATGTGCAGAACATGGAGGGTGCTGAGAATAAACAATCCAGACCCCAAATTCACCTGAATGTAACAAGAAAGGACATTCTCTTGTAAACCTCCATGTGCAGGTCATAACCCTGCCTCATGCTGAGGTTTAGGAAATCAAAGTCAGAGAGTGAATTCCAAGTTTACTCAACTTACTCTGTGGATGCATTTCTGAAGTGTAAGATGAAGTAATTCCTTTCTGATAAGTTAAGTTGCTTTACCCATTTAAGTGAAATGACAATTGAACACACTTAAGTCACTATTATAAGAAATAAGGATCATGTGAAGATGAGTAATAATCTCAGAGCTCCTTGCCGTTTACAACAGGAATTGGGAGCATGGTTCTTTTCTGTATCTCTACCCTGCCCGTTCCCTTCAAATTCACATTCATGTAGTTTTATCTCAGTTCATCTAGAGCTCCAGGAAACTCTTTGACACTCAGGCCTAAGTCAGAAATCAGATTTTTAAATAAAGATCATTTTTCCTTCCACTACTTGAATCTTTGGTCTTTATAGGATCTCAGTAGGCCTCATACATTAATAGGAGGAACTTCAGCAAATTGTAGACATTGAGCTTTGCCTGTAATTATCTCATGGCAACAATGAGGCTATTTTTGAATGAGAATCCAAAAGATTTAGCACATATGTCAGTTTTTTCTGGCCAGTGAACAGCTATCTTGCATACATCCATTTTCTATGTCGCTCTCAGTTTCTGTCTTTCTATAAAGCTGAAAGTAAAATTCGTATGATGCTGGGTGCTTCAGGAACACTATGCATGTGTATCAGTGGCAAATCTTTCACTTGTAGAATTTGTCTTGAATACTTTAATCCCTATTCAGCAAGGCATTTATGCATGTGCTTCACTCTAGGCACATAAGTAATCTTTTTTACTTCAGCTGGATTATCCATAATACTTGTAACCAGATTTCAAGCTTGCTCAAACTCTCTTAGTTTTCTAAATAGGAGCCTCAGAATATAAAACACAGCCAGCTAAATATATCCCAGATGAGTTAGAGGAGACGTATGATACTCTAGAGCTGTCTAGGTCTCTAATCCTAGATTTAGGCCTAGCCTCTCTTCAAGCCATATTTTTTTCATTATTTCCACTGCTTGCTTCTTTTTTTAAATCTCTTTCTCTTCTAAGACACTGCTGTGGTATCTGAGTGTTTCACAATTTTGTAAAGTGTGATCATAAAAAGATTTATTTCTCCTTACATCTGAGGACATGAGGGTCCCTGGAAGCCCTGTGTCTGTATCAGTGCATGTGCTTAGAGGAGTGGTGTGCTGTGTGGACATCTTGGTCTCCTCTGGGAGAACGTCCCAGGTAGCTTGAGCAGCCCCGTGGAGCATTCTGCAGCTGCTCTGCCTGTTCCCCATGCTGACAGTGACACTGTCTTATGGGTTGCAGAAGCCTTCCTCAGTCAGAGAGAGGTCATCTCTATGATAACATGAAGATCAAACCTCTCATCTTATTTTGACCTGGAGCCAGAGATCTGCTCTGTTCTTAGCCATCTGTGTTGCATGAGCAGATGGCCTGCTGTGCAGTAAACCAGCTGTGACTGCTTTAAGGGGCATCTGTTCTGTACTTAGGCATAACAGTTGATGCTATTTAGGCTTGGCAGTGAAAAGTACTGGGTTAATGTAGCTCAGCCTGACGCTGACAGGATGGGTGTGGCTTCTTGCTAGTCATCAGGGAACTGCCATTTGAGTACGGAAACCAGAAAAACAGTACAGCTGTCAGCCTTTCAGCAAAAAGGGAAAGCACATTATAGGGCACCATGCAATAGTTAGGAGGAATGATTCAGCTAGTTAAGTACCAGCTTTACTGTATGACTTTGGTAAATCATTTATTTCTTGATATTTGATAGACAAACTGATAAATTGAGCACAGTCTCAGGCCACTGCATCACTGGAACAGGCAGACTGCATGGTGCTTGAATAATACAGACCATATAACCCTCTAGGAAGTAGATGATGAATGGTGAATTATTCAAAGTGCTTCCTTATGCAGGCTGCCTTAGTCTTCCCCAAGATGAGCTATCTGCTCTTCCAAGTCATCTAAACTTTCAGAGATCTGAGTGGTGGATTTATTTGCACAGGATGCAACATTGATGGGAGGAGGCTGTTGCCAGCATATGAACTTGACCAAAGCTTTCATAATCTGCCGCTGTAACTTCATGTACTCTATATCATGAACCGGATGAGTGGAGTTAACAGAACTAGATCCTCAATGTAGGAAGTGCCCCCATCTTCATGAAATATCTACTGTGGTATTTCAGACTGCTTGGTTATTGGCTAATTTTTTTAAGTTATCTTAAAAGGACTCAATATTTCTAGCAGCTATTTTTGGTGAGAATTTGTTGAGTGAGTTATTTGCTTCTGAAAGAAAGGCAGCTGCTACAAGATGTGGATAGCTACTGGTTAATCTTTGATGATGTGATGGCTGCTGCAAGGGCTTAAGTGAGGAATTTCTTCTCAGTCTCTACAGCCTGCACTGCCCAGACAGTCTCCATGCTACAAGGCTGTGAAAGACTCACATCCTTACCTGGTCAGTGGGTTATACTAGGGAAATTTACTGCTTTAGCTCAGTTGAGTAGGTGCTAGGTCGCACAGCTGTCTTCAGCAGAAGTACTAGCCTGGTAAATCAACAGTCCCAGTCTTGTCTGTTTTAATTTCCACTGTGTAGGTATGGCTCCATGCAAAGAACTGTTAACAGCAAAGCATAGGATGCACTATAAACTCAATCCCTAGTATTCTCCAGGTCTTTTGTTTGAGCTTAGTGTTTTCAGAAATTAAAAATCTCACTGGGAATTTAGGTGAAGCCATCTTCTGACTGTGCTTATAGCTTTGGATATCTGCTTTCTGACCCCAGCATGTCCCTTTTTGTGTAGTCCCAAAAAAGCAATAGAAATTACTTGAGAAGAGCCACGACGCAAAACAGTATTACTGGCTATTCCTATTTTTTCCCAGTGTTTGTAATACAGTCATTCCTGAAGATCTAGAGAAGTGTTCTGTTGTGTTCGGCACTGTAGAGATTAATAATAATAAACAATTGCCATCTCAAAGATCCTGCAGTGGACATGCAAGGATTATTACTTCCCATTACAAAGGCATAGACAGGTCTGGTGAATTCCCAAGATAACAAAGGAAACTGGTGTCAGAGTCTGGGACTGAAACCTTTCAAAGTGAGGGAACACTGAAATCCTAGTCAGAGCCTGAATACCAAAGAGCACTGCTCCCAGTCTCTGTGGCTCAACTTCTGATACAGCAAGGACTGAAATAAGTAAAGCAGCTGGGATAACATTCGTCTCTCCTGATCCCATGCTGTGACCTGACATCATCATGGGTCTCTTGGAGCCATAGACATTAAAATTCATCACCTCCAGAAAACAGAAAAGTAAAATGAGAAAAAAGAGGTTGCTTGATTTTTGTGTGTATTCTTTTCAGTCACTGAAGAAACAGATGTTGCAAGATAAGGTGGGAATATGTAGGTCATTCCAAATGTGTTCTTCCCTGGTATGGAGGAGGTTCGTTTTCTCTTTTCCTGCAGTTAGGAGATAGGATAAAGACTGACACTGAGACAGAGTGGAAGCGACAGGTGATGAAAGAGAAAGAGAATGAAAGTGACTATTATAACAAAGCCTTTGAATTAACAGCAGATGAAAAGAAGCTTGAACTAATTCCAGGCTAAAGTATATGGGGATGTTTGTCTGTGATAAGGCAAAAGATACAGCACTAAGCATTTAAAGCTGAACATCAGTTCTGCAGGCTGGGCTACTCTATTTTGGAAAACAGCATGATAACAAAAGATGCACAGAAAGTATCCCAGATCAAGGCCACTGCATAAGCAGTTTGACTTCTGTAATACTGCAAGCTTCATCTATGACAAAATGAACTCACTTCTTTTTATGAGTCCAGTCCACACCACTCACAATACTTCTTGGAGAACTAGGCCCACATTTGCCCTTAGCCATGAGAGGCTAACAAGTATTAATACTAGCTAGGAAGTGAGCCAGAAAGAATCAGAGCAACATAACTTCCTACATTTGTCTTAACAACATATCTGCAATATATGCACATATAATAAAAGCATCAAACTTTTATTAAATCAGACTTGAAAACAGAGGGTCAAAACCCAATACCTGAGCATATTTCTAATTTGCTTTTCCTACCAGTCTACCGCTTCGGTTTTCTGCGGACTAATAGTGGCTCTAGTGGAGCCACGCTGCAACAGCGTACTGCCTCCCAGTCCCTTGAAAGCACCATTAGCTCATTGAAGGCCTCACTTGCCAGGCCTTCTACTTGTACCTTGCACTGTCCTTCACACCTGGATGCACAGGGCATAAAACGCTTCCATTCCAGTTTCAGAGCATATCAAAGATATTTGTCACCTCTTTATGCATTTGAGAATGATTAGGAAAAGTAGAAGTCAAAGCAGAATAAAAATTTCTTAGGATAATTTTTAATGCCAAGTTTGTCTCAGTTCAGCAAAGTCAGAAACATTTAATCAATGTTACTGGGAGCAAGATAGGAAATGTTTGGGGGTTTGGATTATTTAAGAACCTTTCATTTAATTTTTTGACATTTCAAGTGTCATTTAACGTGTTATGCTATGCCATGCTGCAATGTGAGATATCTCAGATGATGGAGATTAAACAAAGCACTTCAACCTACTTAGATTTGGGTAGTTCCAGAAAGAATTTTTTTCAGATTTTTTTTAAGACAATAGTCTGCCAATACTGTTGCTATTTGGGAAGAAAAGAATTCTGAAATATCAGAATCTTCTGTGGATGGCACTGCATTTCTGTGTTTTGACTGCTTTTTATGGTTTGGAATTTGGTATGCTGAGTCTTAGGCAAGGATATCACAAATACTATTAGAGTGGTGCCAGAAAATAACCTCAAATCTGTTCCACAAGCAGGTTGACCTCTGTGATACTGCAGGCTTCCCTCCCCTTCCCAGGCCCCAATTCTGGTATTCTTCCTCCTCTCCCTGTTCTCTGTTTCCTGCCTGACTCTCTCTTGTGCTGGCATAAATGTCTTAAAGAGATCAGAGATCTATTGGGTAAAAGTTAAGGAAAAAAAGGTATAAAAGTCACGTATACATACACATATTTCAAGAGATCATTAGCCTTTCACATGCTGAATTATAAACACCATGTAAAAGAGAGTCTGGCTTATCTTTCTTCATTTTCTAAATGAACTCAGATTTCCAGAGAGTATAAAACTTGATTGAGGCCATCTAGGGTACAGCAACAATCTTGTGTAAAGCAGAAGGAAAACTAATACGCTGAGTAAAAGCTGAATAACTGTATCAATATAGCATTTTGTGGCTGAAGTATTAATAGCTTTGCCAATACTCCCTGTTCTGTAGGACACAGTGTAGGTCTTATAGGGAAACAAGGTGGTAAAGCTGTAATTTTTCATTTAATTTACCCTTTCCATGTTTTGGTGTTGTGTAGTGTTTTGTGAGAACTGTTAGTTACTACTGTTACTAGTTGCTCTAGCAGCTCTGGGGCCA
This sequence comes from Phalacrocorax carbo, assembly GCF_963921805.1. Taxonomy (NCBI): domain Eukaryota; kingdom Metazoa; phylum Chordata; class Aves; order Suliformes; family Phalacrocoracidae; genus Phalacrocorax; species Phalacrocorax carbo. The sequence continues at coordinate 53,377,712 of NC_087548.1, forward strand.
CATGTGGGCCAAAGTACCACTGCGGTAAGAGACGTACAAATAGAGGACTTTTCTGGGTGTTAGCCAAAACTGAGATTACTCCTCCTTTTACATAAACTTGCACCAATCCTTTGGAGTTATTGATGCCGCACAGATTTATACCACTTGAGGATTTGCCTCCTATTTTTGTAGATACAGCAGGATGTTGTAGCCTCCAAAAACAGCTGAAGGCAGCCTGTTCTCTTGCTGAGCTGCAGCTTCTCTGTTTGCAGCTTTAGCTGGAAGCTAGAGCTGTCTGGAAGCTTGCTGGGCAGATCCTTCACTGGGAGCTGCAGCTTCCCAATGTGCTGCTCTTCACACACTGAGATGAAGCAGTAGGACAGTCATTTTCATTCCCAAAGACAGAAATGTTTAACTTTTTCCTCTTGTCATCCTGCAGGTAAGTCAGCATTTCACTTGTACAGCTTTACAACTTCTGCTCCTTGGGTTGCTGCTGCTCACTCTCTCAGACAAGTGGCATTGCTTGGCTATTGAAAGTTAAAATGGGGTGTCTGAATGTGTCCAGGTGGGAGGGTAGGAACTGCTTCTGCCTGGGACATGCTGGTTCTGTTTTCTGCCTGCCACAGTAGACTCTCTTCAGACAGACACATTTTCATTTCAAGCTTTAATACCTGGACGCTGCCACCTTTATGGTCTTAAAAGGAGAAGTCATCCATGTGTGACAGCGAGTCCTGCAATGATGCCAAGCCTCCCCCACTGGCCTTGGCATGTTTTAGATCCTGTCCATACTGTACTTGTGGGCTGGACTTTAGATTGCCTTCAAGTTCAGATGTAGTGACTGTTCATGCCACAAAGTCCTTGGCTTGACTCCCAGTGGTTACGGAGTCCTTCTGCAGGCTTTGCTCGATGGTATGTGAGGCTAACCTTGTCGCCTTGCCTTTTCCCCTCACCCCTTTGTATGTCATGTTTGGAACTTGCTGCTCTGATCTGCAGTCAAGCGAGGAAGTCTCCCATGTGCTACCCCAGCTCTTCACTGATGTATCCTCTTTTGAGTTCATTTAGAGCCAAGCCCAGTAGAAGGGCTGGTATCTACTGAGCTCTGCTCAAGGACCCCAGCACAAAAAGTTGCCTGGTGAGATTTGGGTGGGGGAGAAAGGGACAGACAGCTAACGGGGTTCAGGCAGGAGAAAGGAAATCTGTAGTGTAGTCCTGTACCAAAACAGTGATTTGAAAGGCTGACGACCTTTTTTCCTTGGTGCCATTTTGAAACAAACCATCCTTTCAGAGTAGAGGAAGAATACCGGCTCTGAGTTAGGCCTAGGAACTTTTAACTTTTGCCTAATTGTGAAGGAAAATACAAAAGCATATTGTGGCTTTAGGACAGTAGGTATTATGACAATTTTGTTAGTACCCCAATACTCAATTTTAGAAAGTAAAATATTTTAAGAATACCACAAGCCTTGAATTAATTACCATGCAGATAATGCCTCCCTGAAGAAGATTTTAATTAGGTTTTTACCTACTGTCAGAGAATCTGTTTTTTGCAGATGGCAGATCTCATGTCATTACATCAGTAGCATCAGTAGGTGGACTACCATGCTGGAGAACCTTGTGCTTTTTTGTTTAATTTTGGTAGTTTAGCAAGTTAAAGAACAAAAGCAGTTCAGAGCTAAGATATATGGTGATGCCAGAAATGATTGACAAATGGGAAGAGGACTGTACTGTGTCAGCCTGCAAACTCCATCCACGTAACTGCCTCATAGTCAGTGGGGTGAGTTATCCCTGAAGCAGGTCAGATGGGGAATAGCTTGCATAAACACAAAACTGTTAAGTAGGATTTAGTAAAGAACAATCAACACTGCTCTATTGTACTCCATCAGTAACATCTGAAGCTATAAATCCTCTGCTTCTTTGGATACGACATGCCAGGAAAACAATATGAAAGGCTTGAATTATTGGTAAGTCTTGATAAACCAGTTGGCATCAGAAGGAGCAAAATAAACACCTTTTGACGCCTGAAACTTCATTATTTTTCAGATAATAAATTGTGTGGAAGCCTTGCTAGGCCTGAAAACTGGTAAAGGGCACAACAGCATCACATAGAGAGGTGGACTAGCTGAACAGACCTACGTCAAGGCCACACGGGTGCAGATTCTGAGTTATCAGGCACACATGGGTACATATGCTGGGATAAAGTTCCCTTTCATGCACATCCTGCTCTGCCATATCAGGCCCCATCATAGAGCAATTTATATGTGTTCTAAATTTATATAAGCCTTACTACTTTCTTTTAAGTCAGAGTTCATATAGATAGAAGGCTGAACTCTGTGTTCTGCGTTTTCTCCTATAGCTATAGAGATAAAATGCTTCTGCCTGACATGAATCCACAAAGTAGACTGCATTTTTATTCCATGACAATTCCTACACCAGGTGTGGAAAGGAGGTGAAAACTGGGCTTTTTATTTGCACCTTTGTTGGAGACAAGGGACATGCCCTTTTCTTATTTGTGTGTAATTGTTTGTGTCCATGCTTTCCTAAAAATAACTATTCCATACAATTTAGCTTTTTATTTGGTGTTAAAGCTACGGAGATTCTGTGTTCATGTGGGCTGAGGGAAGGAAGATAAACACCACGTACCAGCAGGGGGATTAAGGAGGAGGAAAGTTGAAATGGTGTCACATCTTTAAGGTGACTCAGAAGCCTTTGCTACCTCCCTTGGGCAACTCCTCTTTTTAATGGTCAGTGATAAAAATGCATATGGAGGTCATACCGACAAGAGTTAACAGGAGCTTACTTCCTTCTTCAGAACCTAACTCCTGTTAGTTATAGCTTTTTATTTGAAATATTTGCAACTCTGTGCTGGTCTTTCAATGTATGGTCTTTTGGGAGATTTTGTTAAGCTCTTGTTATCATAAATGTTTCATGAATGTAAGTACCAAGCATCAGCTAAACTAAAAATGCATTTTATTCTGTTCCTGCCTTCATACTCCTTACAGTCAGTGGTGACCCCTGTTTACAACAATTGAGGAAAGAGCAGGGTGGTTAAAGCATATTATCTATGTATCTGTGTATCTATGTATGTGACTTATTGTAGCTTTAGCATGAACTTTGCTTTTCCCTTTTTTTTCTTGATATAAACATACATATTTTTTGCATCTCTCACCAGATAAGTTTCACATATATCTCAAGGCCCTATAACTTTCATATTTTTTAGTGTTGGAGAGACAGAGTTTATAAGAGATGGTATGGGTTTGTCACTCATAGCATCATTCTAGTATTTTGCTCTAAGCATTTTCTGTAAGCATTTTTATTTCCTTTCAGTATTGGCTTCGTCAAAAAAACCCCAACATTTTACGTCCCAAATCTAATCACAGTGGAATTGGAATACATGAGAGAAAGCCAATACTGTAAGCATGTAATTAATTTATGATTTACTTTTATGGATTGTACAGTAATTATGCATTCTTCTGATTAGTTGTAAAATAATAGGAAAAAGTTGATAACGTTTTATCAAATGGTTTATAATGCTCCTGAAGTGCTTTAAGATTTACAGTATTATAAATGGTTATAGCCAAAACCTAAAGTGAGTTAGAATTAAGGTTAATTGTTTCTGATATAAAGATCTTTTTTAAAAAATAAGTATGACTGATTCATCTTTTTTCTAGATCTAAGATTTTCTGAACCTGCATTCTGCTTGGAAAAGAATTATTTTAGGAAGTTTGAGCAGAAACAGTTCAGTGCAATGGAAAGACTTTCTTTGTAGCTTCTGTATTTTTAAAGAAAGGTATATTTTTTCATGAGTAGACTAAAGCATCTCAGCAGAGACACTGGAAACATGAAATCTGGAACGGAGATAATCCATTAGGCTCAATGGAAAAAATCCAGTTCGGTTTACCAGATCATACAGATTTAAATTGCATGCCTTGACAAGTCCTTGACTGTGTGTATTAACTGAGGCATCAGTAGGAAACCTGAATCTCATTTGGTGTCCGGCAGATGGATCGCATATTCAGCTGACGAACGAGGAAAGGAGACACAAGGAGCACTAGCATAACAGTAAATGTAGTTCATCTTTTCATTTGCTATGCAGAGACACTGTGAATAGGTATAGTACTGAAGATTGTATTGGAGTTTTACTGCATTGGCATGAGGTGGCAGAGGTAAGAATTAGTGTGCGGCCTTGGGATACTGGACCTCTCCACTCCCCGCTTAGCCATCCTACTGCTCTGCTAGTAAATCTGAGCAATTGGATATCTGCATTGTTTTGTCAGCTTTGATGGTGCTATGCTGATTTACATCAGTGAACTATCTATCTAATAGCCTCATTAAAAATCAATGTGATGTGAATCTGTTGTGATATGCTTCTATTTAACCCTTGTACATTATCGGCCCTGGCAGGGGATATTGCACCCACTTTGAGGGGCCAATCTAAATTCCTTTTAATCTGCGACAATCTTCACTTAGTTTGACTTAGAAGTTAATCAAGCTCTGCCATGATTAAGCAAGACACTCAATGAAGCGTGTGTCTTAACTTGGAAGCATGTGAGTGATCCTGTTGAAGTGAGAGTTTAGTATGTACTTAAGTACCTGCCTAGACAAGGGATGTAATTAAAGATCTAGAGCGATATCACAGAATGACTTTTGACTCAGTGACTGATAGCAGAATTGCATAAGAATGCAAATTCAGCTTGATTTAGAATGTAAACATGCCATAGATATATATATATATACATATACATAATATACGACCATATCCCTGGGATAGCTCCTGGATGTGATCCTTCCACTTTTTCCTTCCATTCCGCAGACAAGTTAAGAGCTGTTTAATCATTCAGTCTCCCTGAACAGTGGCACAAGTAGACTGCCTTCTAGCATCCTACAAACTTTTTGTCAGAACTGTTTGTCCTCGTAATGACTTTTCCACCTTTGACTTGTGCCAAAGAAGGAAAAATGAATAATGGTTATTTGTTCGAAGAGCAGAAATGTGGCAAAAGCTTTTGAGCTGGATTTGCCACTTGATCTAAATGAATGCTGAATGTAAATAAAACTTAATATTCAGAGTTCACGCTATTTTGAAGCAGCAGAGGTACATCATTAAAAAAATTTCCGACATGTCAGTGAGCAATGAATTACTATGCAGTGCAGCACTGTAAAGACAACAAGCAACTCCCTGGTGGTGTATAATGTGCCAGCATATGGAAAATGATACATAGAATGAGACATGGAATAGCTCCTTAGGGAATAAGATACTTCAGGCCAAATCCTGAGGTGGTGTAAGAGGCATATACCTCCATTGAATCAGCTGGAGCTCAACTGATTTAGAGCAGTCTGGGTGCCAGCTCTTTCTCCTAAGTGAACACAGATGATGTTCTCTCTATTATATCTTTTTTTCTCTCCAGCTTAATAAAATTACTTCATCTGCTATGTTAAGGTTTCTCCACTGCTAGCCATCTGCTGCCAAGTCTCATTTTTTCCACTTAGAGTGGTGCTCTACCCTTTTGCTCCCTGGCCTTCAGCTCCATGCTGAAACTTGACAAGACATTCTCTCCTTTAATTGGGATGTATCTTGACAATGTTTTCCAGCTGGTGGTCCTCAATAACTTGTTATGGGACTACAGAAAATCACTACCTGTTTAGAAGGCTTAAATTTACCATACGGGGATCTGTACTTTCACTGGAAAAAGAGAAAGTCTGCAAACTGATAAAGGTTTAATGTCAGCATCCTAGCAGCTGACTTGCAACTTGAACGAGATGACAGCGGTACATGGCAGGAGCAGGGGAAACATGCATAATTTGAAACAGGAGAGGTCCAGATTGGTAGAAGGAGAAATTGTACCACCATGAGGACAGCCAGGTAGTGGAGCAAGCTGCTCAGAGAGTTTGTGCTATGTCCTTGCAGGATTTCAGAATGTGACTGGACAAAGCACAGAGCACCCTGGTCTGATCTTATGGCTGACCCTGCTTTGAGCAGGAGGTTGGGCTACAGACTTCCCATGGTCCCTTCCAACCTAGATTATCCCATGATCCCATGACATTCATGGGAATTCCTTTTAGGCTGTCTTTAACATTTTGGTGATATTTCTATGTTCAAAAGCACAGTTAAATATGCAGATATATGCATATATATATGTTCATCTTATATTAAATTTTTTACAAAATTTACACTAGTCACAATAGTACAAGCCTTTTAGCTGCTTGGTGTGTTGGCTGCTCTAACCTCAACAGTAGATCTAGCTGAGCCATTTCAAACTGTAATTGTATTGATGGTATATTGTCTAACTGCTAGAGGCATTGGAGTTGAATCTAAGTTACACTGTTGGTGCCTGTTGCCTCTTACTGTGCCCAGTTTGCCTACCTGACAAAAAAAAGTTATTGGTGGTATTTCATGTAGATTGTTTTTGAATAATGGTAATTAAAAAAACACAAACATGTCCCAACATCCCCTGCAAGTTATGGTAATTAGCTGCAAGCAAGCACTAAACTTGTAGGTACAATTTTCAGTAGATGTTTTTTGTTTAACAGGACTCCTGCATTGCCTGTTCTTGCATGTACAGTTATTGCTTAGCTGATGTGTTTATTACCAATGCACATTTACAAAATCATAATTAAACGCAGAACATATGCTATTGTTGTGTATGTGGCCTCTCTGGGAGGGCATTTATCAATGGGTGTTTTTGTCCCAGTCCTGGGGTTATTCTAGTGCAATGGAAGGCACCCAGATCAACAACTGTTTGCAAAATTGTGGCTCTGAGCAGTGCCAGCCCACAAGGGAATTTCTGAACCTGCCTGTATAGTCCATGACAAGTGAGTAGTGGCAGGCAGAAGGGTTACTAGAGTTCACCAAAGGCCTGCAGAAAGTATTGGATTACTCAATTCTCACAGAGCTTTTGCTGCCAAATGAACAGGAGAACATTGTAGGATAAATAGCTGTTATCTGCATTTAGAGGATGCCTTCCAAGTGAGATGGAAGGTGTTCTGCCTTACAGGATTATCTGGCTGTCCATCCTGTCACGTGAAACAGCCATCCTCTGGTTGTTATAAAACATGGGCTGTCAACATAGGGGCCACAGGATGGTTTCATAAAGTCAAAGACACCATTTCTGTCACTGTATAGAAGGCAGAGGTCTCACCCAAAACCTTTACTTATTTAGGTTCACATATTATTTACGTTCACTGATTCAAGATTTTTTCTGAAAGAAATTAAAAGCTTCTGATTCTAACCAAATCCAGTTTGCAAGGTTGTACAAAGAATTTCTGTTGCTTTCAATGGTGAAATTTTCTTTTCTATTTATGGTAAGAATAATCACAGAGGTTGAGATTCTGACATGGTTTCTATCCTCTTCTTGAGCCTATCCTAATACAAACAATGTATGATGGGTGTTCCTGGGGATAAACAACACTAAATCCAACCTGATGGGATGTAACATTTTACTAGACTTGATGTCAGATATTTGACTTTTGGCTCAGATGTTCAGTTAGTGTACATTTGGGTAGCTTCTTTGGTCCTTCATGGTTTCATTACTAATTTTTGTGGGGGTGGAGCATGACAGATGTGGCAGAGAAGATAATGATGATGGCATCCACAAAAGCATCAACACAACTCACCCACCTGTCTTTATCTGTCGTTATTACACGTTTGTTGTTTTAAAACATACCTTCCTTGGCCTTTACTTTCATTCTCCATGTCACCCTGCCCTGTACCAACCTTGCCATTTTTTTGTAAACCTTTCTTTGAGAAGAGCTCAGAAGAAAATAAGAATTTAGAGGTCATCTTGAATTTAACTTCTTCTTAGTTGGATGAAAAATACATATACTACAGGTGAGATTTTGGGATAACTCATTGCAGCATGACCTTCTCCAGTGAACTTTTCTTACTGACTTAGTCTGAAGCAGGAATGGCACAAAACTTCTTTGCCCCTTTTCTGTAATTTACCACCTCAGTAACCAGAGCTCAGCAGATTTCACTGCTTCCTGTTTTTTGGGGCCCCCACATGTGCTTTCACAGGCCACGCATGCAACGCAGCAAACTGTTGCTTTCCATCAAGTGAAGGCGAATACTTACTTATTCTTTCACTTCCCCTTCCTAATGCCTTCCACATGTAACCCCGTGCTACAAGGCTGTTAAAACCCTTGCTTGTTACATACTACTTTACAGCTAAAGAAAGCCCTCTAATTACTACCTATTGCTCCAGCATAATGTTTGTATGGCTCTGTTGACTTTAAAAGGCAGATGAACTCAAGAGTGGTTTAAGTCATTTTCACCACCAATTGTCATATATCCAGGTTTGCTTTCTTGGTGACGCTGCTCTGAACAGGAGGTTGGACTCAAGAGCTCCCGAGGTCCCTTCCAACCCAAATTATTCTGTTGTTCTATGATTAAGTGTTGTTGACTGAAAGATATCCTCACACTTTAACAGATAATCTTCCTGTTGTGCTCACTGTATAGTGGAATGTAATCACTAACATAAGTAAAAGAAGAGTAAGATGGCAAGCAAGGAATTCAGTTTGCAATGTACTGAGTAATAGTGCTGTGGGTTGGTTTGGGGTTTTTTATGTTGGTGTTTTTTGATTTTGTTTTTTATGTGGAGTATTCTGTGTTTTCAATTGTATTATGTCTACTGTGGAAAAACATTTCTTGGGGAAGTATTCAGTGCTTCCTGACAGTTCCAATTCTGGTACCACTTGAGATTAACAGGTTGACAGGCTCTTACTGCCTTTGAAGCTTTGCATTTGCCTGGGGAGAATATGTCTTTTTCCCCACCCTTTGCCACTGGTGTAATCACAGGGAGCTGAAGCGTATTTCATCTCGTGGCACAGCTAGTTCTTATTTTTAGACACTATAGTATTTCTTTGGAGTTATATTCCCCCTTAATTATAGGCGTTAATGACACAGCTAGCATTTTTTAAAAGTTGGAGTAAGATCCTGAGACTAATGAAGGGTGCTGGCAAGGCTTTTACATGAAAATCACTTATGTCCTCTACAAGTGCCTATGATGCCTTGACTCATGTTGCTTACATTAAAAAAGGAAACTTAGGACCAATTTTATGCAAATGATTAACTATAAAATCAAGAAAACATTTCTTCAAAGCTATACTGCTTTTGATAATACTATTTAAAATTAAAGTAATAGAACTACTGAATGAAACTCATGTCAGCAGGTGAACACTACTGCTGGCTTGGAATAAAAATTCGCTCCAGCGTTAAGCTATTCTATGACCATAGCATATCAATCTGTATAAATCCCAGGAAAGAATTCAAGGAAGATCCCAGTGACTCAAAAATCCTGACTACAGTATTTTGCCAAAGGCAGTCAATTTAAAGGGTCAAATAAGGAAACCAAACTAAACTTTGCATCTGAACTGCAGCATTAGAGTGGGTGGAAAGCCTTCTTGTAAGCTGTCTGGTCTCATACACAGGTTAACATTTCCTCACTAGTTCCCTCTGTAGTTCAGGCCATCACTGGTGCTCTGGCAAATGAAGTTTGGCAGCTCTTGGCTGGCAGTTTAGACCTGAATGGTTTTTACTTTTTTGGGTTGCTCAAACTGAGAATAGAGTACATGCTTTATTGCATACCTGTATGAGGCTGTTTAGGCCTGTATAGCTTCGTTTTCTTGCAAATTTTTATACTATTCAGATGTACATAGAACATGATATATTTTTATACTGCTTATGCCTCTGCTGGGAAATTAAAGACCTAAAGAGATTGTGGAGGAGATAATGCTCAAGAACCTCCACGGCAGCACTTCAGTCCAGTTATCATGAGGTATTTTCAGTTTGGCAGTGTCAGCATCACTGCACAAGAATAAAGCCTCCACTCCCTGCTCAGTCTGAATCTAAAAAGTACAAAAGTCAGCTTTCTGAGAAAGCTCTCTCCTTCTCCTCCAGCTTCCTCATGACTGCCTCCTGCCTGACATGTTACTGGCTTGTGGAAAGCTCACCCACAAACTGGCAAAAATAAGAGACTGGAAAGATCCAGCTGCTTGTCATTCAACTTTTGAAATGCAAAAGCATTGTGAACATCTTATAGGCAGATAACACAATTCTCTTACAAAAGAGGAGCTGGCTCTGCACTCGAGGGAGTCAGGAGTATTGTTCAATATTACTTCTTGTTTGCAACCTCCCTTTTGGCTTTCTTCAGGTGTAACAAGAGGCAGGCAAATTTGTTTGCTGATGCTGCAGTTCCCTGCTTCTGAGATAGCAAGTCTGAGTGTCTGGAAATGCCAGCCACTCAAGACCTTGATCTTCACTGCCTCTGCCTTGCAAACCTGCTCCATAACCCTCAGTGATGCTCCAGACCTCTATTACAGCAGGCTGGCCCATCACAAGCTATTTCCAACTTGGCAGAGTCAGCATCTGCACAACATATGAATCCACGCTCTCCTCTCCTTCCTCACTGTGGATGTGTAAGGACTAAATAAGTCTGCTTTCTGAGAAAGCAGCGTGGACATCTTATGGTACTATTCTCCTTGCCAACTAGACCATTCTGTAGATTTTATATTTTGGGACTTACACCACAAGCCAATCAGCTCATCTTTAGAGTTTCATCCCAGTAGAAATACGTGGTTTAGTATTAGCTGGATTTTCTTAGGAAATCAGACTTAAAATGTGGGAAGTTTATTAAAGGCCTATATTATCCTGCACATTTTCTCTCATATGCTGCAGAGCTGTAGGATGGCAAAAACTTCCCAGAAACAGTTGGATTAAAATGTTAAGCATGTTTTGACTCACAAATTCCAACTACTTTTTCTCATTGTCTCATGATAATAGAAAATTGGATTGTACCATTTATCCACAGCACTCTAGACAGGGATTGAGGTCAAGGGGAAACACTTGCCTCAAAGGGACAATATCCTTGAACAAGACTATGAGCTGGTGGTACAGTCACCTTACTGGCAATGGGTCATATTTATGGACCATTGTAAAGATGCAGGCAAGCAGGGTTCCTCTTTCCTGGGTGCTTCAGATGATCTGCATGGCGACAAGGAAGGCAATGTTGAGGAAAGGACTTTCCAAAGGATTCTCTCGCAGACCAGGCAGAGTTGGACAGTTCTGCCATGGTAGTCTATGGGGTTTGGGTTTCTCTTCAGACACAGAAGGTTTGAAAAATGTTTGCTGAATTTTTTTTAATCTGTATTTATATATTTTCAATATTGCTTTAGGAAGAGACTTATTTTTAAAATCAAACTCACTAAACATTGGCTTATCAGGCTGAGAATTCAGAGATTTCTCTGTATTTCTCTCCAGTTCGGGATTTGCATAGAGAAAAGCAGATCAAAAATAGAACAGACACCTACTGAGTACCCTTGCTAAATGTAAAATGACATTCAGATCATAATAATGTGTAGAGTGAAAGTTATTGTGGGGTTTTGCATTTGTAAGGTATTAAAGTGCTAACAAATCAGAGAACCTGTAGCAAAGACTGCATGTTGACTACCTGGATGGAGAAACCACACTCCAGATCAGGATCTAGATCTTTTCAAAAACTGCTGGAAGTAACTGACGGCCAGCACAGATCTGGCAGGAAACGAAATGTCAGTGGTACCCTGAGAAATTCTGTTAGATGACAATGGGAATGGAGATGTAAATAGGAATGGGAATGGGAATGGAATAGGAATAGCAAGGCTAGACATTACTGCCTTGTTAACCATCTTCTGAAAAGTTCATCAGAGACTCTGGAGGCATGCTATGTTGTTTGGATAACATTTTATTTTAGCCCTTTCATTGCCAAAGCTCCATGCAATACAATACAATACAATACAGCTACAGCTCTTGTTATGTTCCCGTAAGTCTCAAACACTTCAAAAAACACCTGTAGGTGTAAGCAGGAAACAGAAGATTGAAAAGTCCTGAAATCTAGGGTGTTCCAGTAACTTTTGCTCCGAAGATGCTTAGTCTTTTTGAAGTTTTTATTCTTAGGACCAGAAAGGTGAACAATGATGGGTTAACTGCCTGTGCTTGTATAAATTGAATTGATGTGGTTTTCTGAATAGATATAAAAACATGAACATGTGATGTTGCCCTCTTTCGATCCTGTTTCTTGAGTCAAAATAATTATTCCAGAAGTAGCAGAATTCATAAATCCTGGTTTCTTTGGATGCACATCTTAATATTCCTTGATTTTTTAAGTGTTCTATCAAAGCTGCCTTGTCAACTCACTCTTTATTAGACACCAGTAAATGGACTGCAGATTGAGTTTTTCTGGTAAGTTAAGTATGGCTTTGACTAGAGCTATCCAGTGATTGGCCCATGTGTGTCCTTTGCTATTAATCGGTGTTTAGTGCAGTCTTTCCCTTAGTGAGCATGCTGATAGAGTCGCTCTGCCACTCATTCACCTGTTTTCCTAAGACATGAAGGAATTCTGTACCTTTGTGATTGCTGTCTCTGTCAAATTTGACTGTAATTGGACTATGGGTTCAGAAGTTATTAATGAAAACACATCTGCAGCATGTGACTGCTGTAACTTGGTTTCCCATAGGTCATCATGAGGACACATAGGCCAACAGATGTGCAAACAGGGTTTTCTGCTCTAAAGATGCATGCTTTGCTTTTGGACACGCTTCCAACTTCAGCCCAGGATTTAATTGTCTTTCCAGGGCTCCACATCCATGCCTTGATCTGTTCCTGGTAAACTCAGCAGTGTCGTCTGGACTTGAGTGCTGTTGAAACTCACCTGTCCTTTCCAAATCACTTTGCACACCTGCCTGTCTGCAGTTCCTTTGGTAAAAACTTTGCTGCTGCTTCTAGAGGGAAAATTCTTGGGAGTCCTTGGTATCTGTGGCTATATATCTCCAAGCAGAACAGGCACACCAGAGTCAGTCTGCAGGCAGCCTCCTCACGAAGTTGCCATTGTGCCCATGCAGCAGGTATGCTGCCAAAGATACACAGTAAGGAAAGGGAAGGGCATCTTGAATGTATTTGGTTGTAATGAGATTATAGATAATTTTTAAGTGGAAGGTATCTTTTTAGCTGACATGTGAATGAATATTTACACCCTCAGAATGTGATTACATCCCTCATTCATTTCCTAGTTCAGGTGGAATAGGCGATGCAGCTGGGAGAAGGCATATGTTGAGAGACAATCTAGTGGCCTCCTTTACAGGTAGATGCCAAGAACTTCTCATCAGTGTTTATACAACTCACCATTCCTGTCTCCTGCTCCTCATAAACATGGATAATAATAGGTATAGCACATATCTCATTGGGGTTCCTATGGAGAGCAATTAGAACTTTGAAGATGTAAGTGTTTAACATTGTTTATAGTCCAGTTGGAAACAGGAAATGCCGGAAATTACATAAGCTGTCTAGGTATGAATAAGCTCCATGTAAGCATCTGCTTCTCTTCCTGGTTAATTGTTTGGCAGTACCTTGCATAATAAGGCTCTAATCCTGAGTGGGAATCAATGAGGACTCTCTGATTATAAATTATATCAATCTGAACTGCTGGCATTTGTTGTGTATCCATCCACAGCCAGGGCTGTGGTTCCTCCTCTCCTTCGCACTGTCCTCATAGTATGGAAATAGGAAGAGGGACTCTTTCTCTGGACATTACACTTGTTATTTCCTTATTGTATCCTCTAAGGAAAAAATAAATATAATCCAGACAACGTACACATTTCCTGCCAAGGGAGAATATGAAAAGGCAGCGGCAAAATGAGTGTTTTCCTGTGGTCCTTACAACAAGGGAAAAGATATGCTGATGTTTGTCTGCTGGTGGAGCATCATCATAGGGAAAGGCATTAAAAATAAATGTGATACAAAAACTATAGGAATTGGTAAGTGTTTGCCAGGACTGGATGATGTTTGTCTGGGAGTTCATAAGGAACCAAGGAATAAAATAGCTATGCTGGTGACAAAAATGATGCTCTTTATCATTCAGAACAGCTGCTTGGCTGGAGAGTTACCCATGTTATACTACTCTTCTGAGAAAAACTGGTAGAAGGAAATATACTGAAGCAAATCATTAGAGATGGAATTACATAGCATTGTGATGTGAACAATATTATAGGGGTTGAAATAGCCCTGCTTTTATAAATCATGCTTCTGAAGTAAATTCATTCAGAAGACTAATAGAGTGGATTCTTGGCTGCTAGGTTCCCAACCAACATAAAATAGCAGAGGCCTCTGAGTTCAGTGGTGTAAGGACAAGCTACATAGGCTAAGGCAGGGGGGGTGGAATGAATCAAACCATTCATGATAAAAAAGTGAAGTTTTCTAAATAGCTTTTTTTAAGTGCCTTGTTAGAAGCTATTAAGAACAGCTGAAATCCACAGGCTGAGAAAGCTTTGAGAAGGATTAAAATTTGGTTACTAGTTAGAAAATAGAAGTCCCTTTCTCATTAAAGCAGAAAAACCTGCTGAGAACACAGTATTATTTAAGGTAACCAAGTCTAGGGGAGAGTAGAAAAGTTCTAGAAAGTGTAGGTAATAATATAGTGTAATACTGCTTCCCTTCCCATCTTTCTCCTTCCTACTGCTGACTGCACACTCCTGCAGTTTCCCCTTGTGCGGGCACAGGCAGCCACACAGCCTCTATGAACTGACTTGGCTCATTATAAAAAGAGAAAACTACTCCAGCAGTAAAACCCTAATACAAATGGAGTGGACAAGCTCTGACTAAGGCTAGAAGGAAAGTGACCACAAGCAGCAGTAAAGGCAACCTATACATTACCTCTGGCTGCAAGCAGAAATGGGATGTCTCTCAGAAGAAACCTTCTGCTAGGATATCTTACGTTGGTGCAAGGTGAGAGCAGAGTGATGGGGAGGATTTTCTTCAAGAGTCATGTCTGCAGATATAAATTATTCCACAAGCTACCTGGCTGAGATCTGCCAACTTGTAACACATTGGTTAAACTATGGATGAATACCAGAGGTGCCAATGGGCCTCCTCCCATCGTCTTTGCTTTGAAAGAGCCAGGACTTCCCTGTTGGTTTGTATGTTCAAACTGCTTCAGAACTGCCATTTATTAGGTGCTTATGGCTTGTTGTATTAGCAATAATCAGAATACACCCAGAGCTATCAACCCCAGCCAGGTGGTAGCCCTGTTGAACCATCACAGGTACGCAACTCTGACCACAAAACTCCCAAATCTCATGCACAACTGGGGAAAACCACACTTTTATTTTAAACAAAGCTTTTATAACATACATCTCCTGCAAGTTTGCACAGAGGCCTTGGCCCTGATTTTTTATATACAAATTATTGAATGGCAAATAGATGTTTATGTCTGAAGTAAGGCTGACCCAGACCTGCTTGTTAATCACCAGGCAGGCAAGAAACCAATACTGCTGCAGGTCATTTTATTTGTAGGATGTGAATTTTACAAGCACTGAAACTGTGACAGTGCTAAGTCATTCTCCAAAGTCAACAGTGATAAAAACAGCAAGTGGCACATGATGAAAGCTCCATCCTTTCCTAGGCATGGAAAGATTAGCCAGTAGCCAACAGTGAAGCAGGACACCTTCCTCTGTATTGTCAGCTTTTATTGTGGCTCATGCCCTGAGTCATCCTGTTTAGAACAAAATAACTGACAAAGAGATGCCTTCTTTCTGGTGGTGTTGCACCCCTTCAGGATCCTAAGACCTTTCATTATAATGCATATGTTGTCCAAAATCTCAGTTCTCTTACTTTAATTAAGTACTTCCTGATAATAGGAGGCAAACTCATTGGGCTATATTTCACTGAACACGGAATTTTTTGTGTTTTCCTGGAAAATTAAGAGTTGACAACGTTACTAAAGCTGAACAAAAGAAAATGGACTTCATGATTAACTAGAAATTATTTAAGTTAAAAAAACCCTACAGCGATAGCTTGGCTTTTTGGTTTCTTTTCTCTTTCTTAGCTTTACCATTCTGTCTTCCTCATACATATGAACAATGAGCAAAACTCTACTGTCCAGGACCTGAAGGTGAAAAAGTTAATACAACTAGTCTGATTTCTAGATGCTGGGTATGTACATTTCCCAAGGAGGGTAGTGACAGCTACACATGATCATCAGCTCAGGAGACCTGTTCTGCAGAGTTTTAAAAAAGGACTTAATATTTGCACTATATTTATGTCCTTATATTTAAACACACGAATCAGATATGTTCACATAACCTTCAGTGTCTTTGAATACAGTGTTTGGGTCAGTAGCATCTAAACTTAATAGTGCATCTAGCTGAAATCCTTCCCCCTTCCTGCTCCTTCCCTCCAATAAAACATAGTCCAAAGCACTGAATTAGGAACATGAGCAATTTGTGTGAAAAACTTGCCTGTTTGAAACATCTTATGCTTAAAATTTATAATAATAACAAAAAAGAACCAGGCACCTAAAGCCCTTTAAAGGGTTTAAAAATTTGGTGAGTCATCTCATGTAATAATTTAGGTACAAGAAAGGGAGACAAAGCATGGCAGCTGGGTTGCTCACCCTTTGTTTCTGGAATTATGCAAATTCAAAGTGAATGGTATTACCCACATCCTGGATTAAACAACAGTCTTGTGTACAGGAGATTGGACTAATCTTTTCTTCCAACATTTGCATAGCCCAAGGACAGGTGAGTGTCCCGGCAACTGTAGACAGTGTTTCCCCTCAAAAGACAGATTGTTGAAGGTATGAAAGTGAGTTACTGAGCTGATAAGTATTTGTTCCTTGCTTTAATTATTTTGGCCCTTTTTTTGGTAAAGAATTTATTAACATTTGCAGAGTATTGCCTGTAGAGGCGTCATTGTAAAGACATGGATTCAACACCAGAGATGACTAAGGGAGTACCCACATCAAAGTGTAGTGATAATTTAGCCTTCCCAGTTTACCTGAGGAGATGATAGCTGTCTTCTGTTGGGACAGTGCAGGGAAGTGCTCACAGCAAAAAGCTGTAGGCACAGATCAGTAGCTTCCAACACCCCTTACGACAATAGCCTTTCAATACTTTTCATGAGTTACTCGAAACATAGGTCACAAAGGTAGGTCACTGTGTTGGTGAGTTGTTCTGAAAACAAGAACAGCCAAAGCCCAGCTTTGGAACATTATCAGCAAAATGTGTAATGCCTTTATTTGCAAAGGTGTGTCTAGCACCAGGTCCAGCTTTACATGAGTTATAGTAGTATTAGCCCTTCTCCATAAGAATGTTTGCCAGTCCAGTGTGTGTTCTTACATAACACATGATGGCCATGCCGCATCACCCCTAAGTACTGATGGCAATTTGTTTAAATTTCATTAGATAAATTAATGGAAGTCCATCATGGGCTAATAAACACAAAGGTGGGGATACAGTGTCTCCCTAATCCTCAAACCACTGAAAGATGACATTGTATTGGTGAAAATATTTCTGTATAGTTGTCCTATTCTTGTATTTTTTTCTTAAAACCTTGTCTTGGCTACTGTCTGAGACAAGATACTGGATCAATGGAAATTTGGTCTGATATATCTCATATTTGTAGCTGTACCTAGAAGTTAATGTACGACAGAGTTGGATTGTTGTTGACATCTCACATCTCTTGCAGTGGTACAGTTTTCATTATGGTTTCTTTAGACTTCTTTGAATGTATTGTGCTCCTTTTGCACCTTTCTTGTTCTTATGCTTTTCCAGAAAAGTTGCATAGCTGGAAGATCTAGTCCACTCTCTCTTTGTACCTCAGTAACTATTCAAGGCAAAAGAAAATTATGCTCTGTTGATGAGGTTGTTTATCAGGTTATTTTTAATATCTAGCATTTTTACTGATTGTTCAGTGAAAGAGGCAGAAGTTCAAGCTTTTCTTTCAGCATCTTTTTCTGTGATGTTACACCTGTACTGTGTGTGGGGTATTTGTGGCCAAGTAACACTGAACTGGAGCTCTCGCCTAGTACTAGCAAAAATAATTACAGTCACTAAGTAGAAAATGGAAAACTATTCCAAATCTGCATTAGGTTCAAGGAAAAAACTTGGGCTAGAAAAACAACAGATGTTGTACTTTGCATTTCAGCACTCATTTGATAATTTACCAATATGTCTTTTGGTTTGGGTTGAACCAGAGTGATTATTTCTCCAGCTTTTTGTGTGATTGTCAAATAAAAAGATTGCTATTGCTCTCCCTGACTTAGGAGGAACAGGTTTAGTTCCTACCTCTGCCAGTATTTCTCTGTGTGTCCTTGAACACTTCCTTCCTTATTCAAGCCTCTTTTTATAAAATGAAGACAATGTTTACAGTCTCTTTCACAAAATGCTTTGAAATACATGGATGAAGAGCACTGCAAGAAATCTAGATTATATGTTGTCATCAAAGGAAGAACAGGATTCATGTGACTGGCAATCACAGTTTTCACTCTTACTTTTTTCTGAAGGTACTTCCAACTCTTCTAATGGAAAAGGCGTTAGATCCTATGAACCAAATATAACTGAAAATCTCAGAACCCAAAAACACTGGTAAAGTGCACATCCATAGCTACAGTCTTGCTGGGTGTCTCTCTGCTGGTATTGTTAATCGCTACTTTGTTAATAATCCTTCAAAAAGTAAAAATAAATCACAGAGAGATTGCAATTACATTTTTTTCTTGGTGCTTTAATGCAAATTGGTTTGATCTAAAGAGAATAATGTGTTCTTTCCCAGGGAACCACATTTTGCTGTTGAAGTTTCTACAAACTTGAAAGAATCATTGATTACTAGAGTAACTGAGGTTGAAAGGAAGCTCTGGAGGTCTCTGGTCTCATTGCTCGCTCAAAGCAGATCAATTACATCAGGTTGCTCAGGGTCTTACCCAGTAGAGTTTTGAAGAATGGAGATCCCTGACAGGCCTCTCTGGGCCCCGCTCCCTCACAGTGAAAAGTTTTTTCCTAACACCATATTAGAGTTTCTCAAGTTGCAGCTTGTGCCTGTTACGACTCATCCTGTCGCCCTGCACCTCAGAGCAGGGTCTGGCTCTCCAGACTGTCGCTTTCCTTGAAATGTACTTCACACTTCTTATTGTAGATGAAGGCGGGAGCCAGCGTCCTGGAAGGCAGCAATACGTAAGCCATCCTCCCACTTTGAAAATAAGTTATCAGAGAGCTGATAAAGAACCTTTATACACCCCGGCCTTTAGTTCAAACCAGACCTGACATACTCTTTCACCTTCATGTGAATACGCTTGGCTTTAACACTCTTTATAACCACTAAACTCCACTCCAAGGCCAGCTTATTCTCAATGCTGCAGCTGTAGTCCATAAATCCCCACAGATCCTCCTGTAGGAGCCAAAGTAGATTGGTAGGAATTATTACTGCAGTGTATGCTGTCAGTAGCACAGTCCTGGGCAGGTTTCAAACTCAGCCATCATGCCAGCGAGGATCTTCTGGTTTTAAAGCATTAATTAAAAACTTTATTTTTTAAATAGGAAGGTACAAATTTAAATTTAAAACTAATTATTTTTAACTTAAAGAGACCCTGACGTCCCTGAGGTCACTGGAGACTGAGAGGTTATGCCGGGGAAATACCACTATATGCTTTTTGTCTTTGTATATTCATCCTTAGGTGTCTGCTACTGCCCGCTGGACACTGAGAGAGATGGAGCTTTGATCTGACTGGTGCAACCATCCTTGTGTTCTTTTGTTAACACACAGACTTGGAGACCTTCCAAGTTTGGATCTGAAAATTACCGCACAATGGCAAATCACCAGTTACATTTTACTTACTTGTCATTGGAATAAACCATCACCAATACACTAGATCATCCACACTGAGCTAAAGCTAACAGGATTAGGAAAATATATACATAAAACTCCAAACAGTAGCAGCTGTGGTCTGCATCTCAGTATTTACCACATGGATAAGCATGGAAATACCATGCCCAGAGAAAAGTTACTAATATGAAATGCCCATTGAGTCTTATTGCTTTCACTTTGCTGCAGCAAACAAGCCTTAGCAGGAAACTGGAGACCAAGTTCCCTTCCTCTGCATAGGATTGTGGTGAGACCTGGTATTGTCTTACCCAGGGTACAGTTCAGGTGCTCCAAGATCTTCAAGCAGATGCTACAGTATAATACATAGCTCAGTCTTCCACTGACTTTATTACAAAAACATTTGAGGTTACTGCTCAACTTTAGTACTAAGATAAGGCTGATGAAGTGTCAAGTTGGTTGATAATGGGAAGAGTTCTTGGCTGCATATCCTGGATAGCTGAATCCAGCTCCTGGCCTTCAGCTCAGTGATGTAGTTATGTCCAGAGTTGCTGGGGGCTTTTGACTAAAGGGGTAACATGCACACTGCATAAACACTTGGTGTAATAATGGCCTGTGGGCTTAAGGCAGATACTGTTTTCTATGGTGGTCATCATTTTTCCAGCCTGGCAGCATAACATTTTTTTAGCAAGAAACTGAAATGGTATGTTGCATTCCTTAGGCTGTAGCATGAGGGCATGCAGAGGTATTTTGAGGGTGCAAAAGCTTATGGGATATAAGTAAAAGATTATATATTGCAGACCCGATGCTGTCTTATACAGGCTGCCTTTTGACCAGAGTGAGCTACCTCCAAAATTATAGTTAGATCTTATACAAGAGAGAATTATTTTGCTATCTCAAGGGAAAAAACAAAACACAAAACAAAACCCCAGCAACAAAACAAAAAAAAACCAAACAACCCCCCCCCCCCTCGAAAACGAAACAAAACAAACCCCCAAATCTCAGAGGATTACATAAACTACATTTATTTAATGGAGACTTCAGGAAATCAGGACAAGGAATGGACTAGGGAGCTGAGTAATTCAGTGTCGATGTGTACCATCAGACTTATTCCAGATACTTTTATGGAAAGAGAAAACAAGGGAACAGTTACTGGATGAACAGACTTTCCCAAGGGATGATGTTCAGATCGAAAAATATTGCAATCACTCACATTAATATAAGGTTGAAAGCAAAGGTAACCCAGCCTCCTGGCAACGTGAGATGTGTACTGGTCTTCATGTGGCAGAGAACCAGAAGCAACACACCACACACCATGGAGGATTGAGGAGGCAGGGTTTTCCAGGGTTGTTCACAAGCAGGAGATGATACTGATCACCAGGGTCCAGTCAGGCCGTTAGAGGTGGAGTTAGAACAGGTTAGCCTATGCACCTCAACCCGAGACACACTGAGACACTTCTTGGCTCATTTAATCCTTTGTGTCGGGGTCTGGATAACTAGCAGTCCCCACCTGTGCTAAACATTACTATCTATCTGTGGCACAAGAACTGCACCTAGATTGTACAATCTTTTCAAGGACTTAGGTTGGTTAACCCTTGCTTAAAGCCTTTGTGGGTAAAGGGCACCCTGGTTTTCTCCTTCTTATCAAGTAATCAAAGTAAAATTAACTTTTTAAATGGCATGTACAGAAATGATTAAACTTACAGGTTTTACCAAAATGACCGTCTCAAGACAGACTCATCCCTGCAAAGAGTTCGAGACAGGCTAAAAACTTGGATTTGATTGAAGAGAGTGAGAAGACCCAAATATAGTACGTCTTGGGTGGGGGGAAGTTTATATTTTATTTTTTAATTTAGTAACCACCATTATCTCATCGATCACTTGCAGAATCATTTACCTTTGTCATGCAGACACAAACTGAATATTGAGCTGATACTACTGATGTCAGCAAAATGAACAGATCAGGTGATCAAAGATAATTGCATGTTTCTGTCATTACGTAATTGTCTCTTCATAGAGCTGGTCAAATAATTTAGTGGAAAACTCTGTGCTGAAAAAAAAAATCTGTCAAACCCCAAAATTCCTGTCAGAATATACCAGCTTCTGTACTGTATTTAGTTATTAAAAATCTCCTGTTATTTGTGGATAAATTTTTTATTCTCTCCAGCTAATACTGCTTTTCTAAAGCTGTGAGTTTACTATCTGCTATAGGTGTGTTCATTATCAGTTTTTAATTTAGAGATATTCAAGCAGTTTGAATAAGCAGTACTTCTAAAACTGAAAAAGTGGAATAGCTGATAAGCAGAATTAAATGCAAAGAATGAGGCACTGTTTGTATTGATCTATGTCAAACAGAAGACAGCTGTCAGACTTTGGCATGCATTCAGACTGAATGTTTGCTTTTTAGAGACGGACCGAAATATCCTTAGATAGTAAGTTAAAGTCATTATGGGGATATTAATGTCTAATAGCCAAAAAGCAAAGCTTAAAAGGAAAGATTTTTCTTAACTGAGCTTTGTCTCTATTTGTAACATTTTCCTCATATGCATCCATTCTGTAAATCAAAAGAACCACCTCCAATTCAGAACTTCAATAATACTTCATGCATAATGATTCATGTATGAATATTAATACTAAACCACCTATATGGAAGATGCTGAATTTTGCGATGGTTGTGGGGTTTTTTTGCTTGCTCTTTTACCTAAAGAAGCTGTAAATATTTCACCAAGCAAGATTGTTGCTCCAGACATTCTGCAGAGCAGTATGCCAAAGTGCCCACATGTTGAGCGTTTACAGATTTCAAGTTCAGGCATGAGTATCTGCCAATCCCTCTTTAGCTGTAAGCATGGAATCCTGCACCAAAATTGCTTTAGACCTTCCTGGGTATTTATGGTGTCACTAGGGATTTCTAGCCATTTTATTTAAAATTATTCAATCATTCAGTAGTTATCACTCTGAAGTTTTCTATGTCTGGGCAATCAACATGGAATGTCTTGCAAGTTCCTGATTTTCAGAGGCTGGAGCAGATGTCACATCTCTGCAGAATTCTGAATGGTTTTAGAGGTCTGGGTGTTTCTCTAATTCGTGTCTGACACATGGTAGTTCTGGAGATGACCTGGGTCCAAGGGCTTAGGACTCACTACAAGTGTCCTGTTTGCTTTAGGGATAGGGTTGGAACAACTCCTACAGGAAGGTCTTCAGACTCTTCCTTTCACAGGCACTGTACCTTCTTTGAAATAAAATCAGTGCTGGCAGATTACTTTGCCATGCTAAAAACTTGCCTTTACTTTGCATGGGTGACTAGGAATGCTTCAGCTAATACATCCTGAATGGATAGAGTGGTCTCATGAGCGAGCCTCACCTCATAGTTGAGGCAGGTTTTGTAGCCTCATAATGCAGTAGTGCCATTGCCAGTAACGCATCACAGGTTTTACACAGAGTTTGCAAGGCCTCAGGACTTGTCAGGCTTGCTTTGCTGGAAATTTTCTTGGTCTGACTGGAGCTTTGTTTTTACGTTATGTAGCTGTAGCAGCAATTTTTCTAGCGACCATGCATCTACATCTGATTTTTTAAGTTTCGCTTATCAGCCATGGTTTCAGTATTGGTAGCACTAACAAATGGTTCTTCTGCGCAAAGCAAGATATCACTTTAACATAGTAACGTAGTGTAGAGGAGTAACATGCCTGGTATGATAGCAGCAGCCTTGAGAAGGGGATACACAGGACGCAGTGTGGAGGGGTATGAGCACAAAATCATAAGAGCTGAGACATGGGCTGGTTCTGAAGGTCCCAGGCCACCGATGACCAGTTAAAGAGATGCAGACCTGGAGGTGGGAAAAGCAATTTTGTAGGAGTAGCAAAGTGAAAAATGTGCAAGTGTTCTACACACATAAAACAAGTAATGTATAGTGAACTCAGATGTAACATGGAGTTGCAGACCAGTGAAGAACAAGGTGTGAAAGCGTAATAGAAAACATGTATGTGGAAAAAAAAAGGGGGAGGGAGAGTTGGAAAGAGAAATCAACATCATATGCCTCCTGGCAAAGGAATTTGGATGCTTATGATTTACTCTATCCCTTCCCCTCCAGCAAAGTGAAAACCATCAACATTAGAACCCAGAGGAGCAGTAGAGAGCCAGTGTAACACCAGGAAAAAGGATAGAAACTAAGAATTGTGTGTTTAACATTTTAAACTATATTATTATGGAGATTCTTGCCTTTATAGCAACATTCTTTTTTTGTTTCCTTTTTATAATTAGATCTGGACTGATAATAATTCTTTGAATAGACTATTAAAATTTCATTTGTACTATTCCTAAATCTTCATCTTTACATATAAGGTCTATTTACTTTTTTCACATAAGATTTTGAGCATAGCATGGTTTAAGCATGGCTGCTTAGCAGAATTTACCACATCCTGCCTGGAGTTAGCTATTGGTGACCTCAACTATGTGGTGTGGAAAAGCCATGTAGAGACTCCCTGTGCAGAACTCCAAAATTAACTGCTCAGATACAGGGAGAAGATCTTTTGTCTGATGACGGCTGACAAATGCAACTTTGAATTGCTTGGTGTGACAACAGAGGACGTAATTTTACATTGGTTCAAAATTACAGCAACGTAAGCCCTCACATGACTCTGCCTGATTTCCACAAAAGCTTTTTTCCTATAAAGCAATATGCAGAACTTCCTGTGACACATAAGGTGCAAATCGGAGTGTAAATATGTATCTGTATGCTTCTCTTTGGCACTGGCTCTACCTCCCTGAGTTTCCTCAGCTCTCCATTTAGCTGCCAGTAAACTCCAAATTCTGTTTTCCAGGTACTAGATATTTGTGCATGAGTTTTTGAAGCATTATGCAGGGATTTAGTGCTTTGATTTCCATTAAAATTAATGATCGTTGTGTAGCTAAAACACAGCATGAGAAATATTAAAAAAATGAAACATTCCATTTATTATTTTTTATAAAATGTATTTCTACACAGCTAGAAAGAGACTGAGTATCACCATTTCTTTTATGGGTAATTGGTAATACAGAGAGGCTTTTAATACTTGTGGTGTGCCTTAATGGCATCTGTTTTTGTGGAACATCTAAAAAGAGCTGGTCTTTATGCTATTTCCAGTCTGATGTTGATAAAAATCAAACAATAACAACAACAACAAAACTATTTCTACAGAACTTGGGAAATAACTGTCTGTACAACTATATATATTCCTGTAGGACCTAGAGGCCCATTAAATCAAGCCCTCATGGTGCTAGCTGCTGTATAGAATAGTAAGATAGCTCTGGTCCTGCTAAGAAAGGATGAGTTGGATAGCAAAGATATGTGTGAGCAAAGATAAGGCACTGAAATGATATCCATGGAGCCTTTGGGTTCTCAAGAGATGCAGTCTGTGCCAGTATGTACTGACTTACCTTAGAGAGCCCCCACATTCCTAAACCTTTTCTCCTGAAATACCAGAGCTGAATGAATAGCCAGGGCAAAGAAGAGCTCCAGGAAAATACCTTCTAAGTCTAAGGAAAACTAATTTTCAACAAATTCACAGCCTTTTTTTCATCACTTCCCAGAAATGTTCTCACAGTTAGATTTTCATAGTGTGAGTACTTACAAAAGCTATGATTCACTTATTTCCCACAATGGAAAATGAAAAGCTTGATCATACAAGTAGTCCAGACTTTTCTCATAGAGTATTAGTGGGCCTGGTAGACATGAATAAACTTATTTGGATGCTCTGTATGTGTAGAAAATCAGGAATCTGTTATAGTACCATAAACATAAATTTGTGCTAGCCAAAATCATGTTTTAGACTCAGATGTAAGACGAGATACATGTTCTTGTTGCTTAGTTACAGAAGTTCTCCAGTAGAAAACAGAACATTTGACTCCAACAAACATGAGGATATATACTGAATATTTGTCAAATTAATCATTGACATTCATGCCACCTCACCCCAAGTATTCAGGAGAATGTGAATAAAACTTTGAAATATGAAAATGACATCTGAGGGTTAATGACAGAAAATGTGCAGAAGCTGAGTTCATGAGCCTATTATTTGTTACAGAAGCAACATTGTCAGACTGCAGAAAAGCATCATGAGTTGTTCTGTAGTGCTCCCTCTGGTTGATACTGCGAACTGTGGCTTCAGGGGAAACACGTTTGTAACTGGAAGAGGGAGAATGACTGAAACTTAGATGAAGTGAAGGGCAAAATATGAAAGATAATAAAACTTCCTGAAAAGTCTAAAGTGTTGCTTTCCCTTGGAAAAAAATTATCCCAATGGGAGGTGACATACAAACCCATTGAAGTAGAACCGGTTCCAAGACTAAAACTTGACCACACCCACACATGACCTTAATGTATGATTAATGAGCCACAGTAGACATACATCAGGTCAGTGATGCTGACACTGGCAGATGGAGATTTTTTTAACAGAACTCCCTAAATAATGGTATGCTTGTGGTTAACTGCTGCAGAAAGGATTATATTTAGCTAAATGCAACTGGACATGAAGAGTGATAGGAATTTGCTTTAGGGGATTGACTCATTTATTCAGGAGAAGGAAATTATTAGAATCTATTTTTGTATTCAGAATCCATAGACATTCCATGACTTACCTGTGTGTAGGGAAAACCTGTTTATATGCTTGAGACTTGTGAAATAAGAGAATCAGACGATGAGGCAGAAAAGGAAAGAACCCACAAATTCATGGGAACTTGCTGCTCATGGGAACTCTGGAGTTTATGGTTAAGTGGCTCTTTCTCTGCCCACCTTGATATGCAGCCAGAGGCCCTGGCCCTGTTTTGGCATGCTTCTGTGCTGGCAGCTGTGAAGGATTATGTTGGATAAAATAAGGTTGTAGTGTGTGCAGGTAATCCCAGAATGCATGTATGTGAAATAGAAAAGTATTAAGGGGCTGCAGCAGGGGCCAGACCTTCCCCATTATCTTTGCTAGCAGTTTTTTTGAGGTTTTGTCTGGAATAAAGAGACCAATTACTCAGCATCAGGGCAGTACAAGAAGTTCTTGCACCATTCTTCCTGTTCCAGCCTCCCAATTCCCTACCACTGATTCAATTGCTTATTTAATTTTAAAAACCAGCAGCAATGGCCAGATGTATCAATGCAACTGCAGTAACAAGCCAAAGGGCACAGGGCAGTCCTTCATGGTCATGTTGCAATTACATGCCACCACTACACGCCCTTTGTTGACATGCAAAGCTTTATGACACACTTCTGCCATTCACCGGCTTTATGAAGACACTAGGGGAAGCACTCAGCTGTTTGGAGAACTGGGTATTGTATTTGCAGCAAAGTTTGACAGCACCATTCAAAGCAAGGGGGTTTTGAACCCTGAAAGAGGGTGTTTGGCTGAGGTGAAGGCAAGGATATAGGTCAAGTGACTGTAGGATGCCACATATGAGTCTAGCAGGTATAACCAGTCTCATCTTTTGGAGACAAACTGGCTGTTTGAATTCAACTCCTCTTCCCACTGTGAGTTCAGGCTCTTTGAACTAATGTTTAGCCTCAATCTCAAAATATTTAAGGGCAATGTCTGTGACTGTGGCACTCCTGAACTCAGATAAAACAGCTGTTAGTTTCTAAAGGAGGATCAGGCAGCTGGCTGCAGGGCGCTGTGAGAGGTGCGCTCAGTCTTGAGAATCACTCTGCCCAGCAAAGCAACTGAGCCTTCTCTAAACAGTTCTCTCCACAAATCCTGTTTAGATTTCAAAAGGCTGTCCTGTTTTTTTTTGGAAGAATCACACAGTGTGAAAAAACTCTAGAGGAAACAGCCATTACCTTGATTTGGTAGGTCTCTGACTGCATCAGGGTTGCTATTAGAAAATGTTGTCAATAAATTTATGACTAAAATCTTGCCTGAGGCAAGATCAGACAAACAGAGAGATTTAATTCAAAAACCCAGGGCTACTAAACTAGTTTTGGATTTCATTGTAGAAAAGAGTCTTTAAGGTACTGAGAGCCTTTAGAGGCAGATCAAATCCTATGAACAGTTGTGTCAGTGAAGTCCTTTTGGTTCACCTACTGCAAAACTTGAATTTGGTCCCACTGCAATTTGCTGAAAGCACTCTGAAAGATGGGCATCATGAGATGATCCTGCTAATACACCAGGGAGAACTACAGCAACACACTCACCAGAGTGTCTCCATACCCAGGCTAGAGAACCATGTGTGCCTCTGGGTGAAAGTAGAGTGCTTAGGAGACTGAAGAGACCGATAAGCTCTCAGTGAGATTTTCCATAACACTGAAATAGCTTTTAAAATTTGGCCCTTCCATCCCTGGAAAATTCCTTACACTTCCACCTAACAAATAAGGCTGTAGTTCCAAAATGATGCCGGCATGTTTCAGAACCCAGCTGTCCCTTGCCCCTCGTAGCATATATTACCTTGCAAACCAGATGCCTTTTTCGGTTGTCTAATGCTGAAAACAGAATGTTGCATTTCCCTAATTCTGTGGCCCAAGGCAGGAAGATCTGGTTTTGCCATGTGGCCTCTTCCAGCACTTGTAATAATGAAAGAGTTCTCCATTGGGGTTACTTTAGTTCAGAGCCATTACACACATGCAGCATGCTGCTTTATCACACAGCAAAATGCAGCCACTTCTTGGCTGAAACAGAGGAAGTGTTTTAATAGCAGAGCACGGAGGACACCTGAGAACAGAAGATACTTGAGTTAAAAAAAGAGAAATAGCCAAGTGTGTGTGAGGGTAGCATGTGCCTTGTGCAACAAGTCTGCTAGCAGTGGCTGTAGCCAGAACAAGTAGTAGCTCAGTGGCAATTTATTTATAAGCAGCTAGCATTTGGGGGTTTTGCTAAGGAAGGATAAAGAAAGGCTAAGCCACTTCAGTAAGAACAAGCACTCTCAGTGCAAGTGACAGCTCCCAGTCTGCTGGGAAGGACTTGGAAAGATCATAGATGTAAAGTGGGAAGAGCAGTTCCAGCGGAGTGGATACTTGCATCTTAGATCGATGAGGAGAAGCATGGAAGTACAGCTGCTTCTAACACAGCAGGCATGTGAAGGTCAGGGAACTGGAGAATTCTCAGTGTGCAGTGATCCTTAATGTAACACATTTTGTGACTGTCTGACAGGACCTTCTGGTAACAGCTGAAGATAATCTAACAAAGCAGCTGTAATTATGGTACAAATACTTCAGGGAAAAGGTAGAGACTTGCTTCCTTTACTTGTTTCCTGAGTAATGCTAAGGTGAGCCGGCATCTAGAAGCAAAGTCAGGGCAACAGAGACATTTTTCTTACCATCTCCACTGCTTTAGTTTGGTTACTTGAATTCCAGTCTCGTCCCTATCAAGTACCATGGTGGGTGTCTGTGCAGCTGTAGGACTGGGAACGTTGCACATTTTTTTTAAAAAACAGCAGATTCTTCCAAGAAATATTTAGTCACCAAGTATCATAAGCCCCTTCTACACTGAACTCACTTGTGATGGGATGACTGTCTCAGCAAGTATGGACTAGCAGTAGGCTGAAGAAAATAAAATGCAGGTGCTCACGAGACTCCACCTATTTATATCAGTCAGACTCCATCTATTCATAACAAAACAACAAGATGGCAGTTCTGCAGCTCTCCAGAATGGAACTATCTTTCTTCTTTCATCAGCAGTTCAGTAGGGATGTGTGTTAAATCTGAAAACTAATGATGGTGAGTTTGCTCTGCTGAGCTGACCGGGGTGTGGTTTTGGAATCTGGTTCACATTTTTTGAAACCATAAAAGACAAGAAATCCATGTTAAGTTCTGGGATATGACAGACGACCTTGAAAGAAGTGTTGGCCTGCTGAGCCACTGCAAACTTGTCATGACTTTGGAGGTACAGCTCCCTAAATAAAAGGGAGATTGGGTGAGAAAGCAGGAATGGAGGGGAGGGGTATAGCTTCTCCTAAGTTAAGAGTGATGCTCAATTTCACCTGGTAGGATAAGGGGGAAAAACGTTTCAAGTTGGATGCTACTATAGCAGTATTGTTACATACAAGCATGGTGTGAGATTATAGCCCCTTCCTCATGTCTGCTGTATGTACAAGAGATACTGATCTGCAAGAACTTAACCAAAGCACATGTAGCAGTTGCATGACTCACTCTCTTTTTTGCTACAGAATTAGTTCTGTGCCTGTCTTGTGTCAGCCTGTTCTGTAAAACCACTTCCTTAATTTACTTTGTCTAGATGTCATGGCTTAATCACTTGGTGTTGAAACCAATCTGGGGTTACAATAAGTCATTCACCTTATGTTTGAAAGCAGGCTGTGTGCGCAGAGTAAATTAGTGGCAAATTTTCAGCCTAGCATCCATATGACTTCATCAGGAATAATATGCTGTGTTTCTGAATACATTTACATTATGTAGGACACATTTGTTTAACAGCTCAGCACTAAAAAGCTCCAGAGAAATGAAACTGCCAGATTTCCCATGCAGCAGAAATCCCCACTAAGCAATAGGCAACTGCACAGTTGGGGGGATATGAAGAGAGCTGCACCCTCTCTCCTCCACTTCCCCTCTTTTCTCACGATGCAGTGAGCAGAGCTCAACAGGGGATGAGGATCTAGGCCTTAAGTCTAGCACTTTTAAGCTGCCAGGTAAGAACTAAAGCCTGAATTTAATTTCCATTAGGTACTCTCTTGCACACTTACTTACCTTCCTTTCTCATGCTTTTCCAGATATTCTTCTGTGTCTGCCTGGCTCCGTTGTCAATGTGAAGGACAGGCATGTGGATGTATGTCATTCTTATATTTCAGGGGCTTTCCAAGTGCCAAAACTTGGAAAGAGGCTTTTGTGCAAATAAAATCCTGTGGTATGACAGACTTGTAAGCACTGTGAAAGAGCAGGTTGGAAGAGGAAGAAAAGCTCTTAGGGGTACACAGCCAGTCTGTGACCCTCTATACCTGGGAGGCCTAATTAATTAGCTGGATGCTACAACAGCCTGCTTGCAGCTGGCAGGAAAAGTTGACCGTTGGGAAGGAAGAGGCAAGAAGGGCTGTTTCCTGAGCAGCAGGAGAGCAGTGGAAGATTTCTTCAGTTCTGAGGCTCGGATGCACAGCTTTGGACTGAAGGCATTGGGATTAGTGAAGTGGCATGAGGCAGTATCGGGCCCTGCTGAGGGCAACTACACTACATGTTTGATGTGTTAAATGGAGCAGATCATCTTTGCCTATGAGGCTATAAAGCAGGAAAAACTAGTGGCCTGTGAGGCACATGGTCCTGCAACAACTGTGGCAGCCCATGACAGGCCTAGTAAAAGCACATAAAATAATGCTCAGTGAATCCACTGTTTTCAAGAGTTTCCCTCAGGTACCAAGGTGAGCAGACTTGTAGTCTAAATTGCAGATCAAGACCTTCTCCTGCAGAACGGAGCCATTGAAGCTGAAAAATCTTTGTGAATTATCCTGTGGCTGTCTCAACTTCGGTCCTATTTGAAAAGGCCCAAAATTAACTGGTATGGCAGGAAACAGTGGTCTTCAGGATCTTTACGTTAGGCTGATGGGCTAGCTAGGGGTGTGTGCACTCAAAAGGAAAGCTAGTTTTTTAAGGATTCAGGTGTCAGAGCGCAGATATTGCCTTGTTGTCCTCTTTCAGACACAAAGAGCTGGGAGAAAGAAGGGCAATGTGTAACCCTCGAAAAAGAGTTTATTTCTCCAAGTATATTGGCTGCATCAGCCCCTCTCGACAGTGAGGAGGACACATGCCAACTCCATTTTGTCCCTCTGAATACTTGTGGAAAGCCTCTAAACAGCAAGAGGAGTCATAGCAGGAAGAAGTTTGTCAGAAGGCAAAAACAGCAGCACAACACTTAAGTAGCTGCAGTGAGGCACGATCCACCTTAAGGTCATGGAAACAAAGCTCTGCTTAGATTAATTTAATAGAGAGTCTGATTTTAATGGGAGACACCAGGTCAGGCTTTTCTGCGTAACAGGGATAACAGGCCCTAAATGGTAAAGTTGGGGTGCCACTTCGCTGGTATTCAACTGGTAAACTTCAGTTCCTAATATCTGAGATTTTCAGCAGTAACTTGGGACAGATTGACTCCTCTCTCACTGACTTTGGTGAAAATTTAACCACTGATTCAGGGAGCACACCAAGGTGAACACTTGGAGAAGTGGCTGTCCAATCTTTGTGTAAACCCAACGCGCAATCAGTGCCCTAAAGTGCCTGCCATTTACCACTTTGGACAGAATTTAGCATCGGCTGCTCCAGTGTAAACACTTTAAGCCAGAACTTATTTTCACATCGTACTATGAGGTATCACTGATTTCTGAAGGTGCTGTAAAACTGAAATGGTAGGCTTTGAGGAATGCTATTGTCCAACGCCTGGACAAACATGAAGGGTTTTGAAATAACACATTCTTCCCTGCACGCTTTGAAGCTTCATACCAACTTTATCTTTGCTTCTCTATTGAAATATACTTGCAGCCTCTCTGTGTTGTCCTCTGGGGCAGTTGCGTTCTGTTTCAGCATGTTCAGGCTGTGGGAGAGCAGTGTGAGGTTAAATACATTTATCTTCCCTAGGACTGGGTCACACGGTGTCTGGAAAAATTGTTTCTGGGGTGAGGCATCTGCAGAGAAGACTAGTAAACCCAGGAAAAAGAAAAGCCAAGTGTACGGTGAGTTTTCATTAAAGACAAAACAAGGTGATGTCAGTCTCAGAGAAATGTAGACAGTCTCTCTACACTTAAAACAGGAAGTGGAAGAAATTCACATATATGTAATTGAAACACACCTTTAGAAACCTACTGAACTAAGCAATGGCATAACGTTTTCTCCATGTTGTTACTGTCATCATACCTACTGCAGTTTAAGAGAGATGATAGATCAGGCGATGTCCTCATAGTCAGTCAAGTGTGTGCTTCGAGATGGAATCTGCCCGACGATCTCTTATGCCTTGTGTTTACTAAAGGTGGAAGTGGTAATATAGGACAAACTCTCCAAGGTTTTCACTCACGTAGCTTTGAGCACAGCTGTAAAGCACCTAATGAGCTCCTGGCACTGCAGCTTTATTTGGTTAACTATCCCCCATCTCTGGATATACTCAAAAGCTCAAAAAATATTAAAACACCAGTGTTCTTTGTGCTCTAAACTGTAGTACGATTTGAAGCTTGCAAGAGCTGCAATAGGTTATTCACAGTTTATAGGAATTAAGTTCCAGAGAAGGGGGAGGAGATGAACACAGATTGTGGGATGCTGCAAGCCTCTCTTTATTACAGCATCTGTGCCGTGCCATTCTTGACATTAACCACCCTCCTCCTGTCTCACAAAACAAAGGCCCCCCCGAAAGGCACCATGGAAAAAAAAGCAAAAGAGCAGGAGCTTTCTCGTCTTCCCCGTGGGACTTCAGGCTCCTCACACAGCTCTTCACAGAAGAGGCAGCTTCCCGGCCAGAGCGCTCCAGTCCCACCTCGGGCAGGGCGCCGGGTCCCACTGGCAACACAGGCTGGCCCCCCTGCTGCAGGGCAGGCCCTGGGCACCCCGCACCCCAGGATGGTCCTTCACCGCCCTCCACAGGGAGCTGCTTGGGACTATGAACTGGGGCAGCGCAGATGCCAGCCATCATCCTGCATAGGTACACACGCGTGTGCAGTATGTACATGAGAGGGGGTGACATTTTTGCGGGCTTGGAAGAGTAACAGGATGGCAGGAGCCTGTCAGCGTTAGGTTGGCGCCCACGTGAATTACCCAAACATCTTAAAGGAGATCAGAAACAGATAAAAAGCAAGTCTGAAGTGAAGCCGTTCGACTTCTTGCCTCTGTCACCTCTGAGATTAAAATTCTGTTAGAACACCAGCACTGCTGTTGCAGTGACCAGGCGCAGCCTCGCCATTGGTAACAGAGGCCTGCAGGGTCTGCCCTGCGCGTGGGGGGAAGCGGGGCGCGCGGGCCGCCCCAGGGCTCTGCCGGCTGGAGGCAGCGGGGTCGGCCTGATTCTAACGGCAGCGACACACGCAGCCGGCGCGCGATTTACGCGGGTGGGGCGCGTGGCGACACGGACGGCTCACGCCAGCCGCGCGCCCTTTTCAGGCGTGGGGCCGCGGGGGTGACCCCGCCCCCGCACTGGCCTCCCACCCAGCACGTGCACGTGCACGTGCCAACCACCACCCCGTGGACAAGGCATCTCGCGGGCGGCAGGAGGGGTCGCCGCTCCCGGCCGCTGCCCCGCCGTCACCCCGCCCCCCCGTGCTCGGCGCTCCTGCCAGGGCCTCCCTCCCCCACTTCCTCCCCCCCCCCCCCCCGCACCACCCGCCTCTCGCCGCCGGGCAGGCAGTGCGCGCGGAGGGGGGAGGGTAAGCTCTTCCCGCGCACGCGCGCGGCGCCGCCGCGTTTCCCGAGGGCGCTGACACCGAGTTACCTTTCACCTACTTCGCGGCGGCGCGTCCCGGCGGGGTAACTCTCGGTCAGGCGGCGGCACTCAGCGCGCCTGCGCGGCGGCGGGGTTGGGGAGGGAGGGGGCGCGGGCGTCCTTCCCCCGGGACCGGCCGTGGGGCTGCTGGCGTGGCCTGGCCACCCATCCACACCCCACACCCCCCGAGCTCCTCGGAGCACGGGCCGCCCCAAGCCTGCCCGAGTCCTCCCCTTCCCCCCGCCACTGCAAACGCAGCCCGGAGCGCGGCGGGGACTGAGCCCTTCCCCGGGGCAGGGGGAGCGCGGCGACACGCCCGCCACGCGGGTGGCAGTGTCACTTAGCAGGGGCGCCTACGCCCGGCCGGCGGCAAGAGTCGGTGCGTGCTATATTTGTCGGTGTCCCCCCCCGTGTTCCCCCCTCCCCCCGCCGCTTCTTCGCAGCCGAAAGGTTATGCGCTTGCGGGGCTCGGCTGCAGGTCGCGCGGCGCTTCGCTCATCTTAAACGCTGGCAAGGGAAGAGCGTGTTTCCACTTGCGGCTCAGCGCGGCCGTGCGCGGGGTTACTGCCGGTCGCTGCTGGAGGGCGTGCGCATGCCGGGCCGCGCGCCTGCCTTGCCTTGGGGGGGGGGGGAGGGGGAGGGGGAGGGGGAGGGGGGTGGGGGGGGGGAGGGGGAGGCCGGTGCCTGCGAGCTTTGGAACAGCCCTTCTGCTTTTCTTGTAAACGCGGCTGGCGAAGCGGTACCGCAAGGCCGCTCTGCTCCGCAATTACCTTGCGAAGTGATTCCCAGCAGTCCCGGCGGCGTGCTGCGTGAATGAGGCTTCTGTTGCACACAAAGCTTACACCACACTGTATGGATTTCAGCATGAAAGGATTACTTCTAGTGAGAATTTTGATCTTGGATCAAGCGTAAGTGCTCAAAAGAGACTTACGGAATCTCAAGACCAACACCAAACCATTCTTACTGACCTGGCAGTACATGATGGAGAAAGTAGTAAAAAAAAAAAAAAAAAAAAAAACAAAAACAAAACAGTAAATTTCTGCAGTCTTTTTTAGGAGCAAACTGAAATGCTCGCTCACTCTGGAAGAGCTCGGTATCTTTACGGTGTTAAAACCGCAGCGGTGAGGCACACACAGCAGTTGTTAAAAGAGCTAAAGTAAGTATGTTGTAGATGTGTTTAGTGAGCCCGGAAGCATGAATCCTGCAGCTGGGCTGAATTTTGCATTTGGAGGGGCTGAATACATAACTTTTCATAGGTAGAATTTACCTGGTCTCAGTTTGGCCTCTTGTATTTATTACACAGATGAACCCTGTGGTGGTTAACCAGGAAACCCAGGTGAGGGGCTGGTCCCTCTGTGGTGTATGTAGCTACAGCACCCGCCGTTCCTGCTGTAAAGGATGGTGAGCATGACCTGAACTGGCCTGTGAACCGAAGGCTTGGATTATCCGTGTGTTTTTTTAGCTCAGTTTCAGGAATGTTTGTAGATCTTTTTGACACTGTAATCACTTTTTTTTCTTCCTTCGTTTTAACTGTCTTAACAACAGGATAGGCTCTCAAAGCCCAACCCAGCAGTCCTCCCTTCGTCTAGAAGAGTCCAAAATTGAAGGAAATTTAATGCTGCAAGAATTTGTAACATGATACACGTTCCCATTTTTTGTATACCACTCCATAAAAGCAACTGAAGCACAATTTAACTGTCATAAATAGCTACAAAAGCGATGAACGGATTTTTTTTTTGTTCTTTCACAAACTACACATTGTTCCTATTTAGCTACTTCAGCTGTAGAATACAATCACACAGATGATACTGCACAGCAATGTAAAATTTAGCAGTAAAGAATTTAGGGATAATATTTCTTTACTCCTAAAAGCAGCTTTAAAAGTTGCTATAGAGTTAAATGCTTCCACCCCCACATTTTTTTTTCCTTGTGTTTTTCACTGGAATCCCACCTGTTGTCATCTTGCAGACTTTCTTCTCTCCATTTCTGAAGCACTGATTGATTTTTTTTTTTTTTCTTTCTCTTAGCCCTCTGTTGTTACCAGGTTGCTGAGTAAAGTTGTTTACTGGACATCCCTATGCTGTACAAAGGCAGAAACAAAGTGAGGGGAATTATTTAGATTTACTGTGGGAAATGGGAGGTGGGGTGGTAGGAAACTAACCATTCTATCGCTTTTACAGCCTTTGAAGTAATTTTCCCCTCCCCCCCCTCCGGTTGCATTGCCCACACCTGTTGATGTAGATTTTCCACCTGCATTTGTTATCTTTCACTTCAGGGATATTTAAAGGAAACCGCACAATTGCTGTTTACTAGGTACTGAACTCTCTGGGGGCCCATTTTTCATACCAGTGAATCTTCTGACTTCCTTGTGAATACAAAATTTACTAAAACTATAATTCTTGTTTCTGTAGTGGGATCATGAGAATATCTTGTTTACATTTATTCACACAATTTTGTCGTCTCCTGAATTTTGTAATAGCTGCAGACTTGCGTACATACCAATGAAGAAACAGGTTTTAGACTTGAAAGAAAAAAGAAGAGTCAGCGTGCTGGGGAAGTCAGAATTATGAGCTAAAATGGATCTAGATAAAATGATCTTTTGAAGAGGTGCATACCAGAGATAGCATTGCAGTCTCTGCCAAAGGACTCTGCCTTCCATGGATTGTCTTCTGGATCTGTTCTTGTGAGTGCTTGCACTTTCTGTGCTTCCTTTCCCTTCTTCCTTGTCATCTGTCCTTACTCTACAGGCCTTTGTTCCTCCATGTGTGACTTCAGTCAGAAATCTCAGGCTGCAACAGTGGAAAATGTGCTTCAGGCAAGAGCATCTCTCCTCATCTGTCTCGCAGTGATTGTGTTTGAAAAGCGGATAGACACATACACAGCATTTTCAAGCAGCATCCCTGTCCTGCTGTATTTTAACATGGTTTTACATTCTGATCTGGACAGCTTAAACTGTGTAAGAGCTGTTCTTGAAAAGAGTATGTGCTATCCAAGGGTAGAAAGCTTGTGCTTCTATGGTGTTTCTAACAAGGCTGAACATGTCTTCCCAGCTTGGAAACTAAGCCAGCTGAGCTGGAATTTTATTGTAAACTGGATTGTCTTTAAAAATATCACAGATTTCCAATTCTGTTTCCTTGGAAGTGTAATTGGAGCCTTGTTTAATGGCATATTCATTATCTGGTCTACAAAGGCAAGAACTCCAATTATACCTCATGTTGGGAGAACCTCAGAAGTCCTGTATAGTAAAGACAGCAGTTAGGATGTGTTCATTTTTAGCTTCCCTTTTAGAACTGGGAATTTAGAATTAGGAACTAGAATGACACTCTCATCTCAAATGTGGCAGTTTTGTGGTCGGACTCTTTTCCCCCTTAGCAGGAATATCGTTAGCCTCCTTAGGCCTAGGTTAAGATTTCAGCAATGTAACTGGGTTTTCATAAATAGATTTCTGGAATGAGGCAGCCGGGTATGGAACTAAAAGGACCTAATTTTTTATAAGACGTTAACAGTCGGCAAATACAGTGCTCCAGGCATGTGAAAAATGTTTATATGCTGCAACAGCTATCTTCATATTTGGTGTTTACACAGGACCTGATCACTGGCTGGAAGCCTTGTGCAATACTACAGTACAAAAAATCAAATGTGTTATGGGAATTATCATGTATAGTAGACGATAATGATAATAAATGCTTCTGCATCAGGCTGGAGGTAAAATCATAATGCAAAATATCATGAAGAAGGCAAAGTCAAAAAGAGGAAAAGTGGAAGTTAGTTATTGTACCATAAGCTTTCCTCTCCAAGAAAGACTTGAGTTCTCAGTTTCTTTGTTTCAAAATGGATGTCCAACATATCATTAAAGTAAGTGGTGAATATTCCTCTG
Source organism: Phalacrocorax carbo (assembly GCF_963921805.1). NCBI lineage: Eukaryota > Metazoa > Chordata > Aves > Suliformes > Phalacrocoracidae > Phalacrocorax > Phalacrocorax carbo. The sequence goes on from NC_087548.1 coordinate 53,415,516, forward strand.
TATGTGCGAGAAATCAATATTTTTCTCAACTGAGCTCTCTTTAATTTTTCTTTAAATGCTCAGACTGTGTCCCGCGGTGTACACACAGATGCTGCAGGCTGAGACACTGGAAAGCATACATACACTTGGATTTGATTGCAAGAGTAGAGTTTTCAAACAGTCTCTTTTTGTCGTGCCCAGCTAGTGTTCGGGGTTTGTCAGGACAGTGATTGGCACTGTACAGTCTGAAATAACAGTGAATGGCAGGAATTCGGCTATGAAAATGTTCTACCTTTTTAATAATTCTTCTGATAATACTGTGCAGCTTTTCTTTCTCATGCCAAAATGGTAACACACACTGATGAGCACAATGAACAAGCTAAATTCTCTGGCACTAACTGTTCCTTACAGCTTACAGATCTACTCTGTGTCTAAACAGCCTTGTGCTCTGAACAAAAGCCTTCCTATTGGAGAAGTAACTCCCTTTGACTTCAAGAACTGCACTGAACTCAATAATCTGTTCCAGTTCCATTGCTGAGGAATTGAGAGGTTTAATACCGAAAGAAAACAAACAAAAAAATCTCTGCAGCATGGCAGTTTAAGAACGCGTAGTTAGTTCAGTATTGAAACAAATGTGGAGCTCAGCCCACTAACTAGGGAAACAAGCACGTGCCTTTTTATTAGAGCAAGCAGGATTATTGCTTTACATCATATGCTGGTTACTTCACAGAATCATAGAATCATTTAGGTTGGAAAAGACCTTTGAGATCATCAACTCCTAACCATAAATCTAACACTGCCAACTCCACCACTAAACGACGTCCCTAAGAGCCACGTCTGCCGTCTTTTAAATACCTCCTGGTATTTATTTTATTTTCCCTTCAGAGCTTGTAGCATGCTCTGGGCACTATGTAAATAACAATTCTTTCTGTGTAAAAGAAGTGCTGTTCTCTTTTTATATATAGTTACCTGTTAGCAATAACTTAAAGCCTCTGCCTGGGTCTGAGACCTCGCTTTACAGCCCTGGCTCGTTGAAGAGACTAATTAGTACACAGACAATAAATGCAGCTATCTAGGAGTTAGAAACACTTGGGACATGCCTGGGAATTTTCTTTCCTATAAAGATAATATTGTCTTGATAATTCTTCTGATTGTCATTAAAAAATAAAAATTGGACATTTTAGTGTTGAGCTGAATAAAACTCTAAAACATATGGCTGAATCCTTGTTCCTTGAGTTCATCCCAGAGTCTGCAATACAATATAGACTGAATTGAGCAGTCTGGAGCCTTCCGTTTTTTCCCTGATTTCAGCCATTTTGGCACTGGTGTGAAGTCATCACAGCTTGTATCTTACCAGGGGTTATATGAGTTCAGCTGTTACTAAAGGAAGTACTGGATAAGTGAAATGGAAGTAGAATGCCCATGCCACAGAAACACCATTTGAATATTTTAAGATTTGTGGGATGAATGTATCTTCCTTCTTTTTCTATTTGTTTGTCATACGGCGGGGGGATACACATTGTTCCGGCCTTTACATTATCTCATTACACAACATATGAATCCTAAGTGGGGTGCTTGATATGGTTCTGGTGCAGGACATGGATCTTGGCTAGGAGGACTGTTCTATGTGCTAATGTCAGTGCCATTAAAAGAAGGGTGCAGTATATACATTTTTCCAGACCTGATATTAACAATAACAACTCACAGTTTTGTCTCCCTCGGCGTCACCTGGAGCTTTGCAGAATGCAAGGCAAAATCCTTTTTCTGAAAAGAGAACAAAGGGGAAGTGTTTTGTGATGGTCTTTTGGTGCCAATAAAACTTGTCTCACCTGAATGTGCCTGAAGGAGGAAAGTGGTGCTTTTTCTGTGATTCCTGCTTATAGACAGATATTGACTTCTGGCTGGGAATATGGATAATATTGGTTACAAAGGTTATCTGTAAGGATGATTCTTCACTGTCAGAAGGTTTTATTTCTGTTTTAATAGTAGCCATGCACACTTTGAAAGAGAAGTTCTGTCCAGTTTTAGGGCATAGGGGGATCTTGAATTAAGTGATGCCCACACCTTTGGTGGCAGTTATGTTTTGCATTTTACAGCTTGGCTTGTTTTATTCCATATGTGCACAGATCAAAAGCAATCAACCTGCTTTGTTTTGCATGTCTCTGCCCATCCTAGGAAGCATTCAACGCACTCCTGCTCAGGCACTGTCAGAATAACAACAAAAAAGGCTGTTAAAAATTACCCAAAAATCCCACCCAAGAACAGCACGATCTGAAACATCTTTGTCTTCCTGGGATGCTGGAGCCTCTGCTGTGCTCTGGATACTGTAGTGCATCAGCACATGAAATTCCTGTGAGAAGGGGACAAAGACCTACAGCTCCAAACTCCACTGCATCTCTTCCACCTTCAAAAACAGTGGCCTTGCCAAAGACTTAGAAGCCCATGTGCAGATTAAGTAAAAGGGACGTATGTCCTTTCATGTGTTCCCGTGAGTTATCTGGAAGTTTCTCTTCACATAAGTTTTAAATTTCCTTTGTTTAGCCTGGGCAAAGTGGTTTTTGTCTGGAGTAAGGGTGTAGGGAGGTGAGGGTCTTTGTATAGGAGAGACCTAAATCTGTCTTCTTTTACACAGTGTTGAGGGATTTGCACTATGCATGGAGCTCAACCTGTACATGGCTTTTGTGGCAGAATAAATCAGATGTTGTACACAGTGGTTTATACCAGACAGTTTCTTCTGTCTTCTTGCATCTAATGCAAAGGAAAATCCCAGAATCACAGGGACTCAGCTTGGGACTCTAAGAATTTGTTCTAGTCACAGTCTAGTGTTGGCAAGGGAGTTCAGGTTGTATCTTCTTTTGCTTACTGATCGCTTAGAAAGGCAGCCCCATCTGCAATTTGTTTATTAAATCTGACTCTACATACTTCAAAGCTGTCAGACAATTGTCCTCATGATTCTGAATTTCTATTTTAAAAAGTAATAATTGAGGCACATATGTAAAAAAATAGTATTAATATAACTAGAAGTGGTTTTAATCTATTTCAATTTGATCACCTCAGCAGCTTAGCTAGGAATGGAACTAAACTCTTCACTTGTGATGGGTACACCATGACCAAACAAGTGATGACAAAGTTTATGCTAATTTAAAATATCCAAGGCCTAGTATTGTGAGTGTTTCTCTGTATAAGAATGAAAACTTCCCTGTAATCACATGATACAACTGGAAGAGGGATATTTTCAGACTATGCTGCCATGTTGTGAAGTGACCACCTTCCCTTTGAGTATAGGTCTTGCTTTGTAGCCTTGTTTCAGGAAGGTTTAACTGCCTTTCTTAGTCACTGTTAAGTCAGAAAGGATGGGACAAGATGTAGTGAAGAAAGAATGGTGTGTCAAATTGGACAGAGGAGAGAAGAGCTGATGGGTAGAGCAGCTAAGCTGAACATAGAAGGAAAAGAGCCGGAACAGTAAGAAGAGGTTGGTTAACAATGAACTCTTGAGGTGACTTTTAGGAAAGAGAAGGATAGAAGGCCAGAGGATTTTGCAGCACAGCATGGAAGGGGAAGTGAAACATCAGAAAAGCTTCATTTTCCCTTTGGAAATGTAATAGTTCTGTTAAGAGCTGTCTGACTAACAGGAGAACCCACCTTGTCTGTGCACGTGTGGGTGATACAGTGAGAGCCTTTGCCCAGGATGCATAGGAGTTAACCTTCCAACAGTTAACCTACCATCTGTTTGGCAAGATACAGAGGCATATCAAGGATGGATTATTATGGGTAATAACCATAACTTTGCAGAAAACCTATGGTTTTCTTGTAGCTTTTTTCATCACTGGTTCTTACTGCATATTTCAGCATATTCAGCATACTTGTTTTCTCTGGGTCTCACAAGGCTGATCTGCATTGCGGTGGACATTGTTCAGGGAATCATTCCTGGGCCAATACTTACTCAAAGCTTGACCAAACAGTAGTTTACCTCATGCACACTGAATGTGTCCACAGAAGAAGAATAGTGCTCAGCTGTAAATTCACTTTCTTCCTTACTAAGAATTAGCTTCTTTGTGTACACAAGCTCTAAGTCAGTTTGTGTTTAACCTAGCAATATAATGGCCTATGAAGATGGAGGAATGCCTTCTAGTAATTAGATGTATTTTCAGCATGTCCCAGCAATTCAGTGATTTGCTGACTTGAAAAATCAAACTCCCCATCTGCATGAGCCAGATTTTCACACTGGCCTGCAATGTTGTAATGTAACTGAGGGCATTGGATGCACCCTGGTTTATCCTGTCCGACTGTGGGCTGCTGTTAACTAGCAAGGGATATTTGTACAGGCTGGGGACAGGGAAAAATAAAGGAAATCGTAAGGAAAAAGGTAGGAGAACAGTACCGGGGGGAGTAGGGCTGTACTGGCATAGACACTAAATTGCATTAGTTATTCCATGGAGATAATTCTCTCTGTCCAGCATGGAAGCTTGTTGATACTTGCTTCTGTACTACATTTTCCCTCAGGATACATATGGATTAGATGGTTTTAAAACCTGTCTTGTCAAAGAGAAAAGAGAGAGAACAGTGTGATGCAAGTAGATTCTCACCCATGTATAATTTGCATAGTTGCATTAACACCAATGGATGAGGATTCATCCACTTATTTAAAACTCATTAAACATGTGAGTAATTATTTAAGATTGTGAGAATTTGAAAAGCAGAAGCTTTGCTATGAGAGTCTCCATTTTAACCATTTCTGATGTTGTCCTGCAGCTAGCCATAGGTGTGCAGGGTTTGGATGACATTTGTATGTGGCAGAAGGAAATTTTTCACACAGGTTGGTCTGACAAAAGAGTTTGAAAAAGTTTTTCCTTTCATATCTGCATGTGAGGCCCAGGTTCTGTAATGCAGCTCCATATAAATCAGTAGTAGTATTGTAGCTGATGAAATTATAATCTCTAACTAGCAGAAAATACTGCCATCTTGATCCATGAATATATGAAAGGCTGAAATTAAGTTTACCAGCAGTTTACCAACTGGACTTGAACTGATTTTGTAGGAAAGATAAGGTCTGATTTTGTCCTGTCCAGGACTGGAGACTGTCCTTTATTTTACCTACATACGGAGCTAAGCAGAACTTGGCTTTGGCTGTAGCTGGTCTCCCCTGATATAAAATAATCACTCCTCTGACCCCAAGCAGTGGGGAGGAACTTGAGTCAAGGGTGAGTGACAATGATTTGTGGAAGTGTCAGAAGTGGGGTCATGTTGTGCATTGCTTCGCAGCCCCTCTCTCCTATACCATTATCTGGATGACTCTCGCATTCAGTCTCTACTTCATGGCCATCCACAGCTCCAAGTCAGTTGGTGCATCTTAAAGAAAGGAGAAAGGCCTGCCATCTGCTCTGTACTTCTGCTGCCAAAACTCCACAGAATACTAACACCAAGACAAAGCTTAGCTGCCGGCAGTCTCCATCTAGGAAGTGCCAGGGAGTGCAAGTGAAAGGATTCAAATACAAAAACTGACTGTCTGCAAATCAGTCCCAGGAACAAAAAGCTGGAAGAGCCAGGGTTTTGAGATTCTCAGGAAAGTACGGGTAAAATAAATGTATGCAAGGTTTCATACGGTTGTGATAACTCACTGTGTGTAGGGGAACGTGTAGTTAAGTGCAAAGAATATTACTGTTGATATTTGAAGACACAGGTAAAAACTAGAGTTTAGTTGCTGTTTTTCATAAAACCAGCCTTGCTTTTTCTTTATCTTCACCAGAGTGTTCCTCAGCAAGTGATTTAGGCGTGCAGGCCCACACATTCTCGAATCCTAGACACATGCCAGAAAATTGGTCAGTGAGGATGTTCTCCTCTAAAATTGCAATATAAGTGGCAAAGGCGTTTGTTTGACTTCTATTACTTGCTAATACCAAGCAGATAAATTCCATCCATCAAACAACTTCTTAAGCACGGCAGGTAAACTACTGAACAGCAAGATCGTCTGTGGACAGCAGTGGGTCACTCTAAGTCTCCAGAGTCAGTTCCACTTGGTAGGGGAGCCAGTAACTCCTGTACTGTTGGAAAATTTTGAAACCTGAAATGCAGAGGTTTGCATAAAGCTCTGGGAGCAGTGACAGTACTGGCAGTAGATTTACACTGACATTCCTAAGGTGGCTGATACTGTGCAAAAGGAGGAGGCCTCAGAACTCCTGTAACTGCTGGTCCTCTAAGCAGTTGCCACATAGTGGGATTTTTTTACTGTACATTTTGCTGTGAGAACAGGGCTTCTAGACATGGCACTGTGGTTGGTTTGACATCTCCTCCAGCTCCCCTGTGGCAGTGCATGCAGCTGAGCATGTTTGTGATTACAGTAGTATGCAGGTGTACTTTCTAGTTATACTCTCTTACTTCGTAGGGAGAGTGACGTGGAAAAATGGGGTAGGAAGATCCCTTAAGAAGTAATTTTCTCCACCGTGTTCTTCCATAGTAAGATCAACTAAACTTAAACTTTTCCTGACAGAATAACTGGCCAAATTTCCCCAGGACACTGGGTAAAAAACTGCCATGGGTTGACATAGTGACGTAATTAAAGATATATCAATGTAAAGATAATAGTGTAAATCAAGATGGATTCCTACTTCTTGCCATCATTCAGTGGTAGGCTGCAGTCGGTTTTTCAGCATGGCAATATGTAAGAAGAGTTGTATTTCAGCTGTAGCCTTTAGGGACACATCTGCACTGGGGCAAGAGCAGCTAAGCTGTTTAATGCATAGAGGATACTCAGTTCTCCTTGAAACTTCCTGTGCTGTGACTTGGAGTCAAGGCTTTCAGGGTTTTTTTTGGCTGTTGTTTCCTTCAGTCTCATTCAGAATTGGGAGCACGACAAAGCAGAAGAATTTTCAGAAGTTAAATGATTATTTCTTGTTTTAATTAAGGAAGGGTGGTACTTTCCGTATACCACCCAGTATCTAGGTCTTCTTAAAACCAAAAAGTAGTAATGGAATGGAGAAAAGAAAAATTAATAATGACCTCATGGGCCTGGTTCAACATGACATATACTCTGTGAGGAAACTCTGGATCTGAAGTTGAGCTACGAAGTAACACCCAGTTAATCAGCCCAGTGTATTTAGAGGGCATGCAGCCCTGCAGGAATGGATGAGACCTATCTAATTAATCTCTAAAAGTGATCATAACCAGATGCATTACAAAATGGCCTATGAACTCTGGAGTAGTGCTACAAAGCTATATTAGCTTCTGAGTCCCTAAGGTTAGCACAACATGTGACGTATGAACTACTAAAAGCACTGATGGAAAAAAGTGTTTTTACAGAAATTATATTTTATAGGTTTCCTATATAGTTTTCTTGACCATAGCTTCTTATGTGGTAACACTGTTTCTGGAACCTGGATTGCAAGCATTTGCCAAGGTTATATTTCATTTATTTTAATAAAGAAAATAGAATATGCCAAAACCTAAAATGCATGTTCATCTTGTTGCTAACCTTGGGAGTGCTTTAGACAGTATCACTGAAATTAAACTTGTCTTGCACCTATCTGTATGGTCTGTATCCCCTCCTCTTAGTGTTACATACCCATCAGTTTTCTCATGCCTTCCATTTCTTTATATAGCTTTTTTTGAACACTAATAGTTTTGGGCTGATTGCTAGAATAATTTTCACTACATATTTCTTTCTGGTAGGCTACAATGATTCGGTAGCCCATACATCACCAGAGAGGAGTCATGGAAATCTCCATCAAAAAACTTGTCCCTGATCGTAACTTCCTTTAGGAAGATATGAAAGTCAGCACTGATCAGCACCTCAGGGAGGAAGCCTGGACAAGGATCACAGGATACAGCAATTGTAATAAAATTATTTCCTGAATGCACAATAAGAAAGTGGACAAGTTTTTACAGCTATTAAGAAAAACAACACAAACAGATATCTCATTGTTCTGTTAATTCTGATGGGCCTAATGCTGAAGACAATGCTGTTCTCAAGGAGAAGAAAATATTTTATTGGCTGCCAAGGTAAGGCCTGATCTAGTGGATCCCATCTTGGGAAAAAATAATTACTGGGATGTTTTGTTCCTTCTAAGGTAGTAAAGTCAGTGAAGCTAGCTAATTCCTGTACAATTATGTGCGATACTCTTAAGGACTAAGAAATGGAGGAAGCAGCTAATAGGAGAAATAAGAAGCCCCAGAATTATTTTTATGGAAGGTCTGGCTAGCATGATCAGGAGCAAGTGCAGCAGGGTCAAATCTCTGTGTAAAGGCTTGAGGACAGAGAGGTGGAGGTTGGTTGTCTTGTCCTTCTCCAAAAGTAAAGTGCCTCCAAAATGTTGCATTATTCTTGCTACAGAGGCAGGTGGGAATGTGCTGAAGCAGAAGCAACAAAGTGAGAAGGAGGTCCTCTAAGCTGACAAGAAACAGAAGGAACCTCATCCAAAGGAGAGGAAAGATCTGGATACTGAAGTCAGCGAGTTTTGGTGCTGGACAATAAAGAGAGAGCATTTCACACTTGGGCCGGCTATGTGAGGATAGAGAGGAAAACTGGCCATGAAGAATAAGAAAGGATGTAGCTTTGGTACTGGAGCCTCTGTGGAAATATGCAATAGAGTGTTGATATCCTGACCAGGGGCTGTACAGCCTCTGGCACCAACACTGCATGCTAGTTAAAGACAGCATTTGCAGCAATGGGATTAGTCTCTCCAGCTACCTGATGAAATCACACAGTAATGGATGGGAGGAATGGAGGGGCACCAGAGAAAGTTAAACTTGACTATGTCGTCTTGCTGCAGGTGCTGGAGAGATAATTAACAGGCACAGGGAGATACCTGTTCTTCAGATTAAGACAAAATGAGCAGAAGCAGGAACCGGCCCATCTTGGAGCCAAGAAGGGGATTGGGTTCTCAGAGCAAGCTGGCTACACCCTAGATCCAGACCCAGATGCTCACAAGTAGCTAAAGGATGTGGAGGTCAAACCTGCTGCCTTGATAAAAGAACTGGAAACATTCAGAAAGTGAAGCTATTTTGACAGGGCAAAATGTAACAGCTGGCAGAACTCAAAAGCTGCCTGTTCTTTTTATGTAAAAGCACAGTGCAAAGCAAACCCCAAACTGAACAACCTAGTGAGAGGAAAACAAGTTAGGGTCTACAGAGCAGACTGTGTGGAAGTTGGCTGGCAACTCTGAGCAGCTCTGTAAACATTTTTGTGTTTGAATAGAGACCCTTCTGCAGCATAAGTTTGTCTTGATGTCTGGGGAGGCTCAAGATTTGAAGAGATACCTTTAAAGCGCAATTGCATAAGGTGCTTCTCCAACTATACAAAGAACAAAACCAAAACCTGGTCTCAGTCCTATCTCTGGAAAAGTCATTCCTGGAAAAGGAAGTGTAAAAGAGGTGTTTCTTGCCTCCTGGAAAAAAAGTCCTTGTAGGATAGCATGGACATGAAAAAGCTCAGTAATGTGGAGTACTCATGAGCTCAGTAGAGGCCCAGTGAGGGGAATTGAGGAAATGGTTCTGACAACAAAGAAAGTGTGACTCTTTAAGGCCACTGTCATTCCTGGCAGACAATAGGCCTATATCCTCCCTTCCCACACACGTGAAGATGCTGTCAGGAGAAGGATTGAGGCACTCTTTCAGCTCCATGCTGGAGGTTTAATGGGTACAGAGAGAGCTGCAGGAAGCTGCTGTGAGGCTGAAGGGTCTAAAAGCACACCTTTGCTTGGGTGGAGGCCAAGGGTCTCACTGGCCTGTGTATTGTAGTGAGGCTAGGTAAATAAAACCTTCCACGGCCTGAAGATGTCTTGCTCTGAATGTAAATCTGTTGTTATGATCAGAGGTGAAGGACAGCGTACTTTTCTCCATGGCTGGTCGTCATACTGGCGCTGAAGCAGGCTGTACAGTTATGGAGTAGTTCCCTTCTCTCTTTTGCTCTGTTTTACAGGCTGGTTTTGAACACTTGATGGTGCATTTCCTTCCTGTCTTGAGTGTCATTATCTAGTGAAGGAAAAACATAATTTCCTGAAACTGATCCCATTGCAACTAAGATTTGCACTGAATGCTGTTGTCTACAGCTCTAGAACTGTGGGTGAAAGAAGATTTGTTAAACAGGGACTGCCTTTATCTACAGTTGAAATTTAGAGGGGGCACAGCCAGCCTATGCAGTCAGATTCCCAAGCACACGCTTAATGGAGCTGCTCAAATACATGCTCTCTATGTAAAAGACTGAAGCTTTTGTAGTAATGAGGTGTAAGAGTCCATATTCAGGCAAAAGTTGCACCGAGTTTCACGAGGGCTGACTGAGTAACAATCTTAAACAGCCAAATTTTGTTCTGTCTTAAATAATAGTTTAAGAAATGAGAGTACAGCAGCTCCTGTGAAATGGCATTTGGCTGGACACAAGGAAAGTCTGGGAATTGACCATTTTAACTTACATCTCAAGGTCTAAATTGGTGAAGTTTACACCCTGTTTGGTCCATTTTACACCAGTGAAGATTTGTCCTTCAGTACCTAGACTGAAGTTAGTTAAAACCACATTGCATCCTTTTATTTGGCTTCCTTTGCGTTTGATTGGGTTCTATGTCTACTAGGCTTCACTTCTGTTCTGTAATTAATTTTTGCTTCCTTGTTCCATGCACTGGGATGTCACTAGCATGAACATTTATTGTGGGAGATGACAGGCAGTTTTTAAAGCATGAGCTTTGTTGACATTGAACTTTATGTAATCACATTGCTTGCACAGAAACCTTGACTTGTACAGGCCAGTCTATCCCTATAAAAGTTGTCTGGCAATGCACATGCAACACACAATGAAATATTTCTGCAGGAGTCCTAGTTTGGGCTAATTTTTGAAAGATAGACAATTGTAGAGGAAGGTTGAAAGGTTAATGCAAAAACACATTCATGCTGCATGCCATATGTTGTGGTTTCAACTGGGATAGAGTTAATTTTCTTCATAGTAGCTAGTATGGGACTCTGTTTCGGATTTGTGCTAAAAAGAGCATTGATAATGTGGAGATGTTTTAGTTTTTACAAAGTAGCACTTACACTGGTCAAGGGCTTTTTGAGCTCCCCATGCTCTGCCGGGTGCACAAGAAGCCAGGAGGGGACACAGCTGGGACAGCTGACCCCAACTGACCCAAGGGACATTCCATACCATATGACGTCATGCTCAGTGTATACAGCTGGGGGAAGATAAAGGAAGATGGGGATGTTCAGAATGATGGTGTTTGTCTTCCCAAATCACCATCATGCGTGATGGAGCCCTGCTTTCCTGGAGATGGCTGAACACCTGCCTGCCCATGGGAAGCAGTGAATAAATTCCCTGTTTTGCTTTGCTTGTGTGTGTGCGTTTTGCTTTACTTAAAGTGTCTTTATCTCAACCCAGAACTGTTCTCACTTTTACCCTTCTGATTCTCTGCCCAGTCCAACCAGGGGGGAGTGAGCGAGCGGCTCTGTGGTGCCTAGTTGCCGACTGGGGCTAAACCATGACACCATTAATATCTCTGGGGAATCTGAGAGAGAAAAAAGCTTAATATAAAATCAGAATTGCTACCTTACATAAGCTTCCAGCATTTTAGTTGGCAACTCTACATACTTTCTTTGATCTTCAAACTATAGGTTAGGTCCATAGTTGGGAAAATCAGCTTATTTCTGTCAAAGTGAAATAATTTTTACCACCTAAGTATTTGGCTGCATGTATATTTTACATCCAAAATGTAGTAATTTTGTTAACAGTGGGATTCACAGCACCTTGTTGTACATAGATAACTGCAGATGTAATTTTGCTTATATTTGTTGTTAAGTGTTTGTGAGAAATGGCAAGGCTATGCTTGTGGCAATGGGCTCTCGTCTTAAAATAACAGTAGTCATTTAGCAACCAACCCTCACAAGAGATGGCTTTTAAATCACCCTTCTTAAACACGAGGTATGTTACATTAAGAAATGTTACCCATAACTGCTTAAGTCATGGCTTGCTCATATCTGAGCTTCAATATATTTTATTTAAAGGACTTAGAAGCATCTTACTCATGACTGCAGACAGTTTGAAGCCTATGCTTATACTGAAAGATGGCGGGTATGGGAGCAAGCTCATTTGCCTCCAGCTGGCACTGGGACAGGCCTATGATGTTCTTGTCTTTAAGTAACCTCCCAGATTCACTGCTTCACATGACACAGATAAGCGCTTCAATGTTTCCCTGCTGCAGGGCACAGTGGAGGACCTAGGGGTCATTAAACCCTAGCCAGTGCTTCTGTTTCTCTCCAGGTGGAACAACTGAAAAGCAACTACTTGTTGCTTCTTTTTCTGTAAATAAAAGGATGGGAAGAAAAGTGAGCATGGAAGTTGGCAGTAAACAGCATGATGCAGTCACTTGTACTCACTGGGCTGTAGATCAGGCTGAAGTGACTAACTCCCATGTTAGGAAATATAAATTGAGGCTAGGATGCTCAGTGAGAGCTTATGTTGCTATAAAGTAATAACGATGCAATTATTTCTTACTAAAAGTTAGGAAGCTCCTTCCAGGAAGACCTTATGAAAGCTGTCGCCAGCCTCTGACTCAGGTATTGCAAATCAAGGGAGAGAGTAAAACAAGACAGAGCAGGTGCTTGAAATGCAGGTTAACCTTCAGTGTGTACCCCAAGATACAACAGTGAGGAATCTTGAAGCCATGGTTATGCTACTAAACTGTCAAGTAATACAAAAGAGATGAGCAAAGGTATTTGAAAAGTAATTTTCTGAATAGAAGTATTACTAATCTGCTATCTTTCCTGCTTCCTAAATTTAGTCCAAACTAGGTCATCTAGGGCTAAAAAGAGCTTGGATATCCAGATGGAAACATCTCAACAGCTGACTGCAAAAGGTGTATTAAACTGTGGCTTTCTTTATCGCTGAAATCTGTCTCAGACCTCTTCAGTTTATACCAAGATACTTCTTGGTGTGCTTAACTAAGTCTTCTCTAGTATCCTGATGTTAGGAATCATCAAACTTGCACGATCAACAATGGTGTGTTTTGCCTTGTAGAAGTTACAGGTATGAAGAAACAACTTCCTCCTCAGCAAGAACATAGCATGTTTTCCTATTTTCAGCTCCACCCCTTCATTCCACTCCTGAATGTCTTTTCCATGAACAGCAATTTACATATTCTCTGACCTCTCAGTATCCGGAGTAGCTACAGTCCCTTTGCAGCTCCCTAGCTCTTCCCTTGCACCCAGCCTGGACCCCAGTGTGGGCTGCTTGTTCATACTTGCAGAAGGACATTGTAGTGAGGGATTAGGTTGAAGGAGAAGACTAGCCTTTGGAAAAGAAGAAAGGATCAGGTCTCATCTGAAAGTAGATGGCATGGGAACTGTGTATTGGGCATACCAGCAGGATTCTAGTAGCAGGAGGCTGCAAGGGAGGTGGCCATTAACTCCTCTATGCCAGTCACAGCTGCTTTCAGCCAGCTTTGAAAGCAGCCTGTGGCACCTCTGCTCAAACATATTTAAGAAAGAGCAGCAGCCTCTAGGGCAGGAGACACTGGAGGAGGTGTGAGGAGATGTAGGAGGAAGAAGTGGAGGAGACACATGGAAGGGAGAGAAACAACCTTGGAAGAAGGCACTCCATGCCAGAGCAGGAGCTTCCCTGGAGAGACTGCAGCCCATGGAGGAGCAAGACACAGTGACGCAGAGGAACAGTTAGAGGCACGGAGCAGTGGAGGAAAATGTGTAAGAAGCCAGGAACAGCAGAAGAAACCCATTACACACTGACCCCAACCTTCCACATTGCCCAGTGCCTCACAGAAGGAATTGGGAGGGGCTGAGCATAATACCTATTGCAAGCAAGGGATGCTGAGACTAGGAAGGGGGTAGGAAAGGTGATTAACTGGAGCTGAGCTTGGGGAGAGAGGATAAAATGTCTTTCCCTAAGTGTTTAATTATTTATGTCTTCTTTTTTTCTGTTTGTATCTCCTTCTCAACATCTGAATGAGTAGTTTAAATTTTGTGTTAATTGGCAATAAATTAAAACAAGCAGAATTCTGTGACTGAGACTGCTTTGCCTGCAAAGACCTGTCACACCTTCCACAGGACACAAAAGCCAACGTAATGTCTGCTGTGGATGTAAGGCTTGGTACAGATGTCTCAGAAATCTATAGGAGCTGCATGTGCTCATCCACTCTGGAAACTCAAGCCACCCACATGTAAGTATAGTCAGTGTTATTCTTAGAAACTATTCCCAGCGTGGCTATTGAATTTGTGTTTGTACAGCCTAGCCATCGGATCTAACCATGCCCCTTCCCTTGTCATCCATCTTGTACCGCTTGTCAGCACTTGTCTCTCAGTGACCTGATGCCACTGTCATGCAACCATGAGAACATGAAAGCAGAAAAATGCTATCCACTGGTGCACAAAGATGCTTTCCCACCATCCTACAGGTATTTTAACAGAGCGAACTAAATGAAATGCTCCATTTGCTTCTCATGAACAGTATATTAGCTGCTTCCTTGGAAAATGTTGTCCAAATACTTTAACACTTGGCACAGATACCGATTTCCAGGATTTAAAAAATCCAGCCTTCTGATGATATTGAAAAAACCCCACACTTTCCTTAGGGGAACCTGGTGTAAGGAGATGCCAGTAGCAGGGCAATTTTCTGCTCTTCAGTATTGATGTAGTGCTGTTCACACTGATGTCAGGTCACTAATTCTTTTGAAAACCCTATCCAGTGTACCCCACTCTCTTTCAAACTTTTTGCTGCATGGGATGAGCCTGCTGATTGTAAACTAAATGTACTCTTCCTCCCTGTGTTTTGAGTAAGCATGCTGAAATTATTTATTTTACAATTTAAAATTACGATCCAGTAAGCGTTTGGAAATGTGTAAAGCTGGAAGGCTCTAGTATATGGTGAAAGACACACAGCTGCATTTACACAGTGATGACCCAATTTTTATTTCAGTTTTACAAGATGAAGGTACCAACAGGGTGAATCCGTTTAAGCCTGTGAAGTTCTGCAGTAGCTACACTGGGGAAACCAAGATCAGAACCAGGAGCTTTTTCATCTGTCCAGCCCTGAGCCCCTGTGCGAGATGATGGCTGAGGGAGGGTGCTTGGGTCTCTGCTGAAATGAACGTGTCAGCTTTTATTCAGTATAGAAGGGTCTGCATTATTAATTTGAATATTTACTGCTGTGTGTGAGACTCCAGTTCGTAGTATTATTTCAGATTACAATCAGTCTGAGCTCTCTGGAGCTTGCTTTCAGGTATTTGTATTTCTATGCTACTCAAGGAAATACAATGATGTGTATTGTACATGGTATAATATATATGGTAGGCTAAGCATTGAAATAGCAGCCGGGAAACTTGAAGGTACAGTTCCCTCAGTAACCATGTATCATCCAGATTTCTCATCAGGCAAAGCAGTAACAGCATGGACGATAACATCATCCACTTTTCTGTGGAAGAGCAATGGCAGTGCATTATGTCTGAGAGGGAACTGTAATTTAGAGTTGCCTGCCTTTTGTGCATTACTTGCCTTCATTCACAGAGCATTTTATGCATTGAAAATGCTACACTCCCACGGATTGCACTGCAGTGTTTTAAAGTGCTCCTACCGTGTACCAAGCAAAAAATTCAGAAGGGGTTGTATGGTGGGTGATGTTTCTAGGGGAGGAGCTGATTTGGGAGGAGAAGGAGCTGTGACACTCTCAGACACCTGAGAATTTAATAATTGGTAAGATCAATAACACAGACCATACCTCGGGTAGCTGGAACACGCCAACGTTTATGGATTTTGTGTTTGGAGCAAGGCAAGCTGGGCACTGTGAACCTTTAAAAATAGAGTTGGGTGGTTTGTTTTTTAAGTTTGTGAATGGTTGTTAATTTCTCCAAGAACTGACACAACTGAATTTGTCCTTATTCATGAGTAAATATCACAGTCTTAGCTTTCACAGTTCCTTGCTTTTTCCTTACTGTAAGTGACGTGAAGGACAAATCCTGGTCCTGTTGAAGTTGTTTATTATTGATTGATTCCGCTCTTGGTACGCTCTGAGCATGTATGGGAGCCCGGCTTGTACCGGCTCAGCCCTGAAGATGCGGGGAGCGGAGCGGGCGTGGGGCTGCGGGCGTCCGGAGCACGGTGACCGGGCAGGTGACCCAGTGCCCGGGTTTCTGCTCTTTCTGCCCGAGGTCTCAGGAAGAGGCGGCCGGCGGCAGGCGCGGGGGCCGGGCGGGGGGTCGGGCTGGGGTGCGTCTCACGCACCTGGGAGCGCCGACTATTCTCGCAACGGCCAGGCAGCCGGCCCACGCCCCCCGTGGCCCGCCGTGGGGGAGGCCTGGGCGGACGTACACCGCCGCACAGTTTGTTTATGCCGGCAATGTGCCCGCCCACATGCAAATCGCCTCCACCCCCAAACAGCAGCCGCTGCGGGGGGAAAGGGGGAAAAAAAGGTGGGGGGGCGAGAAAAGGAGAGTAGAAAAAGAAGAAGGGAAAGAGGAAAAAGAAAAGACAAGAAGGAGAGAGGACACCAGAGGAAAGGGGAAGGGGAAAAGCTGGCTGCTGGGCGGCCCCGGCCGTGGAAGGGGCGGGCGGACCCGCCGCCCCAGCACTATAAGATGCGCTGCGGGGCGCGGGCGAGCGGCAGCGGGGCCGGGACCGGGACCGGGGGAGGGAGCGGGGCCGGCGGCGGAGCGGAGGCAGCGGCTCGGCTCGGCTCCCCACGGCACGGACGGCGGCTGCCGGCCGGGGAGGTAGGCGGCGGCGGGGGGGGAGGACGCACGGATGGACGGACGGACGGACGGACGGATAGATACACCGCACCGTGGGTAGCTGTCGGGGGAGGCTTCTTCGCTTCTCCCCGCTCCGCCCGGAGCAGGCGGTATAAAGCGAGAGGGAAAAAAATAAAATAAGTGGGCTTTTTGAGGTGGGGTTTTTTGTTGTTTTATTGTTGGATGTTTGGTTTGGTTTGTTTTTTTTTTTGACCCGGCGGGGCGCCGCTCGCTGTGCCCAGGGTGTCGGGATCGTGGCTCGGAGGACAGCTTGCTGGGGGGTCGGGAAGGGGCTAATAGTGGGGCTTTTTGTGTGTGTGTGTGTGCGCTTATGTTTTTTTTTTTCTATAATTACTTTATTTTAGCTTATCCTGAGCGAGGCGACTCTTGACTTGGCAGTGCTCGCGTAGGGTGGTTCACCTTATCGCCGCCTCTTCCAGCCCTGGTGGGTGCTAGAAGATAACGGGAGGGTTTTCATCCCCTTCACTCTTACATGAATCCTATAAAGTCGTGGGGGTAGAGGGGAGGGCCTTGGGATGAGGGGGAGTGGTGTTAAAAAAAAAAAAAGAAAAAAAAAGAAAAGAAGATCGATCTGGCCACTTTTGTGATGGGCAGGAGGTTCGGTTGCGTGCAGCAAATCTTGCGTCTGTGAGCCAGACTGTTGTGAAGTCTGGACTGCCACATTACAGCCTATCATCAGCCTGTTACAAAACACTGCCGCTTAGTTCTGGAGGTGCACAACTACCCAGATGCTTAAAATGTATCAGGAAAGATACTCCAATTCTAAACTAAAAGTTCATATTCAGCAACGTTTGTGCCTGTTTTAAACATAAACCAGGAGTGCATACCCCCCGCGCCCCCCCGCGCCCCCCCGCCCCCCCCTTTTTCCGCCAGCTGTTGGCCTTGGAAATTTTAAGGCTGTACAAATAACTGTTTGGAGGATCAAAGTTCATGTTCAGTGTGTTGGAATAGACCTTACTGAAGCCAGAGGGATGTAAATATGCACTTACATACTTCTAAATGTGCTAAAATGAAGCCTAAAGAGGAGTTGGACTTTCCTGAAAATTATCGATGGGGATTAACACGGTAAAATTCAGTTTGGAGGTGCCTTTGAAAGTGGGTTGGTGCTTGTGCTGCAAAAGAACAGCCGTGTCTTGGGCATGTTTCGTTAACAACAGATGGCCAAGCTTGCTGGCAAAAGGCTTTTGCAGTGGAGCAGTCTTGCTCAGTTTTGAAAGGGGAGGTCATGGTAGTAGTAAACTGCAGTGCAAATGCTTTTTGTGCTTGGCCCTTGTGGCACAGCTTGCCTCCGTAGCAAGCGGGAATAGCAATGTGTGCGATTCTGTGATGCCCCTGTAGGCTATTCAGCTAAATGGGTATTACCTGGGTCTCTGCAGTGTGTTACTGATGTAGCAGGTACAAATTCTGTTGGTGGGTCTTCACAATTCATTGTGCAAATTTGAATTTTAATTTATGTAAGTCGTATGTATCTGGTATGGTCTGGACAAGTAAGGACAGGAGTCTGATGCCTTTACTCATGACATGGAGCACCTTGTTTCTCATGCGACCATAATTTGGTAGGGTTGATTATGGTGAGAATTAGAAGCCAACTCTTAACAAAGCGTGGATAAAAGTTTGGTAGTGTGGAACACAAGAGCTGTATAGAAGTATTTAAGTTGAACTTTTTCAGTTGAGAATGCCTAGCTTTAAAAAATAATAAAAACTGATGTGGCTTTTTTATGCTCCAACAATTGACAGTAGCTTTCCCTTGATAAGTTGCTGCTGAAGTACCCTTAGCCATATGATATGTATGTGAAACGAACACCTTGGGTGCAGCTATATGTAAGATTTTGGCATTTGCAGGAGTCATGGTAATATTTTGGATATCAATTCCATATTTCCTCTAAATGCAGCTGCATGGCAGTGCAAGCAGGTATGTTGAAAGATTCTTAATGGTCTCCTTGCCCAGTGAGATTGAGGCATGTTTATGAATCAGTTGCCACAGGCAGCTGCTGGCAAACCTTTTTTGTAATGCTAAATTAGTTTTGAAAAACAAGTGTAGCTAAGTGCTATTGGTGTGAGCAGAGATTTGGTCTGGCACCTAATTCAAGATTAACCATCACGGTATAGACAGGAGTGGGTCCTGCTGAAATGCCAAACTACAGAAGCTGAAGTGCCATGAGTTTAAAAAAAGTCAGTAAAATTATTTTAGCATTTGTTGCTGAAGTAGCCTTTTTTCTAGCATTCCTTAGGCTGAACTTCCCCCTGGCTGTGTGTGGGTAAAACAGTCTGCTGTGAGTCAGGAATAAGCCTCAGAGACTCGGGGAAAGCTGTGGACATTCTGGGCTGGATTAATTGCATTAATCAAGTGCAATATACAAAATTCAGAAAGCAAGTCTTCCTGTGCCTTCGCCTGTGCAAGCCTGTTGTCTCACCAGTGAGTTCACCTGGCAGAGTTAGACCCACAAAGGCAGAGCAGGAGGAGGATCGGTACTGAAATCATCCATCTGTGGCCAGATGGGATCAGCTCTGCTAGTGTTTATCTCCTGCATTGCACCATGCAGGCACAGTATTTCCTAGGGTGTGGTTTCTTCAGAACTTTAATCCAGAGTAATTGAGAGTTGCTCCTGAGCTAGTAATGGACCTGCTTTCATTTTCCACCCCAGTGCCCGTTCTCTTTTCTCTCCCCATGCGTTTCATCCTCTGCTGCCACTGGAGTTCACCAGCCCATGGTGAGTAATTGAGAACAAGCCCTCTTTTTTTTTTTTTTTTCCCCTTGGTTCAGAGTCTTCTCATGTCTTTGAGGGCTGGTGGCAGCACAAAGATGATGACAGGAGCAGAGCAGAAAGGGAACCAGACTACCACTTTGTTTAAGTAACCTCAGAGCAAGCACCCTTGGTGTTTATATAGGTCTCCTAGGCTGGGCAGCACACCAAATCCTGAAATAAGTCCAGAGGCCATGGCTGATCAAACACCAGTGTGTTTCTATTAGACTGGTTATTCTTGATGACTCCTGGTGTGAGAGGGGCTAGAGTCATGACCTACTGTTTAGTAAAACATAATTTATACATGCAACATATTTTTTGTGTTCATCTGAGGCACGAGGGACTCTACCTACTTTATCCAGGTCTGACATGATAGAAATTTGTTCTTTCTGAGATTGTCTCATACTTACGCCAGTTGAGGATTTTAATCCTAAAAGCTTGAAAGTTTTTTGTGTAGTTAGCGATAATGCCCATCTGCAGTTACTGATATTAACAGTATAGATTAAAAATACCACGGTAAGACTCCTACTTGTCGTGTTCAAAAGATGTTCACAAAAAAGTTTAAAAAATTAATATTCTGTAGCTACATGTCTTTTATTTCTGTCGGTCATACAAAAGTCATACAGAGCAACTCAGAATTTTTATGGTTTGAACTAATGACTGGAGTACCCCGTTCTCATATTTTTTTTTAAATTTTTTTTTCCCTGTTTCTTTACTAGAGGTGACAGCAAAGCTGGCCCTCTCTTTTTTAGCGTTTGTCAATGAGGGGAAAAAGGAGAGAAAGCGAGGCAAGAGTAGAATGGAAAACTGTTGATGCAGCTTTCCTGACACAGCAGGCTAATGGTGTAGGAAAAATTGGACTACTTAGGTCTTTATTCATTGGGTTATTAGTGAAAAAGCTTGATCATAGATTATAAGAATGCGCGTCAGTTTGAGTGGCATGAATATCCATATATAAGCTGACCTTTCTCTTCTTTGTTTTCCAGAGGAGTGTTGCTTAGCAGAGCTCTATCTAACACAGTGAAATCAGTTTGTGTTATGCTCTTAGGGAAAAATTAGTATTAGAAAAAGGAGAGCAAAAGAGCCTTTCCAGGACTGTTCTGGTTTGGGCTAGATAGCAAGGTCATTCTCTGGGAAAGAGCAAATGAACTCGGAGCCTCTGACCACACAGTTCAGAGATTGTTCTGGAGCTCCGGTTTCCTTTTTAGCAAATAGCAGAGCTGCCTGGAACATAGAGGCGGCTAAAACCTGTTACCACCCAATCTGCCTGGCTCCCTGAAACAATCTGCAGTTCTACTAGCCCATTTCCAAGTGAATGCCTACCTGCTCCCAGTAGCAACCAAACTCTGCAACTAATACTTGTTAGTGTTCTTGGCTTAATTTTGGCTTTTACTAAGCTAATCACCATGTGGAAGGTCTCAGAGCAGCAGTGGTGGTGGTGTAGGTGACAAGAGCAGGACTAGGGACCAGGAGAATCTGGTTCCCAGCACCAGTGCCTATCTTCTTGTGATGACTTGCCCCTGTTTCCTCTTATCTGCTTTTGCCATTGTTATAACAATGACATGATGAGAGCTTGTACTCTTCATGCTAGAAGTGAAAGTGTGTTTTTCTCACCTGCAGTGGCTAACACTTTTTTTTTTTAAAGACAGTAGGCTGTGTTGCTCGTGTCAGCAACCTGGGTTTAAGTCCCAGGTTTTTAGTCGTAGTGTCTGCTTTTTCAAATTAATTTTTGTGCTTTCAAAAGAAACAAGCAAATTATCATACATGTTATTTTGTCTGAGAGCTGTATTCATGGGGAATCTATTGATAGTATATGGATCTATTAATGGCTTTTCTTCCTCTTCCTCATATGGTAATTATGCTCTCATAATAAGAGTTTGGCTATGGCTGCCAATAAAAGCAGTTAGGACAAAATTTGAATGGATTAAAACCCCTAGAACTCTCCCCATCCAAACAATAAAGCAGCAACAACCTTTTCTGAGTGCAGAAGTATGGGCATTTCATTGTAGTAGCAGTACAGGGGTCAAAGTTAAAAATCTACTCCTCCCATAAATGAACTGTTCCTATTTAATAAACTCAGTTGATCCTGCATTTGTATTTTTGTTCTGGCAATGTCCTTTTTATCTATTTTCTGTGTTTTAAAGTATTTTAGTTATTTTTATTACTTTATTAAATTGGAGCAGCAGTTCTTACTGCTTTTTTTCCCATCTCTCTCAAATCTATATTTAAATATTCACTCTAAAGTAAACAATAGGAGCTTTCTACTGTCTTCAGAGAGATCTGGACTTGTGTCCTTCTTATAGCAAACTGATACCATCATGTGTGCACCATCTACTGTCAGATTTCTTCAGATCTTATTTTTCCCAGGTTATTCTTTTGTCCTCCTGATTGCCATGTCTTCCAGAGCTTCATTCCCAGTTCTTGACATGCTTCTAATATTCCACACCAATACATCTATCTTCCCAGTTTTGTTTAGATACAAAAACCAGACATAATTGCAGTCACCTGGATTGTCTGTGCGAGTACGCTTTCACTCCAGTGGGACTTCCTCAGCACCATTAAGGATATCCTAAGCTCAACAGAAAAATACATGTTTTGGACCCTACATCCATTAAAAACTTGCAAACCTTTTCTTTACATTTCTTTTTTGCAAGCTTAGTGCTTTTATTTTTAGCATTTCATGCTAGTTCTCTGCTTACCAGAGTCTTTTCTATTCTGAGTCATTTGGTTGAGATTGACTAGACCATAGCTCTTCACCTCGCTGCTTGGTCCCATGAAACAATTTGAGCAAGAACTCAGCTCCATCCTGAATCCTTCTGCCTTGTGACATGTAGTTTAGGACATGAATGAATTTGTCATTCTTTTCTCACATCTGTCTGTGCGTGATGTTAGAATAGGTATACTTGCTTGCTTTGCATGTCTGTTAACTGCCATGCTGACCCTAAAGATTGAAGCTTCAGCAGCAGGGATATGGGTTGTACAGCTGGAGCTGAAGAATATAGAGTGTGGAACTATGGTTTCCTCTGTGGATCAGGCAAAATGGGGAGGTCTGGCATATGTTTTCTGGCAGTGCTCCCAGCTAGCTGCCCTGTGGCCACACCTGCCACGGCAGGCATGTGGGCTTCCTTCTTACCATGTGTGTCAATTATTTTCATATTCTTCTATTAATAATTTAGACGTAAGTGGTTATTGAACTCTGTATCAATTGCTGAGACAGATCAGACATCTATTCTTCTTCATAGCTGACATTCACTGCTTTGAAAAGGACTTGGACATCTGTTTTTCACTTTAGTGAATTACTAGCTTCCAAATCTGTGAAGTTAGATGGTAGCCCTGTGGGAGCTGAGGTATTGTTGTGGCCCTGTCTGTTGTAGGCTTTGAAGGATCAAACTGCTAAGGCTGACAATGGCTGCTAAATACTGCCTGTGCCAGTTTATTGCTTTTCTCCGACAATGTTGTTTCCTTTCATTGTGCTAGAGGCTTTTTCTTGGCTGATGTTTTTCTGCCCAGTTCAGGGATATTTTTGTTTCATCTGCTGTTACTTATACCTATGCCACAGATATCAGTGCAGTTGTGTAGATACCAAGATTTACAGATAGCTTGTTCTTTATGGCAGTGAATCTCAAGGGCACCACTGGGAGACTTTCGACAGTATAAGCCATGTTGTGTTCTGCTCTGTTACCGAACACGCACACTGGTTTATGGCGTGATGGTCCCAAATGGCAAAGATGAAGAGGAAAATAAGAATAAAGTTTCTTTTGATGTTACAGGGCAGGCATACACCTTAAACTGCAGTTTAATCTTGTACTGGGCAGGGTTTGTGTCCTTGTCTTCTCCCAAGATGAAAAGCAAGTTATAAAAACAAGATGTAGGAGAACACATTCCACTCCAAAAAAAAAAAAAACCCCAAACCTTATGAGCATGATGACCAAGCTTGCAAAGACTGGTAACTTTGCTCAATAGAAGATACAACCATGCCGGTGATGCTCCAGCCACTGCAGCATGATCATGGAGCACCTATCGGTGTTACACTTTGACCAGGATGTGCTGTGGAAGGGGTGGTGGTCAAAGGTGTTTCTGTCTTAACACCCTCTGAGGTTGGAGATTTCTTTTCCTAAAAGTTGATGAGGCTAATGACTTTCTTGGGGGAGCTCTGTCTTCCTTTTCACCCTTGGGGTTGATACCAAGTGGAAAAGTACCTTTAGCAATGCGAAATACTTCACTCTTTTTCCTAGTTGCAAAGATAACGTCCTTAAACAGGATGCATCATGAGCTGGAAAAAGTGAGCTTTTTGCAGACTGTGTACTGACAATACTATAGTTGCTCAGAGATCAAAGCTAATGGCATGAATTGAGCTCAAATGTCGCAATTATTATTTTAGCAGGATGTTCTGTTATTTCTAGATTCCACTAGAGAAGAGCTCATTCTTTGAGAGCCAAAAAAAAACCCACACCACCCTGCTAATATGGACTATGGATTTTTGGACATTGGTCATGATAAAGCAAATCAGCTTTTGTGTTTGTTTTTGCCAGAGAATGGACTAGATTTTGGCTTATTTTTGTGTGGGGAAAGTAGGGAATGTTCAATGTAATGTTGAAAGTTGAAATGCTTCACATATTTCACAACTTTCTGGTCGAAGCTGGGTTTTTTGTAAAATAGATGACTGTGTTTCATCTTGAACATTATACCTGATATTTAAGTAATTCTTCTTGCCTAAGTGTGTGCCACAGTCTCTTGCATGTGCTATTCTTTGGGCCTGTCCAGCTGAGGTGCATGCAAGCTTGATATCTTCCACTGTATTAGAGCTTGTGCTTATTTTCACCAACAAGCCTTTTAAGCATGCTAGAAGTAATGAGAACCAGTTGTGGTCATTCTGGTAGGCAGATATTGCTCCCCTGGGACAGGTTTTCAAAACAGCTTGGCATGTTGTGTCACAAGGGAAGCTTATAAAACACAAGCTGTTTCTGAAAATATGGCTTTGTGTCAATGTCGAAGGAGGCACTGAGGACACTGGAAAAGGTAGTCCAATTTTTATTATGGAGTACCTTAAGCTAGCACTTGACTGTTTGGGAAACCATACCCTATGGTTTATTTCTGGTTGGTAGGGCAGCTTTGACAGAAGAGGGAAGACAGATACCATAAAGGGTTCAGGGCCAGGGATTTCAGTGCTCATTATGTTAGTTCTGGGCCAGATCTTTAAAAATTATCATCGGCTCAGCTATTCATAGTGGAGCATTCAGAAGGGCTCAGCACATAATATACTGACTTTCAAAAAATTCATTTGCTCAGTCCTAGTGCTGAGGCTAAATACCTTTAGAAAGCCCTTGCCATTTTGCCTAAATAGTTAGGAAGCCATATTTCTGCCCTTAACATGGCATTATATTAGTTCCAACTCTTGCCAGAGCAAGATCCGGGCTCCCTTTTCTGTGTGGTACCTAGTGCAGCAAGCAGAATATAGTACTGGGCTCGGGTTACGTCACTAGTTGTTTTAATAGTGTCAGTTAAAGCAGATTGTGAATAGGTATTTTATTGTCAGCCTGTGCTAAAAGGAGTCCTTTGGTAGTGGTTGTCTCCAGCCTTCTGTGAGGTTGGGTCCTCTTAGATAATGAGGGGAAGTCACTCAGTGTTTTGTAGCTGTATGCATGCTGCCTTAGGGATCCTGTGGATGAGTGAGATGCTGTGTCTCTTGGTTTTGCCTGGACTAGAGGTGGCAGGTCGCTAGAGGGATTTCATGAGACTGTTTCATCAGCTTCCTGATGTTTTCGCACTATCCTGTAATATTAGTTTTACAAAATTTGACATGCTCCTCAGGGAGGGAAGACAAAATAAACTGGTTGTGGATTGTCATAAAGGTGGAACTTCAAGTGTGTCTGTCATACAAATCATTGTTATTTAGAGGGCAGATGGATGGACATCTTGAAAGCAATGTACTACTTGCTCTGAGTATTAGTAAGCACTGGAGAGCAAGGCCAGAACCTGTTTACTACCTAACCTAAGGCCAGGTAGTCATGTATGTAAAGTGATGTAAACTAGTAGAGGATCTTGCCAAGAATTGACACCCAAATATTGTTGCTTGTGGTCCTAATTAAATTCTTGCTTGCTGACCCAGAAACTCTCCAATCACATTGTTAGCAACAACGAGTTGGTGTAAACCCTGTGATGTGACCTCAGTGATTTTGAAGAAGAAAGCACTTCTCACTGAATTACTTTTTAGATGGAATAGGAAACTTGGTGTCTGGCAGTCATTTGGCAATTGGGAGAGAAATGTCCTCTGTGGGGAGTTATGCAAGACTCGATTTTAGTGTCTGTGTTGCTCCACTAAAAACGATCTTGTGTCCCAGGCAGCAGGCCGTAGGTTCAAAGCTCACACCTCCACTGCTGATCCTGCATTGCTTGCAATTGCTACAGAGTCTAGCAGTGCTTAAACCAGGAGACAGACGTGTGGTTGTATCCTGATCTCTGCTTTGGCTTTGCTTGTGGCCTCGGGTGAGTTGCTTGAACTCTCTGTGTTGCTAACACTTTTCATGGCACCTTTTTGTAACCTATTTCAGGCTCTTTGGGTTAAAAGATTACTTTAAAAGAGCAATACTGTTATTCCTATAAAATTATGATTGCTTGGGTAGCAGTTCCCCTCGTTCCTAAGATGTCGTAAGTTTCTTGACTTCTTGAAAGTTTTAGATATGGGAATGTCAGATTTGCTGCTATGGGTTTTGCAAGCTTTGTGTGAGTTGTATTGATCACAGAATGGATGCTACTTCTGATCATTTATGCACTGGCTGTTTCTGCTGTGGATATTATGTCCAATTAGCTCTCTGGCAGCAGGATAAAAAATTGCTTGCATTTGTGCACAGCTGCTCTTTATCTAGCTTAATCTAAACAGAATTGGGATTAATGCTGTTTTACCTCTTCCTTTAGTCTCATTTAAAGTTGCGGAGATGCCAAGTGCTTTTTGCTTTCCTGGAATTCTGGAAGTTATGGTGAAGTTGTCCTCTAAATACTTGTGTCTTGAGAGCTTCTTGTAGCCTTGCAGTCACAGGTTGTATGAAGTGGATGTTGTCGTTTAAGAGTAAGTATCTTGGTTGTAGCTACTGTGCTGGAAGAAGTGAAGTCCTGGTGCTCTGCAGAGAAGTGGTGAGGATGTTAGACCTTGATTTGGGAGATGCGGATTTAATTCTGGACTTTTGGCTTAATCTGCACCTCTGTTATCCAAATGCCCATCCGGGTTACTAGTTCTCTTGATGGTTTGTCTTGTTTGAGTCAAAATGTTAGTTCATGAGGCACGCACATCTGACCCCCCCTTGGTATTCACAGGCCTTATGGAGGCCTGTCTCAACTGATGGCATATGGAGCATTAGGGGACTTTGGCCTTGGATCTGGACATTGCAGAGTGTACATGGCTCATGATACTGCTTGCTCCACAAAATGCAACCTGACACTGCCTAAAGGAAACAAAATATTAAGACCTTTCTCAGCGTTCCCAAAGAGGACTAAATTTCTGCTGAAATCTGGTGTTTGTGCTTTAGTTGCCCCCTTTTCCCAAAGTGGGTCTATTTGACTTGATACATACATAGGCAAAAGCTATTGGAGTTAAGCAGATGTACAACTTTCCGTCTGAGGCAGAAAGTATGAAGTGCTATACCGTGTCTGCTTGCGGGCAAGCAACAGCACTGGCTCTAGTAGTTCAAACCTGTGTTACGTCCAGCAAATAATGCCTTTTTTCCCCTCATAAGGGCATAATTTCTAGATGTTGGATTGGTGTTCTCCCTGGCTGCTTGGTCTGTGGAGAGCTGCCAGTGGTGGTAGCTTTTGGGGTGTGGAAAATCTGACCAAGAGAATGGGACAGAGGCTGCTAACTGATTTCATGGAGGCCACCTTACCTTCATCAACTAGTAAAAGCTTTTAGCTTTGCTGACCAGGACTGTGTTTAAGTCATTGCTGGAGACATAAAAGGTGTATAGCCTCTTTCCAGAATCCTGAAATGTTCCAGTCTCATAAGGTTTGATAAGTTTGCTTTGTTCCCTGACTAAATAGTGATTTATTTTTTTTTCTCTAGGGGAAAGGTTTTTTTGCCCCCAAAAGAAAGCAAACAGCTGCATTGTTTGCAGAAAGCAGATTTTGAAGGCTGTTTTATGTTTACTTAGTACAGACACCAGGCATGGGGGTGGGGAATTGATTCTCTGCTACTTGAGTGTTTTTCCTCTTAAAATCTACAGCTGTAAAAATATATTTCTATGTATTTAAGATGGATTGGGTTTGGAGACTCTTGGCATACCAGCTAATGGACTTTTCAACAGCCATTCCACTTCCAAGTGGTGGGTAGCACTGATCTAGAAGGAAAGGGTTGGTCAAAGTATATGTTTCACAGTCAGTGTTCTCAGAGGTTGCCCTGTGTAGCCTAACTTTCTCTTAAGAGTAGCTTTCTGAATTGCATATTGAGCTGAAATTGTAGCCCTGTAGGTCTGGAGGCTGTGCAGGGTTTCTGCAGCAGGGAGAAGTGACATGTGCAGGGAGCCTTCTGGAAAGGCAGACCGTGGGACAAGCATGTGGACCCTGTGCTTTAATTGTGCTGGTGGGTGTTGTGGCTGCTGGGCTGGGCGAGTAGAGAAGGTCCTGACACGGTGTTAGAGCTTTGCTAAGAACAAAACAGGAACCCAGGACAGATCAGAAGGTACGTGCAGATTGCTCTGCACCTCTTGCCTGTCCTCTGTTCTCCACTGATTCTGCAGGCTAAACAAGGTCTTGTGATTGTAAGGGTAAGCTTTTCCCCAGATCTGGGAAAGTATTCGGATACCTTTTACTTGATCCCTCCTGTGTGTTTTTCTGTCAGGAATTGGGGAAACTGAGACACCTGACAAAAATAGTGTGTTAAGTGTGCAAAAGTCTGAGTGGCGTGTTTGGTAGAGCATGAAGGGTCCTCTGTATACTGGATACCCACCACTTATTAGCTGGCTAAATATAAAATGGCTTCTTAATTCTTGGCTGGCCGGTTAACTGAACGTGTGTTGCTGTTTCTATGTGTTACACAGAGCATATGCCTGGATACACAATGTTATTCCAAACATGTTACTTGTTTCAGTTATCAGACAGCCCCTTCTGATGGTATCTGTTTATTTGTGCTGAGATGGTGGTTTGAGTTTGCACCTGAGTTAGTAGACAGCTGCCAGGTGTACTCTGAAGTTGTAAGCAATTTGTGTCTCCCTGTGTGTGCTTCTTAGTCTAAGCTTTGCAGTTGTGTTATATATGTTGGTGAAGAGGTGGAGAAATGCTGAAGGAGAGCTAGACAAAAGTAGATTTTTGGGTGATAAAGAGAAGTAAGCCTGATGCCTCGAGGGTTAAAATTGCTGTGTATCGGTATCTGCCTGTGCTGGAAAACTTAGTGTTCACACAGTAAAAAGACTGGATATGAAAAGTGGATGTCTTACACAAAGACCTCTCCACAACTAAGTTGCACTATTTGTTGCAATTGAGGGAATTCTTCCTACTTTCATGGAGAAGTGCTTTATTAAAGCAAGGGATTACACTTTAAAAGGATGGGTCCAGTATTGGCAGGTATAAATCCACATTCTCTTCAGCAGAGCTGTGGTACTTTAAATCACAGAAAATTTATACTATGGTGATGAATTCATGCAGCTTTTCTTATTCTAGGCAGAAATAGTATTGCTGCTTTAGACAGTTCTGTGTAAATGTCAGGAGTGATCGCTGATACCTGCTGTTGGTTCAAAATTTTGCTTAAGCAAGACACAAAACCCTACACTGGAAACTAGCTAGTGTTTGTGTGTTTTGGCACTGCAGTGCTAAATGGCAGGTTGGCCTTCCCAGCTATGTTGAACTTATCAGGCTAGTCTGAAGTGGAGGTACAGATGGACTTCAGTCCGACTGAGCTGGGAGTGTTGGGTCTATCTGTTTTCTGCATCTCTGGCTTACAACTCTTGCCTGTTGTCAGCTGGAAGAACACCTGAAAGGGTGCTAACCCATTTTCCTCTGAGATTCTTAGTTTGCAGAGCATTTTCTGATGCATTAGTAATTCAGGTGGAGCTAGTTAATGTCTATCAGCAGTGAACCAAATATGTCACCCTCTGTGGATCAAAATCAGAGACAGCTCTAGGCATCAACAAACATGTATTACCCAGTCTGTAACACTTACTGGGGTAGAGTATGTCTTTGAAGCTGTCACCCCAGCACGGCTGGAAGGAGAACTGGGCATGTTTCAGGTTTTGTGCTTTTGGTGATTAGTCCAGTGTTACGCCCTGTCCCCTAGTTTAATGTAGGGACTTAGCTGGTGGAGCCTACATCTGGGGCCAGGTTTTCCAGTCTTCAGACACAGTCCTTACGTATCAGTATTTTTGCTTCATTCAAAACTTGTATCCAGGCAAAGTGGCCTGCTTTGAAGGCCAGTACATTTGCTTTGCTCCCAGTAAAGTTTAGCTGAACTCTGGAGGGGTGGACTCCAAGTGGACAGCCGCAGCTGAGTCTTCCTGGCTGCTCAGGCTTCTGCTGATCAGCTGAGATGTGTTAAATGATCAGATGTGCCCTTATCTGACTACAGTTCGCAATGTGAACCCTTCAACCTCAATAAAGCAATATTTCTGTGTTCTGGATACTGTGGACTGCCATTATAAGGGACCAATGTCTGGATTTTCACTGATGTGGATTAAACCTGCTACCCCATGATTAGTTCAAAAATCCCACAGACTGCTTCAAATTTTATTCTGCCTCTGTGCAGGGTATTAAGGCACAGGAGTTGGATATACTCCTATTGATGAGAACTCCAAAGGTCACTGGGATCCTTCCTGCACTCTTCCTGTGGCACTTTATCCTCGTGGGTTTTGGCATTCAGCTGTAATAGTTGTAAAGCATTGGGAAGTAGTTTGGTGTTGAGAGTTGACAGTATTGTAGAGAGGGGAATATGGGGTGGGCACTCTGAATGCCCTTCTGAAGATAAAATAAAATAAAAGTGATTGTAGATGGCTGTGCAGTCCCTTTCTGTCCTCTACCTCTGTGTTGAACTTGTCCAGTGGCTGCAGGGTTGGACTTGGGCAGAAAGGCTTGTGGCATGCTGGAGAGACAGCAAAGCAAATGGAGGTCTGTGACCCACAGACGAGTATCCCTGTGGAAAAATGCTTGAAAAGACCAGTTCTAGGGTTCTGGGAAAGATTTTTGCACCAAGTTAGTGGTAGCGCACAAGCACTCTGACGTGAGTAGCAATCCACATTGCTCAGTAGGGTGAATAACGGCATCGTTGCCAAATCTCCTGAATCCTGAGCAGAAACGGGTCTGTGGAGGGGGTACAAAGGAAGGGTGATAATATTCCCCTACTTAGTTTAATCTCTGGGTTACATGTTAATTGCAGCTTTCAATGTTTAATACTGACATGCAGAGAAGGTGCTGTAAAGCCCCCCTGTCCAAGCCTGTAAGCAAATGTGTGCTTTGGGTCCAGGAGCACGTGTGCACAGTCCTTAGAAGCTAGGGTTTGTCCTCTGAGATTGTGCACAGAGGGCAATTTTTATCCCTGCCGTGGATGTGCTGTTAGCCTGTCAAGTGCCTCACTCTGAGTGCGTCTGGGAATTCACTGTCATTCCAGCTGCATGCACATCTGGCTGGTAATGTTAGTGTCAGGGTGCTCGAACCACCAGGAACCACTGGACAGGGAGGAAGGCTCTCCTGTCAGATCAGTTGGGCATCCCTCTGTGAAGGAGCATCTGTAGAGGTCATGTCCATGAATTACAGCAGTACCTAGCAGAAGCTAATGAGCCCATGCTGACTCTACACTCAGCTGCCTGCATGCTGACAGTGAGGTTCAGTTTGTAGGCGTATGTTATTGTTCTTTGCTGCTCTGTACTGGCATTAAGAAGCACTGTTGTCCTGTTGTGATACTACAGTGTAATTATCTGTAGAACTCAGTGCAATAGGTTTAATTGTTTTTGTTAGTCATATTAGGGAGCTTTTTTGTAACAGACCTATATTATTAGAGACAAGTTTTTAATCTGGAAGTAATTGTAATAATGGAATTTACTTTTGGATGAGACATAAAGGCCACAATTGTTCATTAGCTCGCATCCAGAATTGCCATTTATCATCTAGTCTTCCTCTGGCGTGGGACTGGTCAGAGCATTTCCTGAGGAAGTCTTGTGTTCCTAGCACATTTATGGATTTTTGGGAACGTTTTCAATGCAGTTTGCAATCAGGCATGCAACTCTGAATCATAGGGCTAGGGTACTGGTATGTGGGATACTAGAATCAAAAGCATGTGTGTTCCTGGTTTAACAGATGTTGGAATGTTTCTCTCACTGTGTGTTTGGATCAGCTGCTAGCTGTCCTGTTAACATTGAGCCTGTCAACAGAGTGTATTCAAGTACATAAATCAGAATTAATTTGATGTGGATTAACTAAAGTCCTGCATGGGTGCTTACTCAGAATTAAACTATTCTTAATATGAAGTGGGCTTAAACTCAAAAGTAAATTAAGCTATACCAAATTAATTCTGGAAAAAAGTTTTAATGAAGTTTAACTAATGTACTATAAACTCACCTTTCCATTTGATTGAATCTTCCTGGAAGTCTGTGTGTACCCAAGCCTATACCATGCTATTATTAATAGCAACCAGAGAGATGAATGTGTTTCTTAAACCCCTTATACTTTCTCATACTCTGGCAAGGGGCATGCTGAATGGACGCAGTTCACAACAGTCTTGGAAGCCAGGTGGTTGCAAGACTCGAACACTGACTCAACAGCAATTTACCATTTGCTTTCTCCAAATAGGAATGGCTGCAGGGTCATTCTTAGTCACCTACCTTTAAGGAAATTGATGTTTCTCCCTTGCCTGTTAAGTGCATAGGATCTTCTCCTACAAGTGGTGACGCTGAGTGGTTTTCAAAACAAAGATTTTCCTAATTTGGCAGCAGACTTTTCACCATTATAAAAGTAAATATGGAAAGAAGCTTAAAAAAAGGTTAAATTGTATAGTTCAGTCTCATTCAGAGGGGTCTTGAAATCAGCTTTCAAAGCCTATGATTTTATCCTTGTTCTAGATTGTTCTTCCTCTTGGGATTTTGTGGCAGGAAGGAAGAAAGTTATTGTCCTACGGGTATTGCATTCTTTTGTGCCTTGTAACTCTGAGGTGAGAGACAGTCTAAATCTGAGCTTACTGAGGCCCATGAGACTTGGCTGGAGTGCATGGGGTACAAAGGCAGTGGTGGGGAGTGCCATGGGGGACTGTAGGGTTACATAGGATCTCAGAGTGCAGCCTCTGCCTTTCCCTGTCTTCTTGCCTTTTCCGTTCTGACTGACAGCTTTTCCCTTTCAACTCTTTTTTTTCTTTTTTCCCCTCCCTAGTTAATGCCTAGCCACATCATCTCTGCTGTGTACTGCTGCTGCTGCACAAAGGGAGCTCCTAGGCCTTGCTGAAGGAAGATGGCTTTCTGGACGCAGCTGGGATTGCTGCTATGGAAGAACTTCACCTACAGAAGAAGACAGACTGTAAGTATTAGACAAAGGGGTTTTTGAGGTCTAAGTTGTAACCTTGCATAGCTTATTATGCAAGCAAAACAGGGAAACAACCTGATTCTTATTGTTTTAGCTTTAGTGGTAACTGACAGGGCGACTGGTCTGCCTTTGGAAACGTGCAATTCAAATTGAAGAGAGTGGTGGGTGGACAGAAACCAGAGGGCTTGAAGGTACTTAGGACTTCTGTCCTGAATCCCAGTGTGACAGAGTGTCAGAGTACTGACACACTCAGGTCAGACCAGGCAGAGAGGGTTCATGACTGCCGTGTGCAGCAAGGAAGATGTAAAATGAAAACCTGTGCTATGACCTGCCCTGCTCTGCAGCTGGGTCATTGCCAGGCAGCAGGGATGTGCGCTTGAGTCTAAAAGCTTTTGAATGCTGCAACAAAATTCTGCCATTACTTAATGGCAGAAGTGGTGGAGCCAACAGCAGGCATCTTCAGTCTCTTTGATCAGAGAGAGAGAGGAACACAAACCTGTTGTGTAACTTTACAACAGGAGGTTTAGTTTAAGTGACTGGCATGACACATGTTCTTGCACTGGCATGGAGACAAATCCAGGTGACTGAAGTTTTTCTACCAAGGTATGTTCTGATCAGTTTAAGTGCTAGCCTCCCCACCTGTTAGTAGTGTGGGAATGTACCTGTTTAGGTAGACAATATGCAACAAGAGTTTCTCCTTGTGGTGAGAAAGGTGCAGGAGCATAAATCCAGTACAGTGTTGTTAAAATGCTTCTGCCTTTACATTTATGAGACCTCACAGAATGCTGTAACTCCTGCAGACAGCTAAAAGCCAGAGAAAATGTGCTATTTCTCCTCAGGGATTTAGGGGATAAGTTTTGGACAAGGGCACACCCT
The DNA here is from genome assembly GCF_963921805.1 of Phalacrocorax carbo. Lineage (NCBI taxonomy): Eukaryota > Metazoa > Chordata > Aves > Suliformes > Phalacrocoracidae > Phalacrocorax > Phalacrocorax carbo. The sequence continues at coordinate 53,449,327 of NC_087548.1, forward strand.
GTACAACAGGCCTGTGCAGAGGATCTGTCCTGTTAGGTCTGACCTTGAGGAGGTATGAGCAGGGAATGTGAAAGGAACATGAGTTACTGAGGTGGTGAGTGGAAAGTGGTCTCTCTGATAAGCTTTCTGAACCCTGCAAATGTCAGGGTGCTTGCCAAATGGTTTGGGCTGGGTTGTTTTAGAAACTTGGAGTCACAAGGGAGGAGAGGCTATCATATTCACCACTAGAGATGGAGTCAGTCTCCGAAGTTTTTTGCTCAGGTGTCTGAGGCTTATTTTCACTGGACTTGGGTCCAGTGAATTCAAAGTTGTAATTAGTCCATTCTTAAATAAAACCAGACAAAGGGGGCACATGGCATCTTTGACTTTTCCAGTATACCTCTGGTTATGGAGCTGCCAATGATAGCAGGAATTTAGATGTGATTTGCATGTTTTTGTCCTTACTCCAGGAGCCTTGATCTCCCAGTGCAAGATTCCCCAGCTGAAGGGCTATGGGCTATGTCAGCTGCGAGGATTGAGGCTGGCTGCTCTCTGGACAAATAGACCAGCATCCTAACCTTGTGAACAGCCTCATAATTTTAAATAACGTTGCAATGGAGCTGGGGAAGGTAGTCTCAAAGCTGGCTGCGGCTCCTAAAAAGACAGGCTGTTCTCAGCTATTGCCAATGTAACCTAGGCACTTCAAACTGAAAACAGTGTCTTTCTCCCTTGCCACTAGAGATTTTATTCTTGAACTCTCCCAAACTTTAGCAACTAGGTTAGATGCAGGACATTGATGGATTCTCTGGAGGAATGGTTAAACTGGTTAAACCAGGAGGAGGTTCAGAGGACTTGAGTTTTCTGGTGGGGATGATTGGCTTTTTTGTTAGGGTCTTCCAAAAATCATGCGTCAGGTTTGAATGCTACTTGAAGAGGTCTGAGTCTACCATGCATGTCCTGTCAAACTAGCTGTAGGCTGGCTTACTGGACAGCAGAGGTGCATTCAGATCCTATGGTGATGCCACAAAAACACAGTAGGCTAAGTGTGTATCACTGAAAAATACCTTCCTGCTTGTAGTTTTGTCATGATCTTGGATCTGCTTAGCTATTTTTTGGTACCTTGTGGCAGCTTCTGTATTGGTTTCCCATCACGTAGTCCAAAGGGCATGAAACTGCCCATAGTCTCTGTTCCATACTGGTATTAGTCAATCCACAATGAATGCCTGAGACATTGCTTGTTTTTGTGGGGTTCTTATATCTGCGGTGTTTTTCTCATTAATGGTGCCCATTTTGGCTTGACCTGAAGATGTCAGGAGGGGAAGGCCACTTAACAGAAAATGGCAGAAAAGTAGCAGAATATCTCACCATGCTATTATGGCTGCAGTCATTCATCTGTTTGCTTTACTGTTGGGAGAGCAGTTTCCTTGACCTGAATGTGCTGGTGACGGTGCTCTCCCGTTTGTACTTACTGAAGATGTAGTCCATAAATAGTTTGATCCTTACCCTCTTTCCCACAAGAAGTGTTGGCTAGTCTTTGCTTCCTACTGAATGCTCTCCTTGGCTGCTGTGAGTTTGGGTTGCATTGCGAAAGGTGGGTTCAAAGCTCAGTCTGACGTGTGCAATTCAAGCATTACTTTGTACTGGCTAACTTCAAACAGCACCAGAGTGGGGTTGAAGGCTTTTACAGGGGGAGAAGAGGAAACAAAAATCATGTTCAGGGTCACTGTATAAAAACAGTTCTCTATTCCTGCTGTCTTGCAAATGGGGGGACACCTGAAAATCACATAAAGAGACTGGTCAGCTGCTGGCAGCTCCCTGCATTGAAACTAGACCATAAAGGTGGGTTGGCGGTGAGGTGGAGTGATAGTTTGGTTAGTTCTTGCTCAGCAGATCTGCTGGTGACACAGTGTAATGATATCGCACAATGTGTAATGATATGCTGCACTATCAGCCAACTGATATAAATTAGGCGTGCTTCAGGGACTAGCCTCAGTAAAGTTAGGAGTAGTTTATTCTTGGTGAAGTGCTCTCTCTGAATTCCCCTGCTGTGTGCAAATGATGCATTCCTCCTTCAACTCCAGAAGGAGCAGGGGTGGCAGAGGGGTTGGAGGTTTGAAGATTCATTTCACTATTCACCAGGCTGGTCTAGTAGTTGCAGCATGAAAGTGGGTGAGGAGACTTGATTTTTTGTTATCTGCTTAGCGTGAACCTGGGTGATACATGTCCCCTTCAGTATCTCTGTGTCTTCCTTTGCCAAGGCCACAGTGGATGGAACGTGCTGTCACAGGAAGGTCAGGAAGCAGTAGGGGAAGGAACCTACTGACCTTTAGGAGAAAAAGGAAGAGAATTCAGTTTTTATTGAAAAGTGCAAGAGGCTTCCAGGGAGTCCAAACTCTCTGCTGAAACGCTACTGATCCATTGAGCTTGACTCTGTGCAAGCCTCTGGTGCAGCAGTTGCCCGCTCTTTCTAAGTAGCATTTCAGTGGCTGCCTTCATGCAGCAGTCTTCAGCTCTAAAGGTCCAGCTCAGTCAGTCCAAGCTGCATCCCTCCTTTCTCTGTTAGAAGTTAGAGGTGTTGTGTGTGCAGAGGTATACAGCGCTGTTCACGCAGCCTGCGTGTGGTTACCTTCATGATTGTGTAATTAACTGTAATCAGGCATGCAAAAGAGGAGTGCTGTGTGCAGGCGGTCAGGATCCCCCTTCAACAACAGGGCCATTGGGCACTACTGTTAGCCCCAGCGTGGTATGGCAGGGGCTAATATTTCTCTGAGCAAGCCAGGGCTTGATCTCAAGGGCAGCATTTTCTCACTGGTTCTGTAGCAGTCACAGGGCTGCAGTAGGCTATTTTGCTACCTTGGTCACCCCAAGAAGCCTTCACAAGCCCAGCTGACACTGCCGTTCCCCAAACAATGTAGTGGCAGCTGCTCAGGGTACATGCTCCTTGCCTACAGCCAGGGGGGCAGAGGGCCATGATGTGTGCTTGAGCATGGCCGTTGGTGCTCATGGAGGGAACGGCATGTCCTTATTGCACAGCCACCCTTCTGTAAAGAAGAGGGAAAGTCCTGCTGCACCATCCTGGCAACAGCTGTGAGGGGTTCCTGAAAAAGGAAGGAGTAGACAAGTTGTCAGTGTCCTAGCTCTGAGCATCTCTGACCTCTGGGGGCCAGATCAATGTTTAATGCAGAAGGAAGCAGGCTGTAACTGTTAATGCTGTGTGTCTGCTACCACTACATTTTTCTTTTTATTCTAAAAACAGAGACCAAACACACTGAAACATCTTCCTGGCATCTCTGTTAGTATGGTCTCAGTGGAGTTTCTTATCCAGTAGTCCTTCAGTATGTGCATGAAAATAATGGATGGGAAGCAATATCCCAAACCCATCCTGCAGAGCCTGGTGCTCAATTTTTATGCCTTTTGGATAGGGTTGCCATTTGGCTGAATGTCAGCCGTTAAGGGTATCTGTGAAGAGCCACCCTAAATGGTTTACTCTGCTGGATCAAGTGGCATTTGCTTTAATGCACTGTTTTACAGTGTGAGATTATTTAGAGATACAGCAGTCACCTAGAAGACAAACCTCAAAATTTGCATAGAGTGCCTTGTGCTGAGTGTCAGGAGCCTAATTTTAGCTGTTAATGGTGTAACATGGGAAAATGCGTGTGTGTGGATTCTCTCTCCCACTGGGGTGCAGGTCTTACCCTATGTGGCTTGTAATAAGAATGATGTAGACATCTTACCAGAAAAGACAAGGTTTTCCAGGAAAGAAGGGGAGAAGATTTCTCTTTACTTGACAGAGAAAACAGTCCGGTTTCCCTCTCCCGAGGCAGGAAAAACGCAATGAGAGCAGCATAAAAAACTTTGGTTTTTCCTTGTCTCATGGCTTACCTAAAATGCATGTTTAGGCAGTCTTTCTGGAGTGGGACAGGAGGTGTGTGGCTGGTGAAGTTCAAGCCTGGGAGACCTCTGCTTGTTTCTCAGAAGCCCTAGGCTGAAGTGTTGCTTTGTCTACATTCTTCTATGGGATGTGGGACATCTCAGTGAATTTTTCTGTGCTTCAATTCCCTGTCTAAAAAATGCTCTGTGTTTAATAGCAGACCTTTCTTATGTTCTTGTCTAGTCTTTCTAGATAACTGACTGCTTTATATTTTCACCTAACACTCACTGTCTATCTGTAGGTACACTGGACCAGTGGGTGCCTACCTTTGCGAACAAATGTACATTAGAACAAAACAATAGCTAGGTATGAGCTTCATCTTAGTAGCTCTGCTTTCCTGATACCAACATAATTCTTCAGCACTGAAGTTGAAAGATGTGGCATAGCTATGCACCAGCACAACTTCCATGCCTGATGTGTTAGGGTAGAAGCTCAATGGTTTGCTGTGAGAGTGGGATGCAAGAACTTCCCACTACCTCTAAAATACTAGGCCAAAAATTCAGCTCACTGCTGGGAAGATTCATTGAGCGGTTTCTTTCAGTCAGGGGACAAAAAGAGCTATGAAAAGAAGCCAAAAATAGCCCTTAAGCATATCCAGTTTAGTCGCATAACTGGCACATATCAATGAGAAAAGCCTGTAATTCTTTGCAGATTATTCTCTGAAGCTGGAGGAACAGATTTGTTGGTATGCATAGGCAAAGTAAAGCAGTGGTTGCAAAACTGTCCTCAGCTACGAGTGGATTGTCCTGGAACCTTTGTTCTGTCCTGTATTTTGAAAATGATGTCTTAATACTTTGTCTTTATTGTTTCTAGTTCCAGCTGCTGATCGAAGTTGCCTGGCCTCTGTTTATCTTCTTCATCCTGATCTCTGTAAGACTTTCATATCCGCCCTACGAGCAGCATGAATGTAAGTACAAAAGAGAGCAGCTGCACCCAGAATGGTTGTTGTTTCATGGTTAGAAGGTAATAATGCAGCTGGCAAGATGAGAAGGGCAGGAGCAGTGACTGCATACTTCAGTCAGAAACCTTCAGGGAACTTTTAGTGGCTCCTTTCCTTCCACCTTGGGGACTGCAGTGTGTTCTGACATGTTAATGTTGCTCCAGGACTGTACATTGCTGCTGGTTTTTCTTGCTGTGTCTTTTTTTTTTTTTGCATTTATAATGTATTAGCTGAGAACTTGCTGTGGAACTATGACAAGTCTGCAAAACCCACAGAGAACCCAAGTCTTATTTCTCATTGTCGATCTGTATGTGACTTAGCATAAAAAGAAGGCAGTGTTCAGATCTGTAAGAAAGCAATCTCATTTTCAAGCAGTAATGTGGGTTAATGTATCACATTAAAGAGCACAAGAGCCATTCCATTCATTCTAACCATTAGACTGTCAGCTCTGTATTCAGCATTCATGTATTTGTGGGCAAAAACTATTCTGTTTTTCTCTTTACATCCTAAATGAGCACATTTCTGCTTTTCTTTCAAAGAAAGCTTATTCTTGCTCTGCAAAAAAACCCAAACTTTAGGCCTCTGTGTTGGTTGCCATTTGATTTAGGAAGCATGACTTGTTTATTAGCAATATGCTTTGTCTTTCTGTGATTAGTGACAGCCTCATACTGCAATTAGCTGACTGTGGAAAAGCTCTTTGTTTATCTTTCCTTTGACTAATTACTGCAAAGTAAGGTTTAAAGGTCAACACAACATGATTCTGGAGGGCTCCCTGAAGTTTCAGTCTTAAATGGGTAAAGAACTAGCTCTTACAGCACTTACTCTCTGGTTCTTTAGAGTGGCTGGGTCATTTTATGCTGCTTGCTAGGCTTTCAAGCTAGCAAGGATGCTCTCAAAGCTGAAGTGTTAAAGTTTGCAGTTTCCTGTTACTTTGGACACTGCTAGTCCCATGTACTGCCTAACTCACTTTCTACAGTGCTTGGCAGCCTAACTGGGAGCTTTCCTAAATTAAATCTTGTACTTTGCATGACACTTGAATTTCCTATTCTGACTGAATGCTACAGTGGCATTAGGAGGGGTACCTGTAATATGGGCATGAAGTTGAAGAGAAGCAATAAGCAGTCTGCTCAGCTGGTATAAATAACTGGCAGCGTAATGGTAATTTGTCTTAGCTCTGGCAGTGCGGTATATAAACTGAAACCTAGCAGGAGCTGGCTTTTCATAGAGCTGTTTAGATTGGGCTTGTTAGTCATTAGCCTCCTTGTAAATCCTTTGCTCTGGCACCCTGGTGTCCCAAGCAGAGTTTTGAGTCTTTCACCTGCAGCCCTTTGCCCTTCCCTTTTATGTTGACTGATGTTGTTTTGTCTGCCTTCTCCCTATGTTGTCATCAGGAATTGTAGAGTGCAGGGCATCTGGTAATCTTCTAATTCACTTTTTGTGGTTAACTCCTCTCCATTTCTCTAAAAGCTTCTAAGAACAGATAACTAAATTAAAGTCTGGATTGGTTTCATTGAACATTCACTCATATGCTGACAGATGCGGAAGTGTTGTATAGTGGAACTGTTTTTGCTGAACTGTGAGCAGAGATAGAAAGAAGCTTTGAGTTCATGGTGAACTCTGTGGCAACTCTGTGGATGCCTTAAAGGAAACAAGATTGTTATCTGTAGTGGCAGTGCTGTATGCTGTTACAAAATCACTTGCAGGTAATGCCTGATGATAGCAGTAACAGAGCTGCATGCAAGAGTGTTGTAGCCTCCAGATACCCTCAGTATTTTAATGGTGTAGTCTTTTTCAACAAACAGATAAGATTTTCAGTTCTGTTTTCCTGTTTGAGGAGAAGAACCAGGGATTGGGCTGTTTCTGTGGTAAGACTTTCCAGTCAGGATTTTTTTATTTCGAGCAGCTTGGCCTACTGTGAGGAACCTTTTTCTGAAAACACAGGGAAAATTTTGCTAGCTTTTTAAGTGATGGTTACATGGCTTTCACCAAACCAGCCAGAGAGGGCATCTTAGATTGCTATTGAGCAAGATTGCTGACTTGTCTTGTAGAGTGTGACTTTTTCTTTTCTGTTCCTGAGACCCTTAAAGGTATTCAAAATGCATTTCATATTTAAAAAAAAATCTGAAAAAAGTGACTTTATTCTCTACTGCAAAGCTAGATGTTTGCAGCAATGTAATTGAAAATGGAGTGCTGTTACACTGTTTTCTGTGTAACTCATCTGACTTAAAACTGGCAGATTCCTACTTTACTCTTCAAGAAACTGGTGTTACATGCATCACTCTGTAAAAAGCTACCATTCTTGTGTGCCCATCCTCTTCTCATATTGCTTTTAAGAGTTTGAGTTCTTAGCCATGTAAAATAAAAAGCATGGAAGAGAGAATGTGATTCTCTGGGAAATTTAAAAAAAAAAAAAAGAATCTGAAAGTCTTGGGATTTTTCTTCTTCCCCCCACCCCACAAGCCCCTCAGCCAAGAAGAACAAAAAGCAAAATGAAACAAAAGCCAAAGCGTTCAGGTAAACAGCTTTTCTATTTTGAACAGAGAACGGGGAACAAACAGTCCCCTGGGTACTAGAAACAATGAACCTTTGGTTCCTTCACCTTTCTCCTGGACAGAGTCCTTGGCTTTCTCCAGGGAAGGCTGATAAGCCCTCCATCTTCCTTCAGCCACCTGCATTAACCAGCCTTGCTGTTTTTCGGCAGCTTTGACCTTTCTTCCTCCTGGGGCTTTGGCATCTTCATTGTGCTGTGGATTTTGGGAGCCAGGCCCCTGTGTGATTGCAGGCGTGCTGTGAGGACAGGGTGGGCACCAGAAGGGAGAATGTGTGTCTCATGGTCAAAGCCTTGACTAAGCTGCTTTGAGTAGCTGTGAGAGATACTGAGAAAAGGGCATAACCTTCCTCTGTGCTCCCTTCCCTAGTGTGTGGGTGAGGAGGTGAGTTTGTTTGCAGAAAGCAGCTTGATGGCTTGTCTAAGGTGTGGGATTATAGAAGGGAAGCCTTTCCTCACCTCTCATCAGAGGGTAAGGGACTCAGAAGTGCCTGACTGGCATACTGGTGGAGGTCTGCCACAAGTAGTTTGTAACTGCTTTAACTCTTCACCAGAATGGAGAACATAAACAGGACATAAACTCTGGACTATGGCTTAAGTAGGTCGTTAGTAGCAAGAGTTACACTTCAGCAAAAAGGTACAAACTATGGTAGGCAGGTGCCTAAATGTTTTAGGAATTCTAAAGTTTTAAGACTGTCTGAAAATCAAGCCAATATGAGGGAGCAATGACATACTTATCTCAGGGAAACCAGTGTAGGCACCCACCCCACAACTGCTGACCCTTTGCTTGGTGTTTACAGTCTGTGTAACTGAGGTAAATGGATTTTGAAAACAAAAAGGACTGAATAGAAATATGGGTCTTCAGAACCCAGACCCTGGCCAGGGCTGTCCATGTGGCCTCAAGCAGAATCTGTGTCAGTTAAGCATGCAAATCTGGAGAAGCATGGCTGGTTAAAAGCACCATATGCTCACCACTGCCAGGCTTTGGAGTTGCCTGCTGTTGGGCATTCCTCAGCAAGAAGTACTATAGCCCTGTCAGCATGGCCAAAAACAATACTGCAAAGATGAGGGTAGCAAAGAGTTGCTCCTACAGGCTTAACAAGGTTTGGGTTTTAAGTGGAGGGGGCCAGAGCTGTGTGAGGAACTTAAAATGAGCTCAGCCCTTCTTAGTGTTGGCTGTTCTGCTCTCTCATAAGGAATTTGGGGCAGTAACCAGCGCAGGATTAGCATTGCCCTTTATATGCGGTGTTGTGTAGTACTGGCTTGTATCCTATGTTTCTGGCTCCTAACTCCTCTGTTTCTGTTCTAGGTCACTTCCCAAACAAAGCTATGCCTTCAGCAGGAACCTTGCCATGGATACAGGGGATCATCTGCAATGCCAACAACCCTTGTTTCCGCTACCCGACTCCTGGGGAATCCCCTGGTATTGTTGGAAACTTCAATGCTTCCATGTGAGCCTGCCTACTTTTTCCGTGTCTCTTGTTGGGGGAACATGTGGAAAAGGGATATTTGGAAGTTGCCAGTTAGTTGTGTAACCCTACACTATTGAGGGTTTTGCTATTCCTGTTGGCTTTGAAGTACCAAGCCCTCCAGCTACAAAGTTCAGAGCAGAGAGCTGGTAGGTGTGCAGTATTGCTGAGTCCAAGCAGCTGAAGCTCTTGGAGAATGAAAAGCTCTGCCTGGGTGAGGACTGAGCCCATTCTTTTATTGGTTGCTCAGAATTCGGCCTGTAAAAAGGCAAGGAGTAAGCTCTCTTTTCAGAGACCCCCTTTCCCTAGTTAATGAACCTCTGAGATGGGCAATGTAGAGTGAGAGGCAGTTGAAGAGCAGGTCTGGAGGATACTCCCTGACATTTGTCATTTATTACTGGCTAATGTGTTGCAGAAGGCACAATTTATGGCCAGCTTCCCTATACCTGCTCTGCTTGCTGCATTCATACTGTTAGGTCAGTTAGGCTTAATGCAGAGTAAAATGTGTCTGCAACCCGGAAAGGCATTTGAATGGAGCAAGGACATACTTCAATTATCGTGCTTCTGAGAGGAAGCACTTTACAGGCAGCAGGAGGCCCTCTCCATCCCAGTCTTAAATAAAAGCTTTCAAATGCATGGAGGTTCCCAGTGTAACTTTGTTTGACCTTGCATTAGCAGCCATCTTTTATTCGGCTCCTTGGATTGTCCCAGGGTGGTCACTGAAGAAAGGGTTTATTGTACTGGAGAGGGCAGTGGCATAACTGAAACGGACTGAAGTTTGGAATTGGGATGTAAAACTGTCTGTGGATGCTGGCTCACAGAGATGATGACTACTGGTTGTTTTTGTGTTTTCCCCTCACCAGTGTTTCCCGCCTGTTCTCAGATGCCAAGAGGTTACTTTTGTACAGCCAACAGGACACGAGCATAAAGGATGTCCAGAAAGTCCTGGGAAAACTGCAGAAGTTGAGAAACTCCTCTGGCTTAGGTAACGGCATGGTAGAAAGAGCCACCTATATCTGGCCTTTCTGGTCTGGTTAATGCTGCATGTCTGTATATTTCTGAAATGTACCATAATGGAAGCATGTGTGATTACAATTTGCAGGTCATCAAACACTTTCCAGTCCTGCAGAATTACCTTAAGCCGTCCTGTGCCAGAGCTTTGTGCTCTTTAGCTTCTTCGGTGGAAAAGGGATGGTCTGTAATGCCAAAAATAGCAGCTGTTTTGAATGTGAAATTACAATCCTCAGCCCACTGAAGTCAGTTAAAATGTTGACTTTCTCAAAGGGGTCCATGTAGTCTGTCTTTTTGGAAAACACAAGTTATTTTGCTATTTCGTCAGTGAAGCAGTGAATGCAATATAGCTACAATTTAGCACTCTACCCCCTGAGCTCCAGAGGGAAGTGTGCTGGAATAACACAGATGAGGAGAAGCTGATGTTGGCCTCCAGTTTACAAACTCAAAGCTGATTATTATCTGACAATGAAGTCTCCATTTCTCTTGGTTTTTGTTTTTTATTTTGTTTCCATATGACTGGTTTGTGTAGGTTGCTTCATTCTCTGCTATCGTCTGGCAGGATTTTGAATGGCAGGATCCAAAGGAAGGTGTTTTGTCTTGAGGGCTTGCACAGCCCCATTTGCAGTGGAAAATGAGAACCCTTCCATTTTTAGCTTGCGCAAGAAGGTCTGGTGTGCCTTCCTGTCCCGTGCAGATGAATAAGTGACTAGTGTGAGATCACATGGGAAGCTTGCAGCAGACCTGGGACATGAAACAGCTCTGCCCAGTCTTGGGAAATGTGGCAAGTCTTTTGTTATTGCCAGGTGTCTCTGACATGGCAACTTTGTAGAGTTTTTTGGGGTACTCTTCTCTGAAAGATTATTTCTCTTGGCTGCTATGTTAGTGCTGCATGTGTCTATTGGAAATGATGGAAAGTACTGGTTTAGAGAGAAATGGAGCAGAGAACACATCCATGGAGTGTCTTCACCTACAGCCTCTATCCAGGCATGTGGACCTCTTCGAATGTAGGTGGTATTTTAGTGTTCTGTGAAGGTTGTCCCTGGTTTTACAGTTGCGGTTCTTCCTAGCTCTCTTCATCTGAGCGTGGCTCAGACAGGCTCCAGGAAGAAAAATATCTGACCTGGTGTGACATGAAGTTTCATGCCTGATGTGTCCTGAGCAGAGGTGGTGTTTTTACATCCTTTTCTGTGTTGCTCAGTACATTGCAGGTCACTTTGAAATACTCTATTGTTAGTGACGGATGTGTGGTGGCTGTGTGTACAGGCATGAACTGTGCAAGGGATTTGTCTTAGATATCTAACTCTCCTCTCTTCCCTTCAGGGCTGTGCAGAATCCTGATGTGATCAGATCTGTAGGTGATACTGTGGTCTACTGACTCTTTTGAGCGTTAGTTGATACTTTTACTTATGTATAAGGGACACTCTTCCTTGCTGGGCTCAATATCTGTACTGCCAGCTTCCCCTCTTCTTACTCTGAGAACTGGTAAGTGGCATTGTCATGCTTTTACCTAAAGCTGCAGCATTTTTAAGGGGGTGAGGATGCAGAATGAACCTTTCATGCAGAGGTGGGTGCACAGTGAACACAGCCGAAATGAGCTGTCTATTTCCCAAGGAGAGGTTTAATAGGGTTTTTCATGGACCTCTTCAAACCCTTGGTATTACTTGGTGATCTTGTGTAAGTTCTCTGTCATAATGACAGTTGTTACTGGATTTTGCACTTCATGCCTGCAGTAGTATCTGCAAGCTAACTCCTCCAAAGAGACTAGATAGTAGTGTTCTGTATTGAAACATGCAGTGAATCACACACGGGTGTTTACAATAAAGCTATGAAAGCCATAAACTAAAGCTGTCATTACTGGGAAGGTTGGAGGGGGAGTAGTGATTCCAAGAAGCATTTCATGTGGGGAGTATTGTACAAGTCAAGTCAGAAGGCTCATGTTTCTCTATACTATAAAGATTAGCAGACTGACTGCAAAAATAAGCCTCAGACCAGTCATGAAAGATCATATTTCTATAATAAAATACTTCAAATGTGTAATAAAAAAATCAAGCCTTTGTCACTAGAGTGACAGACTGCCCATTGTTGGTAAGGCTTATAGGGAACAAAGACTGTTTGTCCTTCTCATTATATGCTCATTTACAAAGCCTCCAACTTGGGGGTCCCTGCTGCCCACTCTTTGGCTGCCTGATTCATTTTCTGACAGCATGCATAAAACAGCATCCTCTAATCTTACAAACACTTGTGTATTCATGCTTAGCAGTGCTTAGATCCCTGTGCAAGGAAGGAAACTACAGGTCAGCTCTTCGGCTGCTGTTGCCAGTGAGGTGTGAGAAATGCTTAAATCCTTTCCTCTCTAGGACATTTCTTTCAGGGACTCTGGGAACCTAAGAAAACAGTAGGAGCGGATATAAGCACACTTCCAAACCTGAAAGCACTGCCTTTATACATGTATTTTCCCAAATAGCAGGAACGCTAGTTACCTGATGAGCTAATAACTGAAAACATTTGTAATACCTCCTCTGTCCAGCACTCGCCTGGACCTGAAGCCATGTGAATCAGTGGTGCAGACAGAAACAGCTTAGCAGCTCATGTTTCCCAAGTGGGAGGGACTGTGTGCTCCCTGCTGTGTGATGTGGGTTCTGCTGGAGTCTGCAGCTCCATCATCCCCTCTCACACTGGTGTGATGTCTTGCTTCCACATATGCTTCCCACTGCTGCCTGATGGCTTCGAACAGGCCTCAGGAGGTGATCTTCCATTACTAGCATACAAATTGGAGCTGTGGTATAGATTTTTGTTTGCATGCTAGTCATGTAGAGCGTGCATGTCTGCATTGGCTTCAGATGTTTGAGTCTGTTCAGAGAGCATTTGCTGAAATCCTTTCACTTCAAGCTTCTTTAAAGCAGGCCTCACTAATGTTCAAGGTGTGAATGTTAGTGTTGTCTGATCTGAAATTAGGCATGTGCTGAACCCTGGGAAAGGGAAACTTGCTTAAGATGGCAGGGTGCTTGCAAGCCAGTGTCTTGGTTAAAGACGAAGAGGGATTTTTATTCAGGCGGTGCTGAACACTCATGCCAACAGACTTTGTAGCTCAGTCACTTCTTGATGAGATAGGAGGTAATCCCTCATAACAGGGCTGTTTGTCCAGGAGTTTGAGGGGTGGCTATTCCCTGCTCCTCTGAGCTCCAGAACTTTCTGGTGGAGAGATGGGAAGGTGTTACCAGTAGGGAACAGAACACCCTTGCTTCAGGTAACGCCTTTTCTGGCTAGGATGAAGTACTAACTGGTGACATGGGGGAGTTCAGCGCAGGCAGCTATCATGCTGTATGGGCACTCTGTTCCATGGCAACTTTCAGCAAGCCCAGAGCAGTGAAATCTATGTGCAGAAACACATATACCTAAATGTAATTAATTTTGCAGGCGGGTGCCAGGTACCCTCTCCTTCTGAGCAGTTGTTACATCTCTGTCCAGCAATGTCACCAAGGTCTTCAACACTCATGATAAGGCAGAGAGTACATCAGAACAGAGTCAAAGACCTCGGTGACAGCATTTCCAAGAGCATGACATGGCTGCTGGGATTGTCACCTGCAGTAGGTTTGGCTTGCTGCTTGCAGTCAGTGGCTTTGCTACTGGCCTCAATGCCATCTTAGTAGCGGATGAAGTGTTTGGAAGAAATAAGTTTTCCTCCTGTTTGAAAGGTGGAGATACAGCTTACTCTTTGCTCTGAGGCACACTTTCTCTATTTCTTCCTTCTCTCTATAGGGTTCCCAAATACTTTGTTCTGCAGTACCATGGGGTAATAAATGAACAGCTAAAATTAAAGCCACCCTCCTTGGTTGTTGCTAACAGTTGCACATAAGCCAGTCTAGCTGGTATTTACTTCGTTGCTCTTAGTTTTCAGTGATCCCAAAGGGCATGTTTCTATTTTTCTTGAAACCAACCCAACTAAACAATAATGGAGCAATGAAATAGGCAGAGGGAAACAAACATCGCCTAAGAAATTGCATCAGATCTCAGGTTATTATTCTGTATGTGCCCTGCCTTTCCCAGTTGTTTGCTGGACTAGTATTGCTTGTGGTGTAGGAGAAACATGAGCTGGGTGGCATCGTCTGATGTTGCACCCTGCTGCACAGACAGATGTTGGGACTGAAGGAGATTGCAGCCTGTCTGGTCAGTGCTAATAGTGCTACTTTTATTTTAACAGGTAAAGGATGATGGAGGGCTTGGGCTGAAGAGCAACCTTGGGAGAGGCTTTCTGGTGGTGTGTGTGCTGCTGTAGATTGATTTCAGGGTGCTCAGGGAAACAGGATGTTCTACATTATCTGCTAGATGACGTTAAGGACTTAGTTAACTTCCTCCTCAGTGTCTTCTCCCTAACAAAAATGACACACGCCCTCAAGCTAAACATTCAAATTGATTCTTATAGCTGCCTACCTCTCCCTAATTAAGCTGGTTTCCTCTCTGACTTGCCTTTGGAAGGGTCTTAGCAAAAAACAGCCAGGCTGGAAAGGAGAATAACAAACCATATGTCCAGCTGGCCTTCACCCCAGAAACATCTGCAGATGTGGCAGGGTGGCATTCCTGCCATCGCAGGGTTGCACATAAATATACAACTGGGTTCTCTGATGCTGTGCTCCATAGTGATACTCAGGTTCTTGCCTTTCCTTTAGGCCAGCCACAAACACTGCCCTGTGGTGCCAGCTGATGGTTTGACTGCATGCAGGGAAGCCAACAGTGCCCGTATCTACAATTAGCAACACAGCTATTCCAACAGATACCAAATCAGTGAACCTTAGAGGCACTGTCTTTATCTTGGTGTTAACTTGTCTAGGTAAAGATACAATGATAAAGAAAAGAAGAGTTGTTTACTGTGCTTGTCACAGTATAAGTAATATTGGTGTGTGCAGCAGAAGCAAGACTATTAAAAAGTCCGTGTGCTTTCTTTAGTCTCCTAACACTCTTCAGCTTGGTCTGTCAACACTTTTATTTTGAATCAGAAAATAAAATGAAGAGTGTTAAGTAAACAATTACACCTTCACTCTCTCTTATCTCCCTCCTTTTATATGCAACCGTAGCAGTATAAGTTGCTAGTACCAGCTTTATGTTGCTGAAAACTTATGCTCAGTGTTAACTTAAATTTGCATTTATTTTTTTTGTGTTTTCCACTCTGAAACAATTTCTGGATTTGTTCATGGTGAGTTCTAATCTCAGAATCTCAATAAATTGCCTGATTTGTGGAAAGTTGCATTAGGTTTAGACAGCTATAGTCTGAGGTTGGTTGAGGCAGTGGGACAGACTTCACATGGAGCTTGGTGTTAGTAGTCCCCTAGGAAATTTATACCATTGTCATCTGGCGAAAGTTCAGCTTTTTTGGGGGACTTCCGTGGGGCTAGGCACTCATGAGGGTGGCTGTTAGGAAATTGCCACAGTTGGAAAAAGCCCTGTCCACTTCTGTGTCCAACTTGGTACCGAGGCCAGAGTGCCTAATTTGGATCTGACCTCCCATATCTCTCAAGTTAATATTCGGCTTTGGAGCCTTCTCTAGTAATAATACATTTCATCTTCAGTGTGCACTACAAACACTTATTACCTAATTTTTACGGCATTCCTGTGAGCTAAATAAACAAACAGCTGCCAAGGAACTGGAGCCCTCATTCTGAAACACATATGATGTGGCAGTTTTCAGTGTAGTCAGGATGCAGTAAAACGTGATGGTTTTGAAATATTGTTGATATTGAATCAAAGCTCATTTTTACCCAGGCAAAGGGGATAGAGCACTGCTTAACCAAATTTTCTGGAAATCCATGAGAGTTCAACTTTTGTAGGCAGCCTTTTTCATGGGAAACAGATGCTGTTCTATTTGATTTTTTTTGTCATAAAATAAGCCAGGATCCTGGCTAAAATAACATATCCTACCTCCTGTTGCTAAATGTCTTTGCAGCTTCAACAAACTGCAACATTCTTCACTTCCAACCCTAGTTTTTTTGAGTCTTGCTGTGCTTTATCAAGTAGTGGTTGTGTCTTATTTGAGATGCATTTTTAGTTCAGGTTACATGTTTTATGCTTGTATCATACTTTCCAGAATTTTGGAAATAAAACATATGTAAAAATCCTTTGAAATTAAGTGCAAAAGCTGCAGGAAAAAAACACACACAAATGCTTTTATGTATTAACTGAGTGTTAATAACTGAGTTTGTTAAGACTACATGCTGCTTATGCCTGTGTGCCATGAGATCCTCAACTGATGAAAAATGGGTGTAGCTCATATATTAGCTGAAGATCTTGCCCTAGGTTTTTTTTTTTTGTACTGACCTGGTGTTGCGGTTTAACCCATCAGGCAAACTTGCTGTTTGCTCACTGATACCAGCTTCTTGCTGGCAGGGCATGAGAAGCTGAAAAGTCCTTAAGTAGCGCTTACACCCGTTAACACACTGGTGTTGTAGTTGTTGCTATCCTATTATGATACTAAACCCAAAACACAGCATTGTACCAGCTACTAGGAAGAAAATTAGTTCTATCCCAGCTGAAACGAGGATACCTGGCAGCACTAAGCTATATGTGGAGGACATTCGGCTGACCTCTGACACATATCCTCTGTAAACACCCAAAGTTTCCTTCCCCCTTCTAATTTAGTTTTTGTTTCAAGGATGGTCCAATGAAAGACCCTTTCCTGTGGGTTTGGGTTTCCGTCCCTGTCTCCCTCCCCCCGCCCCCAACCTTTCTGTTCTTCTCAGTGTGTCTTTTTAGAGGCAAATGCTATCCATTTTAGTCTATAGATGCATTTTTTTGGTTGATGCTTGCAGAAGGTTTGCATGACTACACACAGCCAGAACCTGATGACCATAAACTATTACATCTCGAGAGCTCCTTTCCTTGTAGTTCTCCATCTGTTTTAGGAAGTGCAGCTAAAACATAAATGGGCAATACCTGAGGCTGACTAAGCATACATATATGCCAGAAGGGTATTTGCTGATGGGGCAAAGACAGTTTACCACAAAGATAGCGGTATCTCACGTCTGAGTGCTTGTTCTGACTTGTGCCAACCAGGTGCTTATGAAAGCAGCTGTTGTCTACCCAACAAAACACTACTTCAGAACATAGTGCTTTACCACTGGAGACAAGATGTGCACATGAAAGTGCGTTGTCCCAACAACTTCCCTCATAGCAAAGGCACAGCTGTGTGATGACATGGTCAGCAGCCATTGGATATCCCTGTTCACCTATGTTATTACCCTGCTCTGTTCACATACCTGCCCACTGTCCAGGAGGTGGGGAAAAGTGTGCTCTAAAGCCAGGGAATGGAAATCAAGACAATGGAGCAGCCCTCTAAGACCACAAGCCTTTATCTTCCTGGTCCCTTTCCTTCCTTTTTCATGTTACCTCTTGCTGCTACCTGAAAAAAGTACAAAGGACTTTATGAATGCATCTGTATAAATAATGCACAAGACCTCTCTGGCAGTACACACTCAAATTCCTTCAGGTTAGCTGCACTGCTTTGGGATGGATCCTGGTACGGAGGACTAGGTTCCTAAAGCAACAAAAGGCAGTGCTCTTTTCTGTGTCTACTGGTAATGTTCCTGTTCTCCAGGTAAAACACCGTGGACACTGGTATTGGTGCAAGTACTCCAAGGTGTATTTTCAGCCAGCAAGTTATGTCAGTACTGTAGGGAAGGAATGATTAGTATATTGGCAGCCCAGAAGAACACCAACCAGAAGGATGAGCTCCTCAGACTACCAAGGCAGGGTCTGTTGAGAGCATCCCAATGTGAACAGCAGTATAGTATAGCATGTAGGATACAAGAAACATGATGTCTAGCCAAGATCTTATGGGAATTTGGGCAATCTGCATCTACTAAGCATCTGCTTTTCAGTCTTTCCCAAAGACTGAGAAAATTATTTAACTACTTTGAAGTGCTGTTGCTCAACACTCTGAATTATAGTAGTGAAAGGGCTGCATGGTTGCAAAGGTTGCCCTAAACTAGGCAGAGAACACAATCTCTTGGTTTAGTGCTGAAGCTTGATGTCCCACCCCGCCCCCCCTTCAATTCCTTTGGATTTGAGTCTCAAAAGCAAAACCAAACTACTATCTGTAAGGATAACTTTCCAATGACCAAGTAAATTGAAACATAGGGAGCAATCATGGGAGGTTGAAATAATTTGGGTGTAGGTGTGTTTTCAGTATAAGTAGACTGCTTTTTGCTTAAACTAATTGGACTGTAATGATTGGCTTATCCTTGTTTAGCGTTTTTTGCTACCTCTTGGGCTGGTGTGACTGACTGTTCTGGAGGTGCCTTTTGCTGTTGTGGTCTTGATAAGGGACGTTAGGACTTGGCATTAAATCCAGAAGTGACAGGTTTTTCCTGAACGTAGAGGAAGCAAGTGCCACTATGATCTTCTGACTGCAGACTTGATATTGTGTTAAATTTTAAAAGAAGTCTGATATGAGTCGGTTCCTGGAATCTGTGATGAGTGAGAAGAAGAGAGCCATGGCAGAGTGAGGTTCCACACCCAAGGGAGGGGTGGCTTTTTCTCTTCAGACGCCTTTCTGTGCAAGGCTAAATAAATATAAACACAGGACAGTCAGAGCGGTTTGATCCCGGGTAGCTCTGCCTGCTGTTTTGCTTAAGGTTCATCAATACCCATGCTATTTTCATCAGGGAAGCCTTTCAAACTGGGTAGCTGGTACTGTGATAAGTTACCAATAACATGATATTGCTGGTGTGGTTCTGCCTGATTGTTGTGGGGCTTCAGAATGACTCTGATACAAGTGTCTTTTGTTCGCAGTTGAACCAGCAGTCTCCTAGATGCTTGCTCATGTAGCCAGCTCATCAAAACTCTTCTGTTGTTGGTAATGATCATTTGATTAAAATGTCCAGTCCAGCTTTTTCCTGTAACTTGATTTTCCACTGAATTTAAGGTCACTTGCTCAAGTACAAGGAATTCTGGACAGGGTCCTCTTTGGTCACAGCTCATACTTTGAACTTCAGCTTAGCTCCATGCTTTTTAGTAGCATTATGTCATTCCTTGTATGCTCACACCAGTGTTTGCCATTAGAATAGTGGTATGTGGCTGGATGTGACCATGGCATTTGGTTTCCAGTCTGACTTTCATTTTTAATGTATTTTACTGTGTCTGAGTTGATGTTTTGAAACATCTAAAATCTACATATTATCTAGGGCATAATGTTCCTAGTGGCGTCAAATCCAGTCTTAACAGCAAACCCTTACTTTCTGCCTCTTTAGAAGCACTTCTCTTTGAGCTGGATTTGACCTCTAGAGACTGTGCCCTTAGCCTGTTCCAGCCCTAAATGTGTGTTCTGTATACCACTCCTGACAATAATTTTATTGTAGTAATGGTGTATTGTATCTGGTCAGCTCTGAGATTGGTCGTCTCTGTGGCTGACAAGCCAATTCAAAGGCTGAGAAATTTGCAGTTTGTCCTTATTCTGTGAAATAAGGCAGGACAATTTGCAACCAGTTATACCTCCCAGTAGGGGCTAACCAAGGACTGGTCTCTTGTGCAAGCACCAGTACACATTGTCAGCTGTGCTTTCTGCCAGAGTGATTGTGCTAGCCACTATTATTAAAGCTCTTCTGAGTAAAAATGGTGACTTGTAGAAGAACGGAGATGGTCCCAGTGTCTGCAGTCCCAAGATGAGAGGGAAGGCCTGAGCCTGTTGCACAATGTTTGCTTTCTCCCAGAGATCCTTGCTGCTGGAGGTGGATGGCAGGCTGCCTCCTCTCCGCTCGCATCACCATTAATGTGGCAAACGTGAAGACAACGAGCACTTGTTGAGTGGGTGCTCACTTGGGTGTTATCTGATGTCTGCAGAGGCAGCACTGTTACACATCTTAATGACACACAGCAGAAAGTTGTAGCCTACCCTGAAAACAGGTCAAGCCATGGCTGCAGAAGGGGCAGCACTTCGGCTGTGAGCAAATTAGGCTTGTGTTTTCACACTAACTGATCCTGCACAACAGGCCTGCTGAGCTGCTTGATTTCTTGTCACCAAATCAGGGTATGGCTGTCCGACTTGTTCAGAGGACAGTTTTAGCTCCTGCCAGTATCAGTAGGGATACAGGCAGCTCTGAGAGCTATTCCGACTGCACAGGGGGAAGAGTGCCTTATAGGAAAAGGAAAATTAAAACATAGTAATTTCTTTAAAAAAAAACCCAACCCCCCAAAACTTTAAAAAATGTTATTTTGTCATGCTTTCTGGACATGTTGTCCAAAGGTAGGAATGTAATGAGGGCAGATGAAAATGTGCTGCCTTGTCAAACATAGCACTGGCCCATCTGAAAGGTTTGCTTTCTGCATTGTAGACGGGGGTCAATGGTTTAGTAGGGTACAATGCTGTTACAGGCTTCAGCATTAGGAGGTCGGTGTTTCCTCTGCATGGTTGTCTCAATTCGCAAATCATTCAGTCTCTGGTTCCACTGTTGAACTTGTTTGAAATCCCAGGTTGTTTTTTTTTTGAGAAGTAGCTTCAGACACCTTTTGTCTGTTAATCAGTGATGGATAACGAGTGTGAAAACCTGTTGAGGTGTTCAAGTGCACCTGTCATGTGTTCCTGAGGAGTACTTCCCAGATGCTTCATTGAAAAATCAATACAAAATTCCAGTGTATGAGGTAATTCTGTGGCAGCACTTGGTTTGCCTGCCCTGGTCCTCTCACAGTGTGAGAGTTTGCTGAATGCTAAGACTGGTTTCCAGCCAGAGTCCTTGTAGTGGTCACATGTGCTAGCAGTAAATGCTTTCAGCTGCTGGAGCTCTTGGTCTCAGCTTCAGCCCCTTGATGTGCTTGTGTCTTGCAAAGCCTCCTGTCACTGGAAGTATGACCAGTGAACGAGCGTGCCCTGGGTGAAGCAGGCCTGTGTGGCTGGGGAGCCTTGTGATCTTGTTCTCTGGTTGTGCTCGGGTGCTGTGGAGCAGTGTTGCACAGGCTTGACAGCCAGCTGTGCAGTCAGGCTGGCCTGGGTGTCTTGAGTATTGCCCTCTCATGAGAGCACTACAGAGGTGCTGCACACCCACTTCCCTTGCTGCAGAAGTGTGGTTTACCTCAGGAGGGAACTGGGAGCTGTGAATCTGAACTCTTTGTGCAGGGAGAAGAAGATGCCTTATTTGCTCACTTGTGGCTCTTCCTTGCTTGGCTCCTTCTGTTAACTGGTGGAGACAGGTGCCTCTGACTATGTTGTGCTGGGAACCCACTTTTCTTTTGTGTCGTCTTTGGACACTTGGGGAAACCTGCAGACCCTAAAGAAAGAAGCTAAAGCTTCTCATACCCTGTCCTGTCTTGCTATTTCATCTTGCTGTGGTGCCTTAATGCTGCTGATAGGAAAATGATTGGGTTGCCCTATGAGCAGTCTCTGTGATGAGAAATAAAGAGTCGTAATTTAACACCAGCTTCTCTGTTAACTTGATGCTTGGCTGTGAGGATTACAGGCATAGCCAAAGGCTAGTAAATTCTCCAACCACAAGGGATGTACAGAAAATAATATAAATGTGTCTGCCTTACTTGCTGCATCAGTAGGGAGTGAAATCCCCTGAAGATAAATAGTCGTGTTTGTAGATGGGACACACTGCCCTGCTTTCCTCTTAGCTTCTGAATTAATTTATGGCATGAATCCCCTTCTCCCCCTTCCTTCACCCAGTTCCTTGTAGGGACTTAGGGCATATGAAGCTGGGAAGCAAACAGTAGATCTGACTGTCACAATATTTTCACTAAGCATATTAGTTTTAAACTGGTTTATGGTAGATTATGGGCACGAACCCTTTGGGTAGAAACCACACAAATTGAAGTCAGACCTGGTGAGCTTTGTACTCTGTGGTGGACTGACATATGTTGAAATACCATTTGCATGTCGTTTATTTTTAGAAGGCAGCATTCAGGATATGAAAACTGTACCCGCACTTTCCATGGGGCTTTGTTTTTCTACCCTATTGTTTAATTTTAAAAGACATTGCACCATTAAGTTTCTGGAGGAAGGTATGAGCCCTCTCTGCTACCAAGTGAAGCAAGAAAGGAGAGAAGTTTGAGGAGAATAGTCTTGCTCTGTAACATATCCCCACAGGCTTTTTTGTCCCACTTGCCTGTGGATATTCCCACTATTGCTGGAAAGGATCACCACTTACTGTGGGACCTGTCACTGTCATACTTGTAGTAAGATCAGCAAATTAAAACTGGTTCCCAGCTGTGGTTTCTCTTTCCTGCACTGAGCCAGTTTTGAGCTTGTGAAAGTAACTGTGTTTCTAGGAATGGAAGTAAGCGTTTCCAGAATGAGGACACAAAAAAACCTCTGGCTGTGTGGAGTGTATGGACCATGAACACCTTCTTCACCACACAGTCAGTACTTTAGTTGTGATCTGCATGGAACAGAGACCCCCACATAGCACTGACTTGCTATTTTTCATAATGAACACTTTTTGTTTTGCTGTTTGGTTTAACTACTAATGTAGCAAGCATGGAGGTTCTGTTTTTCCTTGCTAGTCATGTGTCATGAGCTTCTCAAGTAGGTTTGTGGGTTTTTTGGTCGCCACAATGATTTGATTCTCAAGCAAGGAATGACTAGCCTCACTCTGTGCTCAGGCTTGAAGGTGCTGAAAAAGGTTGAGCTGTCAGGAAAATGTAAATCTTAAAAAGACTTTAAAATTGTGTCAGTCCTGTAGGAGATACTCTGCAATCCAAAAATCATGAATTTCTGGCTTCCATGCCCAGAATTCAGGCTCCAAGGTTGGTTTGAACTATGTGGAAATGGACAGCTGTGCCTTTTATGAAGTCAATATCCATGAAATGCTGCCCTGTGCGATTGTCTAATCCTGACCTATGACTTCAGAGTGGAAGGGTGGTTTTGTGGTTAAGGCACAAGACCTCCAGCACTGGGAGCTCTTGATTTTGTTGGAGGCTTTCTGCTGTGACTGTAGAGAGGACCTTTCTCTGTGCCATGTGTGGGAAATAGACTTCTTTTGCTTGTTTCATGTGGATAGGGACTGTCTCCTCCTTTGTTGCAATACAGTGCCCAAGCTGGAGCTAGGCAGAACAAAATCATTTCAGCCCCACTGGGCCTGCTGGCATTGGGGGTTATCTGCATGGTTTAAAAGCAAAGCCTCTGTTTACATGCTCTGCTGTTTTGCTGTTGTTCCTGTGGGGTCAGGACCAAAACCGTAAAAGTAGTTTACTATGAGGACAAGCTACCTCAGTATTTCTTCTGCAGATGTGCATCCTACCACTGAATCAGCAAGATGGTTCACATCAGATCTGACTATCTTTGGTTGCTCAGTCTGACCTCAAGTTCGTGTCTATGTTTGTGCCTGGGGCTTGTCTTGGTTGCTGGGTCCTGAGGTTTTGGCCAAGAAGCTGTCCCCTCTGGTGGCGGTGAGGGGAGCCTGTAGGATTGCAGCTCCCCTGGTTTTCTGTTGATGATGAAGGGGAGAGGGAAAGAGGCTGAAAGTCCATATCAGCAAAAGTATGTGGAAAGACTTCTCTACAGTGTGCTGTCTGGATGCTGCAGCTGCATTGCTCTGTGCCAGCCGGCTTGCCATAGCTGACCATACCAATGCTGTTGGTCAGTCTCAAGCATGAGAGACGCTCCGTGAGTTAAATCACATTTGAGCTGACGCATCTTCCCTCACGTTTTTTGAGTAACTTGATACTGTGTCTGAGCTTTTATGGCAGGAAAATATTGCAGTAGTAGGCCTCTGGTTATAAAATGTGTTCTTCCACTCCAAATGTTTCCATTATTAGGTAAGCTTGGTATTAGCCATCAAAAGACTCTCCTGTTTCTTTTGTTTTCTATTTTTGGAGGAGTTCTTTTAACTAATGCTGTTGTATTTCCTTAGGCCCTACTAGGCAAGTAGTCTTGGAGAACGGCTGTTTTCAAGAGGAAACCTCTATTAACTCTTGTCTTTTTGAAGTATCCAGGGCAGGAATTCAGATCTGATGCCAGTGTTTGGTGCTTCTCTGTGGTTTCACGTGCAAGTCATTATGCATGCCTCCATGATTGAGGGGAATTGCACAAGACACTGAGCCACAAGTGCTGGAAGTAGGACCGGATGGGGTGGAGGAGAAAATGCATGGTAAGAAGGGCTGGCTGTTAGCTTAGGGCACTGCAGCAGGACTGTGGCGTTGGGATTCAGTCCCTTGGTCTCGCAGTGCTTCCATGTGTGGTCTTGGGCAGACAAGGGTTATGATCAGTGAGCACGGGTTCATGACCAGCCGGCTGGAAGCCAAGCATTGTCCCGCAAGCAGTTTTGGTAACTTTACGTTCTGTTCCCTTCATGTTTTCCTCCAAATGATGATGAAAACTCCTTCAGATGTTTGTAGGAGTTGCCCTGGAGCGCAGCTTCGATTTTTAGTAAATTCTAGCGCTGAGCAAGTCTGAAAATGCTCAGCATGTCAAAAAGGCAAGGGAGAAATGCCCTGTTCATGCTGGGTTGGCTACAGCTGTGGAAGATGGCAGGCTCTTTGTTACTCTCCATCATGATTACAGACAGGCCAGCAGGAATCCCAGTATAGTTTAGGTTGCTTTTTTTTTTTTGCAATTACCTATAGAATGTGTGCCTGACCGACAAAATCCTGTCCATATGGCAAAAACACCCCAAACCAAACCCATAAATAAAAAAGCCTAGGCAAACCCAAAAGCAAAATAACAATAAGGAAACAGAAAAGTAGGAGAATTATTGCTTGGTTGCTTTTTTAAAATTGTGTGTGGCCCTTTAAGAAGAGCTTGAAAAATATTTTGAGTGGGGACAGATTAAATGAAAAAGCTTGCAAACATCGTATCTCTGCATGCCAGGGTGCCTTCATCTAGCTACCGCTTCGTCCATCTAAGTTTCCAAACTGTTGATGATCTCACTGAAAAATAAACAAGCTGCAGAAGTGTTTAGGGAATTCAGCGCTTTTAGGAAGTAACCAAGGAATCAGGGTGGGGGGAGTTTTTCCTCCAGTTGTGGTGAAGCAGGGTGCTTTAGCCTCTGCTGGAAAGAAAAGGACTTTTTCATGTTATTGTAGGAGCCGGCTCCTTTCCCAGCCTTTCCCCAGGCTGGGAGAGGGGGATGGTGGTTGATTTTGGTGATGGGGGCAGTGGAGCATTTGCATGGTGTGGTCAAAAATGGTATACTGCTGAGTGGTCCTGCTGGGGTGGGGGAGAGGAGAGCAAGGCAGAAACTTTCGTCC
Source organism: Phalacrocorax carbo (assembly GCF_963921805.1). Lineage (NCBI taxonomy): Eukaryota > Metazoa > Chordata > Aves > Suliformes > Phalacrocoracidae > Phalacrocorax > Phalacrocorax carbo. Next base: position 53,474,376 of record NC_087548.1, read on the forward strand.
CAAAGTAACCTCTGCATCGCCTCAGCAGAGGGGGGTGATTTACTTTTTCGAGTGGAACAAAAAGGCAGTGGGGAATTTGTAACTGGATATGTAGACGAGAGAGCAATGACCGTCAGTAACCCCTGTGTGCTTCGCAGAGCGCGTGGCTTCCTCCCCTCCCCAGCTGCTCTGCCAGGCTGGGTCCTGGCAAGCAGAAGTGGCACCCAGACCACCAACCTCCCTGTTACTGCCGGTGGCACCCTGAGTGCTCAGCATGCTTTTTCCTCACAGTTGAGCTTTCTTGAGGGTATTACCTGCTGAGCTAAGCAAAAAAACAGGAAAGGGGAAAAAAATGTTCTGTTACAGCTGTTCTGTATTGAAGGAGGAAAGTACAAACTCTTGGGGCTCCCTTGCATTACTTTCCCTTCAGAGCTTGTTGTTTTCCACTGTTTGCTGTGGGCTGCAGCATCCCATCCTCTCTTCCTAGAGTAGAAAAAGCACCTAGCTGGTTGACTTGGTTAACGTGGAAATCTTCACCATGGTAAATCCCGTGAGTCTTGCTCTCTCAGCTCTTCCTGGCATAGCTGCTCTCCTCATTCCTGCTTATTTAAGCATAGAAAAGATAAAATTGTCCTCTCTTTAAAAAAACCCAAAATAAACAGTGTGAGGGTCAGTTGCTTAAGCTCCAGGTTTGTGAACTTTAATAGTGTACACGGATTATAATTTCCAGATGGTTCCCCTCTGCTGTGATGGAGATACAAATCTGGTTTAAAGCCAAGAGCTGAAATACCAGTGGCTTCAGAAGGTGAAGCTTTTGGGAAAGAAAATGGAATTTAAAAGCATTTACAGAAATTTTGCCAAGTAGTTAAGATTGCTTCCTACATTTGTGTGCAATTCTGTCATATCTGTATGTCTGCATATGTCAGACTTTGAAATTTACAGTAGAGTACGTCTACTATTAACATACTTAAGTACAGGCTAGTAAATCGCTCAGTGGTCCATGCGTCAGCTTGGTCCCATGTTCAGTAATGACGCAGGAATTAAGTGAAGCTGAATCTTTGTCCAAGGCTGATGCTGGAGTAGGTTTCACCCCAGATTGGGTGTTGTGCCTTGATTCGTGTGTGTACGTACGTGCAAACTGAGCTGAAGCAGTACGTTAAAGGGAGTTGTTTTTAAATGTTACTTTTTTGAGGTCAAGGCATCATGGATTGACATCTCTGAAAGTTGCCAAGTTTCAGAGCACTTTGCCAGCAGCTTTTCTTTCTCCTTTGTGCTATGGTTTGTGTAATTCCCTCTCCCCCATTTGTCAGCTTTGCTTTTCCTGTTCAGAACTTTCACATGAGTTTTCTTTTGGCTTTGCCCTGACCAGAATGTTGCTTGTTTTGTCACTTCCCAGACTTGAAACTTCGGGATTTCCTCATTGACAATGAGACGCTTTCAGACTTCCTCCACCATAATGTGTCCATGCCATCATCTTCAGTAGAGAAGCTACTGGATGCAGAGGTCAACCTCCAGCAGGTAAATAGCACTTTCAACTGCTAACATAATACTTTGCTATTGTTTAACCATAGCGTCAAGATTCACAGTGCAGGACCCCGCAGTACTACGTGCTGTACAAACACAGAGGAAAATGTAATCCCTGCTTCTCTCTTCCCTCTTGCCCTCAATTTACTGTCTTGTTTGGCTGTAAGCTGTAAAAAGAACTTAGAACCACATGCAAATGTTTTGATCTGTGTAAGAAAACAACCTAGTACCCTTCAGGCTAAATCAAATTTCTTCCTTCCTGTTTTTTTGGTTTTGTTTTGTTTTGGTTTTTTTTTACCCTAGTAAAACATTAATTATGGTGCTAGTACTGTTCAAACTGTTTTTACTTAGATTAGAAATAAAAATGGGGTGAATGTTTAGTCACTCAGCATGGACTGGAGCAGGGTCTCTTTGTTGCTCTACCTTAGATTCCTTTGGAGTGGAAGGAGGCATCGTTTTTGGTCTGTGGCCAGCTCTTCAAGACAGACAGTAAACTTGTACATTGTGTAGTACAAGAGAGTCCTGATCTCAGATGAAACTCCTGAGTGCTCCCATGATTGCCTTCATAAACACAGGCAATGGTGACAGTGAGGTGGAGCCTCTGTCTTGGGATGGCTGTCTGCCTTTTTCAAGGTCATAACGTGTTTTTTGCAAGGCTGGATGAATTAGTCCACCAGCATCCTTTCTAATGCAGAAGTCAGAACTGGTTGCTTCAGACTTCAAAGGAAGATCTGTAATTCTGTTACGGCAGTGCAAAAGGTGATGCACAAAAAGAGAAAGAAATCCGTTCTGCTGCTTAACTACAGATCAGATTTTTTCTTTGAAGTGGAGTTGATTAATAGTCCTTTTAGACTTTGCTTTCATGTAGTTACAGATGCTGTCCCCCTTTGGACACATTGTCTTGGTCTTCAGTGAATTCTATCAAGCCATCTGTTTCAATGCAGTTTGATAATTAATCCTATAAGTTAAGGATATGTTCCACTAAAAGTCAAGTGGGGAAAAAAAAATCTTACCCATTTTAGGCTACAAGTTCTGTTTCACTTGAAACTAATTTGCCTGAAATTCGTACCAGATTAAAGCAGAATCATACTGTGGATGGTCCTGCAAGGATAAGCATAAGGCCTCAGCAGCAACAACAGTCATTCTCCCTAAGCTGATAGGAAGCTGATTTGAAAGATTTTCAAAAAGGCAAAAAGCTAGCTTTGACCTTACATGGCGTGGCTGCCATATTGTATTGGCTGTATATGGCAAAGCCAGGGGAAGGAGAAGAAAAGCTTAGATTTTATCTACATAATGTATCAGAAGGGTGATGAAGGGGTAATCAGTTGGCTAGTTCTTGCTTGAATGCTTTAAGTTTTGTTCCTGTGTGTGGAATTTTTGTGCTGATTCTGCCAAGACACTAGGAGTGGTGAGGTTCAGTCTTAATATCAGTTTGTGCTCTGGGGTGGCAGGAAGAGCTAGTCTAAGCAACAGGGCAGTAAGCTGCAGAGGAGAGCAGTGGCCCACGAAATCTTTCTTTGAGCACTTTTCTAATGCAGATAACAACTGAGAAGCAGAGCACTATCCTCCTGCAGGATGACTTTGTCTGGCTCCCAGAATGGACCCCTTTGATTTTGCTGGAGAACTGGGGTGGAGATCTGACCTCACTACTGAGCTCCATAGTGGCTGCAGTATTAATAGGCAATAGCTGTTTGGTCTCTGACTGTATGAGTGGGTCACAGCTTCATTCACAAGGTCATATAGAAGGGCCTATTCAGAGTATGCAAACCTCTCACAGCAAATACAGCCTTCTTCTGCGGTCTGTTAGCATCCTGTGGTTGTTGAACAAGCACAGAAGTTATGGTTTGCAAGTAAGGAACTGAGATCACCAGGGAGATCGGACTGTTGTTCACCAGTGTTACTGCAGTGACAGTACTCCAACATGCCAAGCAGGGTTGTGTGTCTAGCATACTGAATGCAGTGCGAATACATAAAAAAATGGCCAAAGTGTGTCTTGATGAGCATGATGCTTCCTGGGGTGGAGTGGCTCAACCTTGTGTTTCTCTGATAGTGGCACGTGCGCTCAGAAGGTTGTACCAGGCCACATTGTACGCTGCGTGGAACAAATCTCCCTGTTTCATACAGGACGGACAGTCCCAGGAGAGAATGATGTGACCTGTGAGCACAAAACTGTCACCTGTGACTGCTTTCAGACATGAGCCTGCATTTTGAGAGTCCTTAGGGGACTTAACCTGTCACTTAGAATATATTTGCCTGTTGAAGACACCATGGCTTCAGATGACTTGAAATGGTTGCAGAGAATTGGCTTGGTGTGACTGGATGTTTTAATTTGTGGGGGTAGTCAGGGCCTTTGTTCTAGGGTCATGTGCTATAGACCTCACTGTGCTTGGATAGAGTGGCTTTTCTCCAAAACAGCTTAAAATCTGAGTGAAAAATTGGACAGACACAGGGGATGGTGGAAGGATTGTTCACTTTCACTTTTTTTGGAGTGAGTGCAGAGGCACTGGACAGTGCTGGTTTTCTGTATGCCCACCTAGGGATGCTACTTGAGACTGATCCCAGGTCTCCTGAGTGTCATTCCAGTGCCACAGGAATGTCCCCTTTTCAGCAAGGCCATGCTGATGGTAGTTTCTCGGCTAACAAAAAAAAACCACCCAAACTTTTTCAAAAGGCCAGACTCTTCAATGTGAGAGCTATCCCATTTATTCAGCTGAGTGTGCAGCGTGGAAGCATCCTACTTTTGGCATATGGATGCAGACTGAGGTTAAAGGTTTGCACAAGTGTTGCGTTATAAAACTATTCCCTATCCTATCAGTTCCATCTGCTTGTTTTCTGAACACAGCACACTTCACTCCCCTGGATTGTTGATGCCCTTTTGGTTTTAAAAGAAAAGGAAAATTTTCAGGCTTACCAGCGTGATTCAGGAACTGCTAACTCTTGTGGGATGTAGATCATCCTCTTTAGTTGTTGGGCAACTAATGCTGCATATTACAAAAGAACAGAAGGAAGAAATGAAGTGTAAAGCTGTTGTTCACTGTGCATTTACAATAAAATTGTTTTCTCTGTCTAGTCCTAAGGCAAGCAAAATTTTTTTCCAGTGGAAGATTCTAGATTTCCCTGTGTTTATCACCTTTATGAAGTGTACGTCTGTTTGATGTGTACCTGTTCGTTGTTCAGCAAACCTAAATCCTGTAACTGAAACTAGCTACACTGAAATTAAAAGAAAGTAGGCCATCAGGACTGAAAGGGACTGGTGATAATTCAGAGGGATTTTATGCGGTTTTTTTTCATGACTAAGGTGGTTGCTTGTGGATTAGGAAACGTTATTGATGAGCTAAACCAGCACCTTCAGTAAAATACGCCTGTGAAAGACAACTCTAGAATCTTATCACTTGTTTGTTGCAGCCAGTAAGATTTTTTTTCACTGATACGTTATCTGCCCTAAAACACTGCAAAATATTTCTCTCAGGTGTTAGTAAAGAGATACCCCAGAGCTAAGGGAGAAGGTGATCCTGATCCAGAACAGTACAGAAAATGTGTCTGGTGGATATATCTAAGGAGTTTGGGACATAGGTCTTTTGCCCTTCACACACATTTGCCAGACTTGTGTCTGGTCACATGCCTTGCTTTGTCTCTGGCTCAGTTCCCAGAAGACTCAGGATTGGGCAATGCATGTACCCTTGGTTGGAGGAAATGGCTGCTGTGGAGGACAGGATCACTGCTGCTCTGGGCATGCATGTGGAGGAATGGAGAGAGACCTGCCTCCCCCAGGACCTCTCCCCCATGTACTCAGCAGGGAAACATGCTTTTCTTGGAATTGAGTTGTGCATGGGTCAGGGCTGTGCAATTTGTAGAGAAAAACGCTCTCTTACCTCTATCTGGAAATGTTATGAATGGTTAGTTTTGTCTAGGCGATAACTAATTTTGTGCTATGGATCTTACATGAAGGGAGACTTACCCGCTTCCCCCACTTTTCCAGGTCATTGTGTCTGGTTACCGAATGCGACTGCAACATCTCTGCAATAGCTCAACACTGTCTGAATATCTTAAAATCCAAAATCAGACTGTGGCCATGGACTCTGAAGCCTTCATTTGCACCTTGCCAAAGGAAAAACTCCATGCAGCCGAACAGGCCTTCCGTGCTAACCTGAATCCTTTGAAGCCCCTTCAGGTGAGTTCACTGGTCCCACCTGTGAGAGGCTATCATTGACACAGTGACATTTTCTAGGGCTTTCAGTCGAGGAACTCATCCCTGCATTTCCAGAGTGAACTGTTCATTGACAGTAAGAAAAAAGAAAGATGGTATTTTTCACTGGAACATAAACAACATTGCTTCTTCCTGTCATTCTTACACTTCCTGTTACAGTGTGGTACTTGCAGAGCATAAAGCTGTGTAATCTGGCGTTCATTTTGTCAAGAGGAAAATATCTGTGCTGCATAGTAATAATCAGGCTCTTAGTTGTCCCTGTGTTCTAGTCAGATGATGGGTCTTGGCTGGAAGGAGCTCAGGTGTTAGACTGGCCTGTGCAGAGTGCTGAAACCATCACCTCTGCCCTCCCCAAGGGCCACTGAATGCAGAAGTTTCTAGCAAGTGGCAAGCCACGACCTCTGAGCTGGTTTAATTCATACAAAGAAGAGTTAAGTTTTAAAGCCCTGTTTCAAGGATTGACAATCTGAATGTGCTTTGGAGCAAGAATTCAATCAATTTCAGGAAAACAAGTTATTTGGAGGGTGACTGGAAGCAGCTGTTTATCTAGGAAACCCAAGTGATGCTTTGTTTTAAGTCTGCAGTGTAGGTCTGGTAAAATACAAAAGCTTGAGGAAGATAGTGCTGGAAGTATCAGTAGAGGGAAGAAGGGACCACAGAACCCACTCTGTTACCCACTAAAACAAACACTATTGTCTGCTGTGGAAGGAGGAAACACTTCAGCTGTGTGAGTTTCCATATATGATGAGCCTTTCAGGACCAAAAGTCGTACCACTTGCTTGGCTTTGTCCCCAAAGAGGCTCATTATCAGGTACTGGAATCATATTACTCTTCTGCACATTACATAGTGGTCAGTTACTTCTCTCCACAGCTCATCTTCTGTTTTCCACGTGTCCTCCATCCGCATATTTTCTTCCCTGCTGGAAGAGCAAGATAATCATAAGTGTTAAGAGATGAGGTAACAGCACTAAAACTGTCCCCGTAACAAAGATGGGCTGCTTGAAAACGAATGGCTGTGAGCAGTTTCTTGTGTTCAGTTTGGCGTATATGTATGCCTTTATTCTAAATCATGCTAGAATTTGGGGGATTGAAGGGAATGGAAAATGGCTAGCTGTAGTACCATTCAGTATTGGCCTTTTGGGCCCTCTGCAGACTGTCTTGCTTTTCTCACTTATGGAAGTCTCTGCAGCTTAGCTGACAGAGCAGGTACTGAGTGTATCTGCGTTGTTACATGTATATTGTTTGTTGATGAAAGCAAGCAATCATAAGCCACTCTGTGCCACTTGGCAAAAGCGAAGCAGATTAAGACATTATGTGCAATTTTGGGGACTTCTGAGAAGCTGGCTCATGTTCTGGACTTTGAGTCCAGAAGCCAGCAGCTCTAAACCTGCTGTGTATTGTACACTGTATTGTAAAGGTCCACAGTTTTCCTCAGAAATGTCGCAGGCTACCCTCTAGTTAAGCTGCTGTAATGCATCAGTGAGTGAAATAAAAAAACAACTGGCTTCAATCTGGCCAGGGGAAATGAATAAATTAACTCTAGAATCACAGTCAACACGTTTGAAACTTAATGTCTTTAAAGGCTAAAAAGTGCCTTGACCTGCAGTAACATCTTTGAACAAAGAGGGAACTTTCTGTTAATGAATAAAGGAGGCTTTTGACATAGCTTATTAAAGGCACTGTGGATCAAATCTTGGACATGCACACTGAAGCTAGCATGCACCGTATCTACTACAGAGCCTGTAAACCAATGCCAGCAATTTGCCCAGATATTTATTTTTGGTTGGTTTTTTTTGCTTAATCCCCTTGATGCACTTCACAGTATGGTGTTTCAGTAAGTAAAAGTAAGGGCCAAATCAAACGCAGACACAACAGCAGTTCAGAGGCAGGTTTTTGGCTCATGCAGTGGGACCTGGGCTCTAGTGGTTGCAGCATTCTGATTTCTGGAGAGGCAGTATCTTAATATGATTAGGTCAATACAATTGGGGTGAAATGGACTTGCAGCTGTGTGGAAGAACTGTGTAAACGGAACACCAAGGGCTTGAATAGTAAAATGGGAGTGTTTGCCACTCAAGTGTCTGGGCAGTAGAGTGGCTGTAGTTTCTTGAACTATCTTAATCCAGAAGACCTAGGCCAGCATCTACCTACTTGTTCCTGCTCCTGTGCATTCTTGTTTGTTGTTCCCTCTGCAAGACGATGCAGTAAATTACATCATGGAATTGGTCCGGATTAGAAGTGACTGACCTGATTGTGTGCATACAAAAACATTTGTGCTTAACATGAGGGTGCAAGATCGAGAACCTAGTGGTCAGGGCGTGTGTGTGGGCCAAGACCCTGATGTCAACACCTGCTTCTGTTGGCTTAAAGTGTGTGTGCATTTGCAGCCTGAGGGAAACTATAAGTGTTCTAGGTACCTCATAACAAAACAGTAATTATTAGCAAATCATGGACAGAGTATAGTTTTAAAAAGGAAGTTAAAGTGCATGCATGGTGAAATGCATGAGCTCTAAATGTTACAGCATTTTAAAGGAAGTTTTTTTAAAAAGAAAGGCAAAAAATAAACACTTCTCTTTACATATCTGCTCCTCTGTTCTATCTAGAACAGCCTGAGCATTGCCTGAAGTGCAATAGTACAGTTAAGACAAGGAAGGACTTCTAACTGAAATTTTCCACTAGGATTCCTACCTCTGCCACTGATCCTTTGTATTACTTCAATTTAGTCTGCTCTGTAGTATGAGAAAACAGAGCCAAGCACATAGAGGCATCGTCAGGAGATTAAAGTGTGTCTCCTTATATTTCCTTACTGAAGAATAGGGTGGGCTATTTAAATCAAAACCCAGCAGAATATCTGGGCCTGACCACAGGGTGCCAAGGCAGAGGATCAGCTTTCCTTCTTGACTAAGTGTTCACTCCACTAGAAGCAACAAGTGTTTCAAAAAGTCAAATTCCCTTTTCCAGGACCCATGTCTTAATCTTCATCCATCCTCTGAAGCACCTTGGCCAACAAAAAGTACTATGGTGCATAGGACACATTGTCTCTTCTTGAGGTTTGCCTTGTGCTGTACGTCGTCAGGGAGACTGAGGCAGGAGAAGCTGGCTTAAGAACATCAGTGAAACAGTACTTCTAATTTCATGCACACAGATTTCCTTTCCAGCTTTCTCCCTGTGCTAGGCCAGCAATTGTCCGTGGAAGAACTACACAGTTTGTGAAAGGCTACAGGCACCCCTGATTAGCAAGAGCAATGGCAGTAAGTCAGAGGTGTCCCAATAGACCGGTGTGATGGGTGGGGACAGCTTTGCTTCTGCAAATCTCCCCAGTTTTGAAAATTATTTGGGGGGCAAGTTAAATGACAAAGACAATTCAAATTGGTCCCGTGGAATTTCATGTCTGCAGCTTTGCCTAGGAAGGGCTTTACCACACTCGCTTCCAGTGGTGTGGGTCTGTAATAAGCCACAAACATGTTGTGGCTTGCGTACTATAGTGGTTCTTGAAGGAGTGTGGGTGAACACATGAAAATCCAATTGTTTTTTTTCCCTTCATTATATGGGTGGTATTTTGTCATATGTTTAGCATGAACTAAGCATTGAATAATAAATGCATTCCAGTTGAAAAATGGCTTTAGAAGAGGCCTCTTAATGTATATACATGCTGCAACTGAACTTGTGGCTTTCCTTGCTCTCTTTTGAGTATGTTTTAAGTCAAGTACAATGATATCATGCTTTTAAGCAGCTGTACTTTGGGACTTCCACTCCCAGGAAACAAAAGCAGAAGTTTAAAGCACGTGATTTTTCTGCAAAGGTCAGTGTAGAGTTTCTGCTAAGATCAGTATAAAATTGTAAGAACTATTTCAAAGCGAATGTGGCAGAGTGGTCTCATTAAGCAGAAACAGTTAGCTGTATGATGCAGACAGTGCCTGAATTTTGTTATGACCTCCCAATGCTTCAGACATATGCCTTGTCCTGCAAGTTAGAGAAACTGAGTTGTCCATCCCTTCTAGCAAGCAGGACTGATAGGTGGACTTATTCAAGGCTTGTCTTGACAGTGCAGTCAACTCCAGTCACTTCAAGTATTTGTCTCTACTTCAAGTCTTGTAGCGTGCGCATAAAAGCACACAGAGTCCACTCAGTGCAGTCAATATCCTCAAGAGTATTGTGATGTTGGCTGCCCCAAAAGACAGGTCTAGATGAAGGCATGACTTGTTAGCCCCTAACACGGTAATTGTACAGGGCAGTTCAGTCCAAAACCTGCTAGAACTTTGTCTTCCCAGAGTGTGCCTAGAAAGGACGGGTGATATTTTTGCGGCATTTCAGTGGAAAATGAGCCATTGCCCCCCCCACAGGATGTAGTGCAGACATCTACTAAAGACATTCTCACAGTGGGACCAATCTCTCTGAAGCTGCCCTGAATCTCTAGGGCTCTTATGAATGTAATGAACTACTCAGTGAGCCACTGCAAAGAGTTATTTTCCAGGGAAATTCATGACATGCTCATCTGTACAAAGACGACTGGCTACTTGTGACTGATTTTTGTCATTGTCTTTGGAGGTATGACTTCTGAGAGGCTCCCTGAGTGGGCATTAGGTTTCAAAGGGTGGTGGTGAAGAAAGCAAAATTCCCTCCATAGTAATGACATCACTGCAAGTTCTGGTGAGAAATGGACTTGGAGTGCTGTGAATTTGTTAGGAAGAAGGGTCAGGGTGATGGGCTGTGAAAGGATAGGTGGTTTCACTCGCATTTCAGGGTACAGTTTGCAAGTTTCTTGAATCACCTAAGACTTACATCCTGGGTCAGACCAATGTCCTCTTCAGCTCAGTGTCCCCTGATGGCTAGTCCAGCAGTGGCCTATAATGGAGGTACGTGAAGAAATGCAGTCATGAGGCAAATATATAGTAACACTTACTCAGTGTAATGTCCTGTTCATAAGTAGCTTGCAACTCAGGCTTTCTCAGCTACTACTGGGATCTTGTTTAATAGTGCTTGGTAAGCTTTTTTTCTTTAATGAATTCTTCTAAGCCTTTCTCAAACCCACATTAATTTTTGGTACCTTCAGCACTGCATAGTATCTACAGGATTCCTCCATTTTGAAGAAGTGGCGTGTGTAGTAATTCCTTTGGTTTGTTTTAAACTGATCTTTTCACTGGAAGCCCTCTAGTCCTGTATGATGAGGTGCAGTGAGCAATCATCCCCTGTTCCCATTCTCCATTCCATTTGTAATTCTACAGACTTCTGTCAAAACCTCTATGTGTCATTACAGGTCCTACTGGAAGAAGTGTGGTCTATTATTGTTCCTTCAGAAGCCATTCTGTCTTGATTCATACTTGTGGCCTTTTTCTGTACTTGTGTTCCTTCAAAGATGGAGGATGCAAAATTGCACATAGTACTTGAGAGCTGGGATTGCACCATGGATTTATATTGATGTTGATCTGTCTTATCACCGTAATTCTAAGATCACCCTTTCTGAGTTGCAGGAGCTAGTTCAGAGCAATTGAAGGGAATCTTAAATTAGAACTGTCTTCACCCTATGTACTGTACTTTGCAGTACTGAATTTTGTCTGACAATTCATAACAGTGTGTCAGCATGAGGCCTTTCGCTAATCCTTTGCAATTGGCTTTTGACTTTTCACTGCTGTGAACCAATTAGTACAGTCTGAAAAATCCCTCATCTCTAAATCACCTGTGAATCCACTGAGCAACACAAATTTGTGTAGAGCCTGATGAAGTACATGGAGCTGAACAAGCATGTCTACTGTTATGCATGAACCTAGGACTTCCTACCTCGTCTTGTTGGTGAACTGGTAGTGCAGTCATGTAGCTTTGTTTCCTGACTATTTATTTAAATATGCCTTGAGGGTCCTAGCCTGTGGGGAGTTTGAATTGCTTTTCTTCTAGCTATAATGATGTGTTCTGATTTATCCAAAGCTTAAGGACTCTGCTTAGTAGGAATTCATAGAAGTTATAGGCACCCTCCCTGAATCTGCGACTGGCTTTGGAGCAGGCACTAACTGTGCACTCAGAAAAGTTAGCTGGGTCTTAAATGCACCAGCAGATCAGTGGAACAGTGCCCACTTACACCAGCTGGCACTGACGAGGTCTTATCACCCTCCAGCTAAATCAGCTAGAACATGTGAAAGCCTGCAGACTTTGCTTCCAGAAGTTACCCCAGGAAAGATCTGAAAATGAAAAGCTTCAGCCCAAAAGATGTGTGCTAAAATCAAGGGCCTTGGCTGTTCCTGTGTCACAATGCTGTAACTTCAGCATGCTTTCAAATGCTGCAACGCGTAGCTGTTAACATGAAATCTTAAGAGATTATTTTAATTGTCACTCCCTTGAAAGAAGGATTGTGTCCAAATGTTTCCCATGCAAGATAATCCAGATATATGAACAAAAGAGAAAAAGAACCCTACAAACCAAAGCCCAGGCCCACCAGTTACGTGGAGAGCAACTGGAAACAAGTTGTCTTCAGTGTGACTCCCTGCCTAGAGCAAATAGTTTCCTGAAAACTGTGCCTTCCCCTTCTGGAAAGCCATCAGTCTTTCTCTTGTGATAATGGTGAGTGTCAGCTGTTTCATGGAAGCTGGTTGTTTTAAAATATATCCCTGGTTCAGATAAAAAATGTCAAGGCTTGTTGGGAGGATTTGAACAATGAAGATGACATACACTGCAGCTGGAGTTCTCTGTAACTGAGCTGGTAGTTGTGGAGTCCCACTGAAAGCTTGTGTCTACCAGCTGATCTTTCCCTCACTTGTGTAGACTTTGCATCCCCTCCTTAGCACCGGCTTGCAGGATTTCAGGTCTGTCCACATGCTGTTCTGTAGGCTGTGCTTGTTTTGTGACCTGGAATCCAAGTCATCCTTTGCACTGTGTATGTGCATGCACTTAGCATTTTATTGGGATGGTTATGGCATCTGTGTACCTAACCTGTGAGGAACCAAAGGGGCATCTCCACTGCGTTGTGGGGTTCTGAAAGGTATTTTAAGTTCAGGGTTGCACAGAAAGCCAGCTCTGTCTTCCCCCCTAAGCATTTTGCCATGTGAACAGTCCTTATTACTCTTATTTACAAGAATGTTTACAGTTTTAATTTCTTTGTTTGTGCCTTGCAGTGACTTCTAGTTTCCTTTTCTCTCTTCCTGCAGAGCCGAATTTCTTTCAATTCCTCCTTGCATGATCTGTCGGAAACTGTGGAAACTTTGAGAGAGAGCCTTGGGAAGCTTGTTAAAGAGGTAAGGAGTGCCTTCGTGTCAGGAGAACACATCACCATGGTTGCTGTCTTAGCCAGTAGTTGAGTGCAAAAAGCACCTGGGTGCTCCTTAGTGCATCTTAGTGTCAAATCCCTGGCTTGTTTTGAAACTTCCCTCCCATCCTACAGCTGTTCTCCCTGTGTCAGTAGAGGCAACATGCACTTTGCAACTCCTTGGCACTTGAAGATACAAAGACCATAGGAATTTATCAGGTGTATGGCTAAAGACTGGGTCCTCATGGGAGGAGCAGGAATTAAGACGTTTTCTGTGGGCTTCTGCCTTGTCAGCACTGGCACAACTTTTGGGCTTCAATACATCTGCTGCCTTGCAAACTGCATGTGGAGGTTTGCCTCCTTTCTATTTTTTTTTTTTTTTTTTTTCACTCAATTGCCAGCCATGTCAGGGTTGTAACTTGGTTGTATCTACCGGGCTCTGGGTGGGGAGAGGGTATGGCATGTGAAGAGAGGTTGTGGTTGTTCTAATCTAAATTAGTAGTTACAGGCTACTGTTTGCTCTTTGTCTAACTAGCTTTTTGGGAGAGAGATTGTTTTCCGGTATTTGTGGGGCACTCAGTGCAATGGCATCACAACACTGGCTGAGAAAGGCTCTGGCAAAACATAAAGAGTGATTTGCAGAGGCAAAGTGGCATTATAGAGGCTGCAAGTATTTCTTTTTGCAGGTGAAACGATGGATTAAGAAAAAAGCCCTGCATGCCTAGCATGAGTCAGATGTTCAAAACTGGGGTGGGGGGTTGAGCCAGAAACTTAACATTAGTTGCTTTTTGGCTGGCTCTGACTTTGAAGTGCTGCTACTAGGCAAAAACACTCCCTGAAGCAGAAATCACAACCATCTAACCTAAACAATGCCGCCTCCGCCTCCTCCCCTTCGCTAGTCTTCCGTCTTTGCCTCAGAAAAAGAGGGCTCAGAGCTGTGAACGGCAGTAACCTCTGAGAGCATGCACAAGAGTGGGTCACTTCAGGTTAGTGTGCGTTCCACTCCCACGGAGGGGCGGCTGCTGGGAGCCAGCGCTATGCCAGCCAACAATTCCTGGCACACATCCCTCCCCCAGTCCCACAGCCTGCCGCCAGGTCCCATTTACAGTGAAATTAAGATAATTCCAGGATCAGCTTCAGTTAAGACCGTGGCAGAGCCTCTTGCTGCTAGCAGGGAGGCTGCCCTTCAGAGTTTGATTACAGCTGTTTCCCGTTATGTCACTTAAGCTCGCCTTTTTTTTCTTGTCTGGGATAAAAATAATTGAAACCATGTGATACTCAGTTTGCTGATGTGGCCGAAAAAGTCCCAGGGTAATGTGCCTTTTGCTTGGCAGCTGTAGGACTACTTTTTATTCTGCCCTATTGCTGTGCAAACAAAGGCAGCTTTTTCCTCTGTGTACAGCACGAGCTGCTCCAGATGGCTTGACCGAAAGTTACTTCTTATTGTCTTGGCAGGCTGATTTCTGTGTGAAAAGGAGGGACTTGCACCCTTGTTTCGAAGGGCAGCAGCTTGAGGGGCTGGAGAGAACTATTGTCCGTGCCATGTCTAGGAGCCTTTCTAGCAAGGAATTTTAATTAGAGAATGGTCTGAACAAAATATTTGTCTCTGACTATGGGGATTGATTGGATCTGTGTCCCTGGGCTCTTTAAATCAACTGAGGAAGGCAGATGAAACATTGAGAGCAAAGGCAACTATTAAAAAACACTTAGAAAGCCACGTCTGATGTCTGAGAGAAGAAATAGCTCAGTAACCCTTCACACATGAGATACTTGCTTCACTTGCTTGTGGTGTGACCAGAGCAGCTCTACATGTCACTTGTGAAGTTGCTGGTGCCAAAGACGAAACAAAGCTCTTTGCTCAAACTGTCTTAAAATTATGTGTAAAAATCTATTTGCTAATGTAATCCCTCTGCAAGATGGCTAACACTTCATATGTTCATGGGAATTAGTTTCCTATTTGTATGTCTTTGCTCATATTGGAGAGTTTATGGTACTTTAGCTAAAGCAGTTGACTTTTTGCTCAGGAGGAATCAGCTGCTTTACCTAAGGTAACAAAAACATGCCCAAGGGGTCCCTTTGAATTAGACACTTTCACATGTGAAATGCACCCTTGGCCTTTTGGATGAGGAGTCATAAAATCAAAAAATCCATGTGAGCCTATATAACCAACAAAAGCTGTTGTGTGACATGTTTTTATTCATGTCTCATGATGCTAGTGTCTTGTCAATCACCCAGAACCTGTGGAGCTAGACTGAGTAGCACCAGGGTACAAACAAAGGCAGTAGCAATGAAATTAAAGTACCCTTGAAGCAGTCACTCTGGACACATGTGCTGAATTCCCCAGGCCTTAGCTGTTCTCACGGCTGTCTTCAATCATATCAATGTCTTGTGTTTTCAGGCAGCTAAAAATAGAGGCTCCTTATGTATGTGACACATAGTAGCTGTTGTTTAGCATCAAGAATTTTTGTCCAGATGTTGGCACATCTAAAGCATGCATCGTGCTACAGATGAGCACAAAGGGTCAGGTTTGCCTCCCAGTGTAAGGCCAGAGACTCTGGGAGTGCTTTCCTTGGGTGAATTTTGATTGAATTGTTCCAGCACACCGTTGCTTTCTGCATGGTTGCTGGCTGGCTTTGCCAGCTGTCCAAGACTTTGATTATCTGCATTTTATTTAAACAAAAGTGGGAGAACCAATACACAGTGAGCAAAACTGGCAGATGGCCTTTGACTGACTCTGTTATTGTCTCTGAAAACAGGGCAGTTGAGCCACAGCATATAAAGTTGTTTCTGAGATGCAGATCATCAGCTGATGAGCGGTTACAAATAGGTGTCTCAGCAGCTCTGCTTGCCCTTACTAGTGCATGTTGCTGTTCTGGGCAGCATGGTAAGAACATCCAAGTTAATGTCACCTGGTATTTCAGTAGCAGTCAAGAAATCAGCTGAAATGCTAGAAAAGATCTTAAAAAGAGATGATCAGCTGTAATATACTACCATGACACTATATAAAACTGGATTGCCCTCCTGTTCAATATGGAATCTAGGCAATCTAGGCCCTTCCTCTCCAAAAAGGGGTAGCAGAACTGGAAAAAGTTCAGAGAAGGGCAGTTAGGACATTTAGAAGTAGAATGTCTTTCACACAAGAAAGAAGGGGGTAGGCTGGGGCTTGTCAGCCTGGAAGAGATACGAGTTGGGGATATGAGAGAGGCCTATAGAGCTGAGTGGCCCAGAAAAAAAAGAGGTAGGGATTAAATGTTCACTGTCTCTTCCAGTGCACAAAACCATAGCACCAAATGGAGCTAACGATAGCTAAGTTAAGGAGGGAGGAGAGGAGGTTCTTTCCAGTGATGTGTTAGATGTTAAATACTTGTGGATGTGCAAAACAGTAGGAGTTTACTGTGGAATAAATTTGTTGAGGGTTAGGAAATAAAAAAATTTTTTGAGCTGAAAACAAGTGGAAGCTGGAAGGTTACTTCAGCGAAGTATCCTACATTCTTGCCCTTGCCTTATTTTTTCCCTAGTACCCACTTATTGTCACCATCACAGAGGTTACTGAGATAAACAGACTAGTCTGTATGGACACACTTTGGCTGGTGTTCTTACATCTCCAGAAAGGGAATCTGAGAGCAGCACTCAAGTGTAGCATGAAAACAGTGTTCATGGAGGTGCATTGCTTTTTCTGTTGTGGTGAGCTTGGCTATGCCTGAGTACTGTGACATTAATGCAGTGAGTGTCTCAGGCTGAGCGCCTGGTCCTTTTCTTCACGACAATATTGCAGGTAGATGCTTACGCCAGACAAATCTGTCTGGAGGTACCAGTCATCATGGCCAGTTGTGCATTGTCAGATCAAGCCTGGTGTCAGGCTGGCTGGGCAGAAGTCCCCTTTCTGTGGCTGGCTGCATGCACAGCTCATGCTGTGATCAGGCTCCAGGCTGCAGTTGGGCTTGTTTTCAAGGGTTTTCTGGGAACGCTGTTGACAACAGAGCAGGGAGGTTCTGGGGCAGGGGCAAGTGATACCCATCTAGGAGGTCAAACTGGTTGCCTGGTGTAAATCAGTGGAGGCTTGCTGACCTTGGTGGAATTGTGCCAGGTGACACTGCTGGGGCCGGCAGCTTGTCCAGCCCATGTCCCACGAGCTGCACTCACTTAGTGTCATTCCTTGCTCCCTTTTCTGACTGGATGCACCCCGCTCCACCCAGCGGGAGGGGGCTCCACTGGAATGTGAGCCGTTGTGCAACCTGAAGAAGTGGCTTCCACATGAGAGGGAAGGGAGGGCAGGAACCACCCAGAGCACTGGAGGAGAACACTTAGGGGTAAAGAGCTTGGCAAGGGCACACTCCTTGTGCATGCACAGAAGAGACTGCCCTCTACGTTCTCCCACTGTGGCAGCAGGAAATGTCCTTTCCCTGGTCTTTACTGTTGATGTTGCGTTCAAGGGGATTCTGATCAGTTGAAAAACAGGTGTGTGATTAGAAGAAGAGTGGCAAGATCTCTTTTTGCTAATCCTGTTCCTATCCCTGCTTCCGCGCTCTTCTCCCACCTGCCCCTCCAGTTGCTGAGCATGAAGAGCTGGAGCGACATGAGGCAAGAGGTGATGTTCCTGACCAATGTGAATGCCTCAAACTCCTCTACGCAGATCTACCAGGCTGTGTCACGCATTGTGTGTGGCCATCCCGAAGGTGGAGGGCTCAAAATTAAATCCCTCAACTGGTATGAGGATAACAATTACAAAGCACTGTTTGGAGGTAACAGCACTGAAGATGATGTAACTAACTTCTATGATAACTCCACAAGTAAGTGTAACCCTGGCATCGCCTAAAGTCCCATCTACTTCATGGTTGTCATTGCTAGTGTTTTCCAAACTTCCACAGATGAAAGCAAGTGGTCTTGAGGGACAGCATATGTTTCATTATATCAGAAAGGCATGTGCTTGCCACCTGCTGCCCATGCCCTTAAGATCAGGAAGGATATCAACATGCATGGAGTTCACAAGGGCCTTGTGTAGAGTCCACAGAAAGCTGTGCAGTGGACTTCCTTCATGGGGAGAGGGAGCACAGTTGTGTGCACTCTTTGGAAATCTGGGCTTTTCTGGACGAATTTTGCTCGTGCCATGCAGGAGGGTTGTGGGAGCAGTACAGAACTAGCAGTCTGGCACTTAATGCTGGAGGCTCTCTAAGTGCTCCGTGATTGCTGGGCAGGCTATGGAGGCCTGGACTGAAAGGGGCTTTTTCTGGAGCTTTGCAGTAGAGGAAGGTTTTTGTTGTCTGACAAATGCTGTGCTTTCAGCTGTGACACTCCTTAAAGCCCGCACAAGTGGGGCATATACCTTCTGCAGTTGTCACTGTGCTGTTCAGCCACTCACCCTTGTCCTCTCTTCCCCAGCACCCTACTGCAATGAGCTGATGAAGAACCTGGAATCCAGCCCGCTTTCCAGGATTATCTGGAGGGCTTTGAAACCCTTGCTGATTGGGAAGATCTTGTACACTCCAGACACACCAGCTGTAAGGAGGGTCATGACTGAGGTAACTCTAGCTCTATCCTGTGATACGTAGAATGAGGTATGTCCTCCAGCTGTGCAGCTTAGCTGCTCTGTGTTAAACTGGGCCCAAACACAACCCTGGAAAGGATTGCCTGCAAAGCATAGCCTCCCTAGTCTCTCACCTCCCATGCACTTGCTGTTGAAGGTTCAAGAAGAAAAGGCTAGGCTGAACTCTTCTTCTAGACTTGGCTGAAAGCTTTCCTGGTGGTGCCTTTTGATTATCCACAGGCTTTGCATCTCTGATGTGGGATGTGGGAGTGGGGAAGACCTTGATAAGCTTTCAGATGTCCTTGCTCTCCTCCACTGCCAGCTGGTCAGTGGATCCGTAATAATTTCCTAATGTGCTCTCTAATTCCCCAGGCTCCCTCACCAGGAGTCTTCTAGCACATGGGGAGGGGCTGCCTCTGTGTGCCCTTCATCTCCCGGGCAGAGTCATTCTCCGCCAAGCCTTGAAAGGCAGTGCTTAGCCATAGGCATCCACACTCCCTGTTGTTGTTTTCCTTCCTAGTGCACTTAACTTTCCCTACTCTGGTCCTTGCAGAAGCTGAGCTGCTGTTTGAATATAAGCAACATTCAGTACTTCACTTGACAGGTCAATGCGCCCTCTCAGTCCACAGTGGATCTCTGCCAGCTTTTGGAAATGACCTTCATCTCCTCTTTGCCAACAGGTGAACAGGACGTTCCAGGAGCTGGGTGTGTTTCGTGACCTCGGGGGGATGTGGGAGGAGATAAGCCCGAAGATTTGGACGTTTATGGAAAGTAGTCAGGAAATGGATCTCATTCGGGTCAGTATGCTATCTTTGCCAGAACCACCACTGTTGCCTTATGCAATAGGTGATGAAATACTTATTTTGGATGGTGCTCCAGTGCTGCGCTGCGCAGACAAATAGTATGGATGGGGACCCCTTTCCCCTTATTGAAACACATTGTGACTGTGCCAATCTTGCATTGTGCTTTGCATTCCTTCCTTCATGTTAGAGCCTGCTGTAAACACCCATTTCTGATCTTCCTCTGTGGGGAAATGGGCTGTTTATTCCACAGTGTTGCCCTAATGCAGTATGAATATCTGGCTTGATTTTTATTTTTTTTTGTAAACTAGGGACTTGTGGGGTTGGTGACAGGTTCAGCTCCCTGTGCTGTGCACTTCTCCACAACAGTGCTCTCATGATAGCAGCAAAGCAAGCAGTCATATACCTCAGTCAGATCCTGGAATGTGCCAGGTGGCCTCGGGGCCTATTGGCTACAGTGGGAATTGAATGGTTATCATGCAAGAGCGAACCTAGATGCCTGGCAGTAGTCTGGCACAAATATTTTAAAAACTTAATTTGGAGTTGCATGGTATATTTAATTTAGTAATACTTGGGTGCTCATGGGGGAAGAGCAAACATCACCCTATGGCTGATCACTTCATCATGTGCCATGTGTACTAGACCATGAAGAAGGGGCTGGGAGTCTTGTTCAGATTTGACACGATTCTGTTAGCCTGTTGGCTTCCTGGAGCATTGCGCCAGGTGTTAGAGCTGCATTGCAGGGGCATTATCTGCTTAAGTGGCTTAGTTCGCTGTTGCTTCCCTCAGGTGCAACTCTGAAGGGTGGATCTTTGCACCCCATGCTGATGTGCGTGGAAGCATGGTGATATAAAAGTATGATCGTGCAACACAAACAGTTGTAGAGTAGCTTTTCCTGCTGTCTCTGCAAGGCAGCTGTTTGGGTGTCATAGTGCAGCTGTTCTACAGAGACTTACTCAGATCTTGTAAGCCTTGAAGTTCTTTCCTTGTTTACCCCACTGTAATGCTATGCTGAATAGCCATACTAGAGGATCAGAGACAATTTTCATCACTCCTTTGCCTCTTTTGGCTTTATGAAAGTTAGTTCTGGAGATGTTGGCATCAGGGCATTGAGGATCGGGGTCACCAACTGTAAACTGAACTGATTGTTACAGAGAGTGCAGGCAGAAAGTTAGGGTTTGTATATTGGTTTGCAGTTGTGTCCTTTGAAAAGTGAATGTTGCTGCATTTTTGGTTTTTTTTTTGTTTGTTTGTTTTTTTTTTTAAATGAGCACCAGGCTTTTCTGGATTTGCATTTTATGCTGCTTGTTAACCCTGCTGGCTCTGGTAGTTAATTCTTGATTAAGTCTGGTTAATCAGACTTTAAGTCTGGTCTCCTCCTCTGTATTGGTGCAGTAGCAGGGGCTTGTTTATGGTCACCTGTTGCAGTTCACACAAGCAGGAGTACTTCACTGTCAATGCCTGGGCAGCTCCTGGGCAGCATCCCATTCAGTTTAGCGGTGCAGCATGGATCACTTCTACGTGAATAGACTGAAACAGGGAGTTGCCTGTTTGTGGCTCCTTTCAAGGGGGAGGTTGGTCCTTTGCTGTTTGCTAGCCATGTAGGCTGCCATGCTGCTGTGTGCCCATCTCTGGCACTTGGTATGTCTGCCCATCTTAGCTTGATGCTAACACGGCTGCTAACTTCAGGAAGGACAGCATGTGCCTCTGGCATTAAGGGTGATGTGGTTTAACACCAGCCAGCAGCTTAAGCACCACACAGCTGCTTGCTCACTCCCCCCTGGTTGGATCGGGGAGAAAATCAGAAGCGTGAAAGTGAGAAACTTGTGGGTTGAGATAAAGACACTTTAAGTAAAGCAATAGCCGGGCACACAAGCAAAGCAAAACAGGAATTAATTCGCTCCTTCCCATAGGCAAGCAAGAGTTCAGCCATCTCCAGGAAAGCAGCACTCCATCGTGTGTAATGGTTACTTGGGAAGACAAATGCTGTCATTCTGAACATTCCCCTCTTCCTTCTTCTTCCCCCAGCTTTATGTGCTGAGCATGACTTCATATGTTGTGGAATATCCCTTTGGTCGGTTGGGGTCAGCTGTCCCAGCTATCTCCCCTCTCAGCTTCTTCTGCACCCCTGGCCTATTCACTGGTGGGGTGGGGTGAGAAGCAGAAAATGCCTTGACTCTGTGTAAGCCCTGCTCAGTAGTAACAAAAACATCCCTATCAACACTGTTTTCAGCACAAATCCAAAACATAGCCCCATACTAGCTGCTCTGAAGAAATTTGACTCTATCCCAGCCAAAACCAGCACAAGCAGCTTTTAATGTTGCTGCTGAACATGGTGAGGCTGAGCCCCTTCCGTGCAGGCATAGTGCCCTTCCTCCTGGGGAGGACGGCAGGAGCCAGCCTTGGGAGATCAAATGTGAAGAGCACAGCGCAGCCAATCCCCATTTGCTTGGATTTCCCTTTCACTTGTTCTCCTTTGTCAGCTTGGCCTTTTCTGTTTTCTGAGTTTGCAATGCTGTTTTTGTAACTTCATGACCCATTACTTTCTCGTTTGCTGGTAACAGCAGAGCATGGAGAAGCTTCTCAGCTCTCCACTTCATTCTTTGTTCTGGGAGAAAGTCCATGTCCTGTTTTTATTTGTTAGGATTTTTAGTTTTCTCTCTTGTGCAGCATTTTTAAGTCTCCCTTACTTCAGTTTAACTGTGTCCTTTACTGCCCTCCTGCCTGCCCTTATACTGTCTTCCCAGAGGACTGGTTTCTGCTTCAATGCCAGGTGCTTCTATCTGGACTGCACTTGTGTGGGGTGTTGTGCATACAAGTAGTGGGGCAATAGCCCATCCTCAGAAAGCTAGCACTTAAACTAGGTGAAAAAAGCACTGCCCCAGATAAGAGAACAGAGAGGCAGGGGATCATGGCTATACAGGGCTGCTTCAGCCAGCCCTGATGGCACAACAGCAAAATATATAAGAAAAGCCACCCAGCCTCTGGTGCTGGTATTTCTCTTCAGCACTGTGACAGTTCAGCTTCCAGCCATGCCACGGCCCCTCTATCCCAGCTGGGAGCAGAGGTTTGCTCGGGAGAGGTGAGCAGAGCTTGGTTCTGCTGAGTTCACCATTAGCAGAATGTGTTTCTCCTGAACACACATCTCCTTCCCTGTTTTTGTGTTTCAAGACCTGCTCCGCATGTGCGGGGGTGCAGAGCTCTGCGTGGCTCTCTGCTGCCCTCTCCTTGGGAAATGGGTTGCAGGTCATGGAGACAACTAGCCAACCTGCAAAGAACACCCCATGCTGTAGCTATGGTGGAGGCACATCCTTTGCAATGGGAGGGTAGGAGGAAGGACCCCACCGTGCTGATCTTGTCAGTATGGCAGAGGGCCTTTCCCTGCACCTTTTTAAAAGGCATTTTCACCAGTAGTACTTGTTTTCATGATGAGAGAGGAGATCTAACATTAATTCTTAACAACAATTTCTCCTTTGAAAACAAAATATCCACAGACACTGCTGACAAGCAAAGCTCTCTGGGACCTGCGCTTACCGACTTCCAACTGGACAGTGGAGGACGTTGCCAGTTTTCTGTCAAACCATCCGGAGGACTTTGAGACAGCAAATGGCTCAGTATATACCTGGGTGGATGCCTTCAATGAGACAGACAGGGCTATCCAGACCATCTCCCGCTTCATGGAGGTGAGATCCTGCTAGTATGGACGAGGAGCTGAGGGCGGACAGCAGCTTGGTCTCCACTTCTGCAGTGGGGCGGTCTTGGAAGGGAAAGATAGATGTTCCTCAGTCCATTTTCTGTAAATGACCAGGCTTTAGTAGGGCTGAGTGCACAGCATCTTAGAAAATATCATTTAATCAGGTGCCTAAACATAGATGTAGGAACCTAACTGTAGGTCTTGTTCTTGAAGCTCTCACTTTGGCCATTGCATGTGGTTTCCCACACTGTTGTTATTGGGCAGCTCAGAGCTGTTCCTTGCTTCAGCAGTGTAACAGCTTATATTTTGATCTGGGGTTTTAGGTGGGGACAGTGGTGAAGCTAGCAGCTTCTCTAAGCTGAGGAAGACAGAGAATAATGAAATTTGTTCTACTTGTTAGTTGGCCATCTTGGCAGATAGGTGCAAGCATAAAGAGCCCTTGGCGTGTCAGGGGCCTGGTGCAAAGCCTTTAGGTCTTTCTGCTGATTTTTAAAGGTTTTGAATCAGACCTAGTTTATTGGTAACAGAGAAAATAAGACTTTCTATGGAAATTGATGCTGGGATGGGATCCTATAGCTGGTAATATAATGCTACCTAACCTCTAGTTCAGAAAATACTTGTGCTGGGGTATTTATCAGTGATATATGTTTGACTGGCAGGTCAACCAGGAAAAAATGACATCCCTAGCAACATGGTAGGCTACTATGAGCCCTTACAAAGTAGTCCAACACTGCAGCGTTTTCTTGGGCATGGCATTACCATTGCAGAGTTCTTTTTTCTCCTTCCCAAATGTAAGCAAAGTACATTCTGGTTTGGTAACTTATCACATAAACACTTCCAAATCTGTCCATGTCTAGTGTGTCAACTTGGACAAACTGGAACCTGTGGCCACAGAAGTCCGGCTTATAAACAAGTCGTTGGAGCTTCTGGATGAAAGGAGGTTCTGGGCTGGAATAGTCTTCACTGAAATAGCTCCTAACAGCGTAGAGCTCCCTCAGCATGTGAAATACAAAATACGCATGGACATTGATAATGTGGAAAGGACCAACAAGATCAAGGATGCGTGAGTCCTGAGATGCTGACCTGTAAGAAATTTCACATGGGGAATGCGGTGATGAGGATTTCTAATGGAAAGGTCTTGTTTCCTTGGTACAGGTATTGGGATCCTGGTCCCCGTGCTGATCCCTTTGAGGACATGCGCTATGTTTGGGGAGGCTTTGCCTACCTGCAGGATGTGGTGGAACAGGCCATCATCAGGGTGCAGACAGGCACGGAGAAGAAGACAGGGGTTTATGTGCAGCAGATGCCCTATCCGTGTTACGTGGATGACATGTATGTATGCAGGCTGCTTCAAAAGCTCCCAGGAGGATTGTAGCTTGGGAAGCATAGGCTCTTGTCACTCCTCAGGCATGGTTATTTCCCTCAATCAGTGAGGGAACAGTCGTCTTAGTGTTCCTAATCCCTGGAATTAGGACACCTGCATGGAGGATGTAAAATATGTAATGACTTGCAGAGTTATTCCCAGGACAACTATCTGTACAGGAATTTCACATACAGTGTGCATTCCTCAGAAGTGCCCATATTCCCAAACCCAGTACAGGTGAAAATAGCACTGGGAAAAATGCAAACAGCTAGGCACGGGATTGTGGAAAGAGGACAGTTAAGAGCAGTTACCAGGAAAGGCAGGTCTCTGGACCCACTCTTCCACTGAGCAACAGCTGGAACTCCAGCTCCCATCCTGGGCTGGTAATGTGCTCCAGACCCATCAGTCTTGCCTCATGGTAAGACACTGATCCTATGTCATGCTCTGCACATGGGCTGCTTTGTGCAGTGAAGCCTTAGCTGTCACCATGCTCTGCTAGCCCTTGAGTGGGACCTGAACTTGCACTGATGTTTCTGACTCTGTTTTACGGCTCCTTTCCTTCCTCCTTCCAGATTTCTGCGTGTTATGAGCCGTTCTATGCCTCTCTTCATGACTCTAGCCTGGATCTACTCAGTGGCTGTGATAATCAAGGGTATTGTGTACGAGAAGGAAGCCCGACTGAAGGAGACAATGAGGATTATGGGACTTGATAACGGCATACTTTGGCTAAGCTGGTTCATTAGCAGCCTTATCCCTCTCCTGATGAGTGCAGGCCTGCTGGTGCTGATCCTTAAGGTGAGTTGACTGGTTTGGTCTGTGGCAGCAGAATCTAGAGCCTTGAGAGCCTGCTAAGCAGTGGTCTACACTGACATGCTGGGGAGGAGTTAGTGTGGGTTGACCACCAACTCTGTGGGGACAGGGTTTTGGAACAAAACAGGGCTGAGTCGCTGAAAACAGTGGAAGGGGCTGTAGTAGATACAGTGCTCTTGAAAAGGTGCCTCTGGTACTGCCCCACTTCTAGGAAGGCTGTTGTGCAAATTGCAGCAAGCCGAGCCTGCCCTGAACAGCGGCTCTGCAGACCTGCTTGTGCTAGAGCCACCTTGGAGAGTTCTTTCAAAGCCTGATGCACCTGTTATTTTCCTGCCAGATGGGGAATCTGCTGCCTTACAGCGACCCTAGTGTGGTGTTTGTTTTCCTCTCAATCTTCGGTGTTGTGACCATCCTCCAGTGCTTCCTCATCAGCACAGTGTTCTCCAGGGCCAACCTGGCAGCTGCCTGTGGGGGCATTGTTTATTTCACACTGTACCTGCCTTATGTGCTGTGCGTTGCCTGGCAGGACTACATCAGCTTCTCACTAAAGATCTTTGCGGTGAGTCTTGAGGAAACTGTCCTGGGTACTGGGCTTCCACCAGTATGGCACTCAGCAGCTCCCTAGCTGGACACTGATAACTATGGGAGGAGGTGGCAATGGGAGGATAATTTTCAAGTGTAAGAGGCTATGGGGTGGGCTTGGTGAAGAGGTTTACTGAACCTGCTAGGAGCTGCTGAGAGGGTGTTGTTGGGTTTGGTAGTAGAAGTAATTCAGCCAGACTAAGCTGCCTTGATCTCTGTATGCTGTTGTGCTGTACCACCAGATAGTCAGGCTGAAGGAACGAGCTGGCTTTCCTCTGCACAGCACTTCTTACCTGCTTGGAGAGGGTGGCTGTTAGTGATGTATTCCCTCACATAGAAGTCCAAAGAGCAAGGGAAAGAAAATAGGGAAACAAACAATTCTGGGTGGTGCTCTGGCAGAGACTTCAGGCCTTGCTTGCTTGTTGGAACCAAGACTGGGACTGCCACTCCCTCTCTGTAAATACAGTCGTGCTCCTTGGATCTTTGACTTTTCCTATAAGGCTTCTGGACTGTGTTCATTAGGCTTGTGCTCAAGCTGAGCTGCCCAGTTGGAGAGTAGCCGTGAAAAACTGAATGCATTTTCATGCCTCCTATTTGCAGAGCCTGCTGTCTCCGGTAGCATTTGGCTTTGGTTGTGAGTACTTTGCACTGTTTGAGGAGCAAGGAGTTGGTGTTCAGTGGGACAACTTCTTTGAGAGCCCCTTGGAAGAAGATGGCTTTAGCATCACTACATCTGCTGTCATGATGTTGTTCGACGCCTTCCTATATGGGGTCATGACCTGGTACATTGAGTCTGTCTTCCCAGGTGAGGTCTGCTTCTGAGGCAGGATCACACTTTTAAATGGATTCTTTCACGCTACTCATTTGCCAAGGTGCAAATTGGACCCCTTTTTAAGCAAAGCTGCAGAAAAGTCATGGAGGAAAACTACAGATCAGCATGACAGTGAAGTTGTTGCTGCTAATAGCAGTGACTGTTGGCCTACCGCAGAGACTGAGCCCCATTGTGGCAATGGCTGAGCTGGTCCCAGAAGCTTTGCTTCACTTCAGCTGTTACCTTCTCTGAACTGCTAAGTCCACAGACCCTGCTGCAGGGGAAGAGTTGAGAGTATCAGCATGACATGTGTCTGTGTAGCACATACCAGCATAGGGCTTTTAACCCTAAAGCGAAGTTTGAGGAAAGAGATGTCTCTTACCCCCAAAGTGTGGCAGTGTCTTCACCATGAAAGATCTCCTCTTAGTTCTCCCTAACCTAGAGGTTTAGTGGTTTGGAATACTTCCCTTCTTGTCCTGAAAGCTAATATGAGAAAACAGATGCAGTCAGGCTCATGTAAGGCTTTTCTCTTTAGGCCAGTACGGGATTCCTAGGCCCTGGTACTTTCCTTTCACAAAGTCCTATTGGTTTGGCGAAGAACCACAGGACAGGCAGCACCCTCATCCGGACCAGAAGGGACCTTCAGAAGGTAAGTGCTGGACACAGTCTTTCTGCAGTGAAGTGTTATGGTCTGCCTTTTTTGAAAGGAGAGTCCAAGGACAGCATGACTGGTGTGGCTAAGGTGAAATTGGTCATCCCTTTGTTATTACAGTTTGGGTGTGCTTATCAGGTGGATGTATCCAGATAAACCCAAGGTACTTTGCCCAGTTGAGTGCAGGTGGGTACTCCAGCCTCATGGAGTTGAGAATTCCTCACATTTTTGCCAACCCTGGTGACACTGGACATTGCCAACTCCCATATGAGTCCAGTAGAGAGAAAAGAGCTAAAGAAAAACTTCTGTGGAAGGTTTCTGTCCCTGAGGAAGAAATGTGGTCAGTTCTTCATGTAGCTCATTTCTCCTTGCATCTCCACAGACCTAGGGGAATGTGATGTTTGTTAGAAGTCTGACACAGTTGCTGTTAAAACATATCATAGCTCTCTCTACTTTGCTCTGTTTTCTTCCAGTCTGCAAGGAGGAAGAGCCTATGCACCTGAGCCTTGGTGTTTCCATCCAGGACCTGGTCAAGGTTTATCGTGATGGCAAGAAAGTTGCTGTAGATGGTCTCACACTGAACTTCTACGAAGGACAAATCACCTCCTTTTTGGGACATAATGGAGCAGGGAAAACCACTACCATGTAAGAACAAAATAATGCTTTAAAACCATGAGAGAAGTGATTCTGAATACTGAGATTCCTATCAACATAGTAGAGGTAGCTGTGCAGTGTGCAAGCTGGTGCAGCCTAGGGTGCTGCACTGATTTCAGTCTGGTAAAATCTGCTGGTTTACCCTGGTTCTGCAGCTGCCTCAGAAGGTACACAGATACAGGGGACTGAAATTGGAGGTAGTTCAGGTTGGGCTGGTGCCAAATGAATCTGCTGGCAGCATTTTCTAGTAATGTTATTTGTGATTCTGACTTACAAATGTAAGGAAGCAAGTTGGGACTGAAAGGATGAGAAGCTTTTAGAGGAAAAAATATTTGCTTCAAGCAGAGTCATGTGGGTGTGCTTTGATCACTGTTAAAACCATTGGAGCTGTTTTTTTTAATCCATTAGTGAGATATTTCTTAGACACCTTTCCTGATGCAGGAGTTCCCCAGGGCTTCTACCCACTCTTCATTCATCCATCCTGGCATGTGCAGCAACCACATCCTTGTGGTGGAATGTGCTTATCTGTTGTGTTTGTCCTTCAGGTCCATCTTGACTGGCTTGTTCCCCCCAACCTCGGGTACAGCCTTCATTCTGGGCAAAGATATCCGCTCTGAGCTCAGCACCATCAGGCAGAACCTGGGTGTCTGTCCACAACACAATGTGCTGTTTGACTTGTGAGTATCATCTGTGAGACGCAGGGCTGGTGTTACCCAACAGATGTTTGGGTTCTTTAGAGATAGGACTGTCCTGGCTGAAAGCATATTGTCTCCTATCTGTCACATGGTGTGAGACAGTAGGGTGGTATGAGATTGATACAAGGACATTCTGTTTGTTAGCAGGTTCATACGTGCCTGTGAGATATAAGCAAGAGCCTATACTTTTAATTTTCACCTGTCTTTAAAGAAATCTACTCCATTAAACTTAACTAGGCCAAATGTTTCCCCAGTAGTGATTTTTGGATGTTTGGGGTACTCTGTCAAGCACCTTTGAAGGAGGACTATTTAAATTGGTGCTAAACAGCCACACTGTGAAATCAGGCCCAACTGAGCACACCCAGTCTGTAGCTCCTTCCTGAAATCTCGGCCTTAAGAGATGTTTCCCTGAGCAAACAAACAAGCTTGCTTTAATGTTAATGCAAGGGATGAATGCTTGCATGGTGCTCTCAGCTGTGCCCTGAGCCTGCTTGTGTTCCCTAGGCTGACTGTGGAGGAGCACATCTGGTTCTACGCTCGGCTCAAAGGGCTGCCGGAAAAGAAGGTGAAAGAGGAGATGGAGCAGATGGCAATGGATGTCGGTTTGCCTCACAAGCTGAAAGCTAGGACAAGCAAACTCTCTGGTAGGTTCAGCTGCTTTTACATTTCTCAGCTGCTTCCTCAGTTCCAGAAAAACTTTCTTGGGTTTCACAGAGGCAGCATCACAGACCTTGGTTGGATCCTCCAATTAAATATGGATTACCACACAATTAAGCACTTAAGTTAGTTATTTTTAAGTTTACTAAGATACACTGATTAGGTACTTAATAAAATATTACACTATGTTATGCTGTCTGATGGCCATAACAAGTCACTTGCTTTCTCTGAGTATTTTGTACTTTCTTCCATTATGACATGCTCCAGCTACACATGATGTGTTCTGCAAGTGCTTATTAATGTGTTTGGGTGTTATGGGTTTAGGTGAGAGTGTCTCAGACAATAATATCCAAGTCCCTTGCTGTTCATGAACTATATATGCATTTCTTATCCTAATTTCTGCTTCTTCAGTTGGCATCCTGCAGTGTCGTTCCCCTTTGTTCAGGAACAGCAGGGTTCCTGTATCAGTCTGTACCAGACAATTGAAGGACTGAGACTCCTTTGTTTCTGACTCAACTGTCAGCACAGACTGTGCATTTGACTTTGGGTAGGGAGAGAGACGGCCACAGGTTGGCTTTAGTATTGAAGAGTGTAATATAATTCCTTGCTGCTGGCACATTTCCACAGGAAGGGTGTCTCTTGGGGACCTATTTCTGCGGCTCAAGCTCTGGAGACCTGTGCCTCCAGATCCTCAGATATAGTTAGGCCTCTCCACTGCTTATGTTGAGACAGTATGATTCACTTATGGAAGGGCTTGCAAGGTGTGGTTTCCTGCAGTAGGAGGAGAGTTGGACTCCACTGAGGGAAGGCCATTCAGGTGAATTATCCCCTGTCCTGAAGGTGGTGGGACCCTGAAGGCCTGAAACAGCAGCAGTGCTTGGTCTTCTCAGTGTGCAGTTCTGCTTTCTCTTGGAGAGCTCATTATCCACTCTGCTGCAGGTATTGCTGTTCCCCCCCATTCCCTGCCTCAGCTTGAACACCTCTTTCTTCTTGTGCCTGTCAGGTGGCATGCAACGGAAGCTCTCAGTTGCCTTAGCCTTTGTTGGTGGCTCCAAGGTTGTCATTCTGGACGAGCCGACAGCTGGGGTGGATCCATATTCTCGCAGAGGAATATGGGAATTGCTCCTGAAGTATCGGCAAGGTACGTGGTCTTTTCCTCTGTTCCTAATGAATGTGTCACAGAAAGCAAAAGAAAATCAATCTGATTAATGACTGTTCCCAAAATAGCAGTGTGTCTTTGCAAATCTGTTGTTGCCTGCACTGAGGAAGGAACAAAGAGCATGCAGGACAAGGATGTTCTAATCTCTTATCTGTCCTCCTTTCTCATCCTATTCATGTCCAGAACTCATGAACAAAGTTCATCACAGGGTTGTGAGGGCAGTTAAAGTCAGAAGTTCACATGTGGTATTCAGCAGTGTCCTGCTCTCTGCAGCCAACCCTGCTGACATGAAATTAACCTGCCTTTGCTGAGCTTGACAAGGGCCTGCAGAAAGTGGGGAGAATAAACCCATGACAGCAGTTGTGAACCTTTTGCATACTGCTAGCCTTGTTCAAAGGAGCTTAGACTTGTGGCATCAACCTCGCATTCCCTCCTTGCTATAATCATGGCAAGATCCAGGTGACTGTGGCTTTGGCTTGGGAGCATGGGTATGGTTGACTTACCAGCATTGTCTTCCCTTGCTTTCTTCCAGGCCGTACTATTATTCTCTCCACGCACCACATGGATGAAGCAGATATTCTGGGGGACCGGATTGCCATCATTTCTCATGGCAAGCTCTGCTGTGTTGGCTCTTCTCTCTTCCTGAAGAACCAGCTGGGAACAGGCTATTATTTGACCCTGGTCAAGAAGGATGTGGATTCCTCTCTGAGCTCCTGCCGAAACAGCAGCAGCACAGTGTCTTATCTGAAGAAGGTACAGCTGACCCTTCTTGCTCATTCATTCTTCCTTCATGAAATCTTAGACTTATGGGAGGCAGCAGCTAAGATTTTGCGTGTTAGAATGTCTCAGAAGAGAAATCCCCTACTCTTTAAAAGAAGTGTTACTTGCTTTTAAGTACTACACCAGATCATGTCTAGTTAAACTGTTGCATGGGATGTACATCTCTATTATAGTTTCTTTCAATGCTGGCGGTGCAAAACGGATTGGGAAGATGAAGTATACATGCGGTGCACACTTTTGTAACATGCACTTCTATAACTGTGACCTCTTACTTGTATTTCAGCCCTTTGCAGTGGTATGTCACCATTGCTTTCTGACTCCTCTGTGGAGTATCCAGCATGTTACAGCATCTGGTTGAAGTTATCTAGTGTGTAGTGTCTGGTGGGCTCCTTTTTAGTTAAACAGCAGGGAACAATGGTTGTCTTCTCTTTTGTGACCAGGACGATAGTGTCTCCCAGAGCAGCTCTGACGCTGGCCTTGGCAGTGACCATGAAAGTGACACACTGACAATAGGTGAGGAGGCTTGGAAAAGAATGTAAGATTCAATCCCAGTGTTGACATTGCTCTATCTTTGACCTTGGACAACTGCCTTAACCTTGTGCCCCTGTGTAGCTACAGTCTTGCGACAACTATGAAATGCACAGAGATGGTATTTTTAAATCTGTAAATATTGGAACATTTTTCTTTAGTGAGCTGATCTGGGTTCAAGGTGTCCTGAGATTTAATAACGAAAGATTACATAGTACCGTGGCCTGTTAGCAATATGTAACCTTTGCTGGTGAACTGCATATCAGTGACTTGCAGGGCTGCCAGTAGCATGTAAAAGCTTTCCCAGGCTTTTTGTCCAAGGTTGTGTTGAATGTAAAAAGAAACCAGATATTCCATGGAAATGAGCTGCTTTCCAGAGAAGTCCCATTCTCCCTCCTTTCCTTCCGGAAAGGCTTTTCAGACTGAGCTCTTCTTTCTGCATAATTAGCAGTAATAAGATGAACACCATCTTTTCCTTTTGGTTCTTCTAGATGTGTCTGCAATTTCAAATCTCATTACAAAACATGTTTCTGAGGCCAGGCTGGTGGAGGACATTGGCCATGAATTAACCTATGTCTTGCCGTACAAGGCTGCTAAAGAGGGAGCTTTTGTGGAGTTGTTCCATGAAATTGATGACCGGCTGTCTGATCTTGGCATTTCCAGCTATGGCATCTCTGAAACCACCCTGGAGGAGGTGAGTGAGCTGAAGATTCTCTTTTCAGTTAAACTATTGAAAATGAATCATGGCAGAAATAAGAACAAGATGGAGTCTTGTCTCTTCCTGTAAACATTTATTGTGGAACAGGCAGCTTTGTGTTCCTCTCCAAAATAGATTATCTTCTGCCCTGTTAAACTGTGTGCTCATGGAAGTGTGCATTAAAAGCTGAAATGTAGTACAGGCAAGCATAGGCAGGTCCTTTGTACTCAGTTGCACTTTACTGAGAAGTGAAGGTTGGCCCCCAGTTTGGCTTCTAACGATTGTGTAAACACCTTTGAGGTATTTTTAGGGATGCTTTGTGCAGCACTTAACTGAAAGCATACATTTCAGTACTGGAGACTATACTTTACAGAAACTACTTGGACATATGCCTTGTCAGGGATGTTTTTTAGGGTTTGTTCCTGGCATGCACTTTATCCCGTTTATGTGATTTTTTTAAAATATTTTTTAATAATGACAAGGGAAGCTGAAACCCTGAAGTTGTCACTTATTGAGGTTGCCCTCTAGGTCCTCCCACAGCTGTAAAGGCATTGGCAGTTATCTGCAGTTTGAAATTTTTTTTTTTCTTGTTTAGGAGAGTCCATGGGACAAGCTCCACAAAGCATTCAATCATGAACAGGACTGTCAGTGTAGGATCCCCCAAATTTACTAACTAGGTCTTTATCTGAAACATAGGAAGGAGTTTGTGTTTGAGGTGCACTGAGTACTGACAGTTGAAAGGGGGAATGGCTAGTATGTGGTTACAGGCTGGCTCCTGGAAGCTGGAGAGAAGCCGCAAAGTCCATGTCCCCATCGTGCACAGGGTAAACCCCATATCCTCTGTTTTCATGCTGCATCTGTCAGTTTTGCGCCCTCTGATGGCATCTCCTGAAGCAGTCCCCACGATATCGCTCCCCTCTTAATTTTCACTGACACTTATAATTGCTTTTCAGATCTTCCTGAAAGTGGCTGATGATAGTGGTGTGGATGCAGAAACCTCAGGTGGGTGTAGTTGTCTCCTACAGCATTGAAGGGGCCTTCAGGGGGAGGTGCCTTTTCATATGGTATTTCTGCTGTTTAAGCACAATACTGGCCAAGCCTAGATATTTCAGGAGTAAAATCCAGTGCAGGGCTTAACTCTCAGGGGAATAAAGGGCCTAGTGGGTATATCAAACAAGGAGCGTTCCTGGTCTCACCAGCCTTGGGCAGGTGGATAGCCTTTGTGTATGGCAGCATGTCCAGCTATACAGTGACACATGCCAAAGTGTCAGAGGCCCTGTTTCAGACTGAACTGGAACTCCGCTGTGCTAATATTTTTAATGACCTAAAATAGCTGTTCTTAGTGTTCTTAATACATGCTTTAACATACTGTTAACTTCTGTTGAATCAGTGCTGGCATGTTTATATTGTAATAGTGGAGAGTTTCTAGTGTATGAATTACTTGACTGACGCTATTGTCTACTCTGAGGAATAGGAAAAAACTCCTGACAGGGTCAGATTGCAGTAGAGACCAAATGACTCTTTCTGAGAGCAGCTCACTGCACTAAGTGCTTGCGCTAGCATTTCCTGATAAACTAGTGCTAGCAAATTGCACTTGGAGTCATAAGCATATTAAGTAAGAATTTTCATAGAGTGAGAGCAGCCTGCAGTTTCCATGGCTGAGTGAAAAAGTGTCCAGTGCACTAGAAGAAGCTTCTAGGTCAGCACACAAAAAATGGTGCATAAAACATAAGACCTTTGCAGAGTGGCAGTCTTTGTTTTACTTTTACCTGCACTGGAGTCACTCCAGTGCAGCTCCTTACTTGGAAGACAATGGAAATCATATTGCTTTGGTTTTTTTCTGGGGCTAATTGGAGATGAACTGAAGCAGATCAGCTAATTGTAACTGCATTGGTTTCAGATGGGACATTGCCAGCCAGAAGGAACAGGCGTGTGTTTGGAGATAGACAGAGCTGCCTTCGTCCGTTTACAGAAGATGATGCATTTGATCCTAATGACTCAGACATAGATCCAGGTATTGCTCGGCTCAAGCCTGTTTTCTTCTTGTGGACACTCTTTCATCTTACAAATACTGCAGATCGTAAGGCTGAGGATCCTGCCAAAGGAGTGGTGGTTTATTTGGCTTTAGGAATAGTGGGCAGTGCAGTATCCATTCCTCCCACCCAGGCTCAGAGATAAGGGTGAAAATCCATTCATGAGAATATCTGTTGCTGTCTCTGCTCACCACGCTCTTTTTTGTTTTTGTTTTTTTTATGCATGAGAGTAGTTGCTCCAGCTGTCACCCTGTGTCTCTAGCAGAGAAGTGCCCAGAGAACATTTCTGTGAGCTTTTGAATGAGGGTCACTTTTTCTTGCTAGCAGAATCCAGAGAGACAGACCTTCTCAGTGGCATGGATGGGAAAGGATCCTACCAGATGAAAGGCTGGAAGCTCACCCAGCAGCAGTTCACAGCTCTGTTGTGGAAGAGGTTGCTTATTGCCAAGAGAAGCCGGAAGGGTTTCTTTGCTCAGGTGAGACCACCCAACATGTGCAGGTTCTCTCAGCAGGGACAGCTCTGGACCATGGATTGTATTCAGAGTTGAAAGTGGACAGAAAACCTCAAGGGAATGTGGGTAACCAAGCCTGGTCTTCACTGCGCATCCAAACATCTGAGCAAAAGGGGGTCTATGCAAGTGAAAGGAGTTACGTGGTGACCAAGTGGTTATGGCATTCTTGCACAGCAAGGATGCAGCTGAGGTTCAAATCCAAATTTGGCCTTGAGAGCGGCATTTGAATGCTGAATCCTCTCCATCACAAGTGAGTGCCCTGATTGAATGGCTGGATAGGTCTTGTGTTGGTGTCTAGCAGTGCCTTGCTGTAAATAGTAAAGACCTTCCTAGGAAACTTTGAAAAAGTTTTGATCCGTTAAATGACTCGCATGTAGCTCCTGATGTCTCTGGGAACATGTGCTTTAAAAAGGGCCTGCTCTTTCCTTGCAATTTCAGATTGTGCTGCCAGCTGTCTTTGTGTGTATTGCTCTCATGTTCAGCCTGATTGTTCCTCCCTTTGGGAAGTATCCCAGCCTGGAACTACAGCCCTGGATGTATGATGAGCAGTACACTTTTATTAGGTATGTTTATTGTGGTCTAGAAATTATGCTAAATCCTACAATTCTATTCTTCTCTGCAAATGTGAATTACTGAGTTCCTTACCAGGCTGTTTAAATTTGTTTAGCTCATGTACAGTTTAAGAGTCCTGGTATTTTGTTTTTAGATCTTTAAACACCCACTCTAACTACTGGTACGGTCACATCAATTTCTGAATGGTGCTGTGACTCTAGTAATACTTTGCAAAAAGACCAGAAGTGTGTGTGTGCTCCTAGGCCAAGCATTCCTCAAAGGGAAATCTCCACCCACGTCCTTTTCCTGAGCTCCTTCACTGTGCTCCCACCCTTTCTGTGCTGCTGCTTTTACTGTGTGCCTGTTACCCACTGACCTGATAGTGTTTCTCTGCTGTATCCATAGCAATGATGCTCCAGAAGATGCAGGCACTCAGAGGCTTTTGGATGCCCTTCTCAGTAAGCCTGGTTTTGGGACACGCTGTATGCAGGGGCATTCCATCCCGTAAGTAGAACTCTGGGCTGGGAAGGGGAAGCCCAGCGCTGGCTTCTGGTCACCCAGTAAATTTAGCCAGCTTTATGGAATGGTAGTCGTGCATGGCCAGAGCAAAAAGTTGCAATTAGATTCAGTTTTTCTGCTCAAGACCTTTTTAGAAAGTTACCAGCCCTCAGCATGGTGAGGGGGTGAGTTTTGAGTACAAGCCCTTACTGACAGAAATAGAGAGGAGACAGTGGTCTCTCCCGCAAATTACTCTTTGATCCTCAACACAGAAAAGGACCTAGTCATGTTGCTGTATGTTGTTGACTGTAGCTACTCCCATTCCACAATCCTCTGTTTCTAGCTGCACTAGAAACCTAGGTTAGCACTCCAAGTACCAGCAGAAGGAGTGGAGAAGTCAGACAGTGCTGGTGGTGTTTCCTAGCTCTGCCACTGACTTGCCTTGGGCAAATCAATGAAGATCCAGGCCATGAGTGCAGAAGGGGTATACAGAGTCCAGGATGGTGTGTCCTTAGTCTGGAAGAACTGCAGCTTGTGTTCACAGGGTGTTGGGAAGGGGGGCAAGGGGCCCTATGTGCTGGCCAGTGGTGGAAAGTAATCTGTGTCCTGCAAAACCAGACACAGAAGCTGGGTTACTCTACCCATGGGACATGGGAAAGAGGTTGCTCACTGATGCTGCCTTTGGGAAGAGCGGTATTTTGGTGCCCCAAAGGCAGAAATGTCACACAAGAAATTAATCGTAGAATATCTCAAGCTGGAAGAGACCCATAAGGATCATCAAGTCAACTCCCTGATCCTAGCAGGACAACTTAAAACTAAATTATATGACTAAGAACGTTGTCCAGATGCTCCTTGAACTCTGGACTCTATGTGTGCTCGGACTGACTGAGACAAAGGACTTGCATGCTGTGGAGCGAATGAGAAGAGGGGAGTGTCTGGCACAACTCAGTGTTGGCCAACCTCTGTCTCTTTGGCACTGGGATCTGTTAGAAGCTGCAGAGTCTGGTCTGTTGCTCTGAGCTGTTTGTGCCAGTAAGGTCAGGCTCCTTTGAAAAACAGCCTGTCTCTTGTGGGGACTGTGGTGTTTGTTATTTAAGTGGCTTGTAAGCAAAGGTCATCACAGTTGTTTTTAAAACTGCATTTGTCTTGCCTGTTTCCTGACACAGAGACACTCCTTGCACCGTGGGGCAGAGTGAATGGACCACAGCTTCAGTCCCAGACTCAGTCCTGGACATCTTCTTGAAAGGCAACTGGAGCATGGAGAACCCTTCCCCATCTTGTGAGTGCAGCAATGAGAAGATCAAGAAGATGCTGCCTGTGTGCCCCCCTGGTGCAGGCGGGCTGCCACCCCCACAGGTAGGATGGTGCTCAGTGGTGCTGCCGTGAGGGGTGCTCCTGGGGAGCAGAATGGCTGGGTGTGATTATTGCATGCAGTACTGCACATGGTTTGTTTGACTCGGCATCTGCATTTTCTGATGGCTGTTTATATGTGTTTTCCCTGGTGATGCCAGCGCGAGCAAGACACTGCTGACATCCTACAGAACCTGACAGGTCGCAATGTATCGGACTACCTAGTGAAAACCTATGCGCAGATCATTGGGAAAAGGTAGCTGTTGAACACACCCTCTCCCTTCCCTCCCTACTCAATGCTCTGTGGGGGATGTTGCGCAGATCAGGCAAATAAGCCTGGGCAACCCAAACTCTTTAGCAGTGGGCCAGACCCACTCAGCTCCTCAGACTGTCCTGCTCCACAGCTCAAGTGCTGTTTCTGCTTTATTGGTGATGCTGTGGCAGCTCTGAGGGGGGCGTCCTGAGCCTTGTAGACAGAGTATGGGGGAAGTCTGGGCACCAACCCAGGGATTACACTGAAGAGGAGTGGTGGGATACATGCCAGCTGTGAGAGGCTATTGCACTCTTTTCCCTAGCCACATGCCTGCAGCACTGGTAGGTCTGTCTCTCCTCTTGTTCCACGTATTATACATTGGCTTTCTTTTCTGTCTCTACAGCTTGAAGAATAAGATCTGGGTGAATGAGTTCAGGTGAGTTGCTGTCTTTTCTCTAGGTCGTATATGTCCACTAACTCTTGAGCATGGTATTAAGCAGGACAGACCCACCCCACTTGGCAGGTTTTTTTTGTGACTCTTAACTGCCAAATGTTGAGGGAGCATGTTTGCAGATAAACTGTGACAACCCCAGAGCATGTCATGGGAAGGCATGCCTGCCTTATGCAGAGGGCAACATTGGCTTGAAAAGATTGGCAGAATCAGCCGACTGCTACTCAACCCTGGGAGGTGCTATTCTTTCAAGCAGGGGAAGCAGGAAGATGTCCTGCTTTGCCTGCACTGGCAGCAGAGGATGGCTGCATTCATTGAATGGAACAGCACACTGACCACTCATAAGATGGGTATTCAACCCCAGAAAAGAGTAGGAGACATCATGGCTAAGCAGAAGTGTAGGAGGATCAAAGCCATCTCTTCATGTAAGAGTGGAGACACTGGCCTTCGATACAGTGCAGGAAGAGGAGGCATCCGGGGAGGGAGGAGGAGTGGCATTTTCTGCATGTCTGTGAGTAGTCAGGCCTTAGCATCACTTTCTGTCTAAACTTTCAGGTATGGTGGCTTTTCCTTGGGAGCCAGCAGTTCCCTCATGCTTCCTCCAAGCCATGAAGTCACTGATGCCATTAAACAAGTGAAGAAGATCTTGGAGCTAGCACAGGTGAGCAGCTGTCCCCCATAAACACTAATGTCAGTGTTGTGTTACTTGGGAGATGACTGGGAAGCCATAAAATGAGGAGCATTTTATGAGTGTGTTAGCTGTGTCTAGTAGCTTCTCCCTGTTGCCTCTGTGCTGATGCCTGGGAACAGCAGAAGGCTTGGGGACACGCTCAGGTGAGGCTTACGTAGTCCACATTGCTGCTGTGGGTTCTGCCCAATGCCAGTTGCAAGGCAGTGGGGACTACAGGCACCTCTTGAGTGTTCTGTGGCAGAACAGGGTAGGCTGTCTCAGGGAATTAACAAGCGGTTTCCATCTCCTTCAAAACCTCAGTTGGACATTCTTGTGTTGAGTCCACCTTGGCTCAGAAGAAAATTTGGGCTACTGCTTTCTTCTCAGACAGCCCGTGGGCTGCAATGTCTCTGAAGGTTGCGTGCAACTCTGGTTAATACCTTGTGCTGGGAAAAAAGCAGGCCTAAAGCTGACCTTGCTTACTGGTGGGACTGCAGAAAAGAAAGGGGAAGGGAAGTGGGGGTTTCTAGCCTTCTCACTACTTCCAGGTTGGTGGATACACTGTAGAGTGGAAAGAAAACTGTCAGAGCTCTGAAAAATGTAGTGTGACACCTGCTAGACCCCATGACATGAATAATGGTATTCTCAGAGGGGAAGTAACTGTCTCTTTGCTCTTTGCAGGGGAGTTCTGGAGATCGGTTTCTCAATAGCTTGTCAAGTTTCATGAAAGGCCTGGATACAAAGAACAATGTGAAGGTAAATTACCCAGTCCTCACTGCTGTGCCTGCTAGTTGAAACTGTGGTAGTCTAGAATTATTTTTAGTTAGCAAGTTAGCAAAGTCCCAGCAGTTTGCCTTGGACAACTGTGCAGACCAGATCTCTATATTTGCTGGTAGAGCAAATGCAGCTTGTATTCTTGTGTGGATTTCCCCAGAATCTGTTTCTCCTATGGAGTCTAGGCCTAAGGCCCAGAAGGAATTGAGCGCTGGCTCAGTGATAGCTTCCAGCAGCCTCTTGTGGTTATTGATCAAACTGTCCCTGAGCAAACCAGCTGGAAGGATGTGGAAAGGATGTGCCCTCGGTAGAGGAAGGGATGTTCTGCAGGGCTCAGGAGCCTGTTAGGTAGCTAAGGTACATGGTGCCTTTCTGATGCTGATGTGATCCCTTGCAGGTGTGGTTCAACAACAAGGGCTGGCATGCCATCGCCTCCTTCCTGAATGTGATTAATAACGCCATTCTTCGGGCCAACCTGCAGCAGGGCAAAAACCCTCGAGCTTATGGGATCACTGCCTTCAATCACCCACTCAATCTCACCAAGCAACAGCTCTCTGAAGTGGCCCTGTAAGTCCTGATGTGGGCATGGGTGGGTTTAGTCTCATCAGCTGCTGATTACTGGAAGCAGGCAACATGGGAGGTGGTAGCCTCACTAGTGGACGCTCAGTGGCCTGTGGCTTTTAGGCTTTAACACACTGGCCTTGTTTTCCGTGGTCTGGGCAGGTGGCAACATGTGCTGTTGAGCACTTGCTGTTGAACAGTACTGGTGTGCAGGCTTTCTATGTCTGAGTCCCTGGAAGCTTCAGTTTCTAAGAATCAGTGTAATCTTCAGATCTTCTGCCATATTCAGAAAGGCAGATCGCCATGAATATGATCATTCTTTTGTCCCGAGGTGCCACTGTTTGACTAGGGACCATTGATAGATCCTGTTCAGTTTTGTCCACTGTCTCAACCTGGAGGACACACAGTGATGCACAGGGCTTACTCCACTGAGGCACTGACTAGTTCACTACTACCCCAGCCAGAGTCAAGACTCAAACTGTCTGCAGATACGTCCTTCAAATCTTAGAGCAGTGTCAGATGGCAGTCAGATACCTCTGAACTTTTAAACAGCACCAAAAAAAAGACAAATCTCCAAGAACCCCAAGAAATGCATTAAATGGGAAACAAAGTGATGGTGATAAGGAAGGCAGAAAGCAGTCTATTGTGCTGAAGTTACCAACCAATCTCCAGGTTGTGGTGCTGCCCTTGATGTGCCAACGGGCTGTGTGTATTCCCTTTGTTATATGGCTGGAGAAAAATTGTGTATTTAAGACAGCCTGATGTGGTCATCCTTTACGCTGCAAAACAAGGACAACAGAAGGAGGAATGGTTTCTGCACTGTCTTGCATGAGCTGTGTCATCTCATCTCAAAGGAGCCAGCACCAGCATACAAACACTTTGATTTCTTCTTTTTTTTTGTCCAGGATGACCACCTCTGTGGATGTCCTAGTCTCCATCTGTGTGATCTTTGCCATGTCCTTTGTTCCTGCCAGCTTTGTGGTCTTCCTCATCCAGGAACGTGTCAGCAAGGCTAAACACTTGCAGTTCATCAGTGGTGTGAAGCCTGTGATCTACTGGCTGGCCAACTTTGTCTGGGATATGGTAAGGGCTTTGACTGTGCTAAACTGTCCTCTATTCTGTGTTTGCATGGTGTCTGTGCTGAAGTGCCAAGTGCAGTTGGAGCCAGTGGGGACTACATCAATTCAGTGGGACAAGGAACACTGAACAAAGGATGAGAGGGTAACCATAAGCTCAATCATCAACATTTATTATGTCACTTTAAAATACCTGCCCCAGAATGTTTGATTGTGTAGCCTCCTGTTCTGCTCTGTTCAAAGCAGGTTTTTTTTCAA
Organism: Phalacrocorax carbo; assembly: GCF_963921805.1. Classification (NCBI taxonomy): domain Eukaryota; kingdom Metazoa; phylum Chordata; class Aves; order Suliformes; family Phalacrocoracidae; genus Phalacrocorax; species Phalacrocorax carbo. The sequence goes on from NC_087548.1 coordinate 53,515,711, forward strand.
TCTGTGGTGTCCAGAACCTTTGAGAGTCTATTGACTACTTCTAGAGGGGCCAAGAAGTGTAAATTCCTGTGTACTATGTTGTAGTCCACACATGTGACACTCCTAAGAGTCTCCTATTGGAAACAGCATTGGGAACACTGAAGAATATTGAAAACGATTGGTTCAGAGCAGAAAGACACCTTTTCTTTTGTCATCTGGAAACAAATCTAAAGCTGTATTTTTCACCTTCTAGTGCAACTACATTGTTCCAGCCACGCTAGTCATCATCATCTTCATCTGCTTCCAGCAGAAGTCCTATGTGTCATCCTCCAACTTGCCTGTGCTGGCTCTCCTTCTCTTTCTCTATGGGTAAGGGATTTCTCATCAGATGGATGATTGGGAAGGCTCTTAGACTCGAAAGGTGCTTATCTGATTTTTCTGCCTTTCCTCTTGGCAGGTGGTCCATCACCCCTCTCATGTATCCAGCCTCCTTTGTGTTCAAAATCCCCAGCACAGCATATGTTGTGCTGACCAGCGTGAACCTCTTCATTGGCATCAATGGTAGTGTGGCCACCTTTGTCCTGGAGCTCTTCACCAACAACGTATGTTTCCCCAGAAGCTCCTCACTGCTTATGCTGCTACAATTTAGTTCTGTGTTGGTGGTGTGTTGCCTCTAGCAGCCAGTTCTCCAGAAAGGCTAGCCCCTGGCCTCTACACATTAGCTAGTGCAGTGGTTTACACACAGGTTCTGACAGGAATGGGTTAAGGCCCCCTCTGGCAATAATCACAAAATAGTTAAGGTGGAACTTATCTGAGATTGTCTAGTCTAACCTCTGAGCAGGGTCAGCTAGAGCAGGTTACTCAGGGTCATCAGGTTTTGAACATTGCCAGAGATGGAGACTCCACAGTCTCTCTGGACAACCTCTTACAGTCTCAATCACCCTTAGGGTTAAAAAAAATATATATTCTCATGTTTATATGGAATTTCCTTATGTTCTTCTTAAGGGGTAGTTTCTGTCTACTACAGGCTATTTCAAACACTCAAGCATTTAGTTGCCCTCAGTTTCGCCTCCTGTGGTAGATACCTCTCTAATTGTATTGGGAACTTACACACCTCACTTCAGTTTTTCCAAAGCCAGATGCCTACTGGGGAAGGTTACTCTCATGCCTGTATGCAATATAAGATGTCTTAGCAGGCCCCATTTGACCCATACTGGTGTGAAGGGTTCCTTGTGGGAGGAGTTTGAGGAGACCCTGTGGGAGTTACCTCTTCACTGTACTGCTGCCCGTGGACATAAGGAGGCAGTCCTTGATGATTTTCCCTTTTTTTACAAGGCCCATTTTAGCTCAATAAAAACATGTACATGCTTGAAGATCAGTGCCTGGTAGAACAGGAACCTCTCCTCAGGCTGCTGTCAGCCCAACCCATGGGCTGAGCCAACTGGAAGACAAAAAAGTAAAAGGATTAGAGCCTGCAGTATGGGCTAGGGAGGGGCTACGCACAGCCTCTGAGATAACCAGTCTATGCAATCACAACCTTCATGTCGCCTCAAGCTGTAGCCTTTCTGCATGTTACTGTTTGCAGACACTGCTTTTTAGACTGTGAGCATTTGGAGGAATCTCTCCTTCAGTGTAGTTTGCTTGTATAAATAGCAGTATCTTGAGCAATGCAACAACACTGACTGTCCAGAGGAGCCCTGGCACTGGCTTTTGGGACACCATTTCTAATCCTTTAATTTTTGTGGGGTTGCAGTGTTGGGGGAGGGAGGGGTCAAGTCACAGCATGGGTCCCACTTGGCAGATGGTGGCTGCTTTCTGCTCAGATGGCTCACTGGCACTTGATTTTGTCTTAACAGAAGCTGAACAACATAAATGACATACTGAAGTCTGTCTTCCTCATCTTCCCCCACTTCTGCCTGGGGCGGGGGCTCATTGACATGGTGAAAAACCAGGCCATGGCTGATGCTCTGGAGAGGTTTGGTAAGTGAAATTGTGTATCACAGGGACAGTGGCCTGAACTGAACAGGAAAAGCTGGAGTCTGCTCTGGATGAGCACCCTCCGCTTCTCTGACTTTTCAGGAACTGGAAGTTGATGATTTGCAGATTTGATCAAAGCTGGCAAGTCTCAACAGCTGTCCTCTTTTGGTGTTTCAAGGACTGAAGGGTGCCAGGAGGATAGATCCCCAGAGTTTTGAGTTACTAGGGGCATTAAAGGAAAATGCAGAAAGCTAACTGTGTGGAGAGGATCATTAGGCCAAGTGTAAAGAGTAGCTGAGATTCTGGAAAGTTTTGTTTTGTTTTGTTTTGTTTTTTTCCTGGGGTGCAGATGCCAGGCCTGAGTCAGTCTTTCTGTGCTTCGCTAACCTTTCAGGAAGGTGGGCCAGCTCTTTTCTGGCAGACTGAATTTTCTGGGCCCAAGTCCCAACTTCACTATAGTAAGAAATATACTTGCAGCCACAGCTGGCCCCTTGGTGGGGTCTATCTCTTCCCTCCTCCCACTAGCTGCTCTCCAGTTGCCCTGGTGCCCAGCTTGGTGAGCTCTGCAGGAAGAAATGCTAGCCTGCTCCCATTGCTCTGGAAAGGTGACTGCTCTGCGTCTCATTTTGGCAGGAGAAAATCGGTTCGTGTCCCCTCTGTCGTGGGAACTAGTGGGAAGGAACCTCTTTGCCATGGCAGTAGAGGGCGTTGTCTTCTTCCTCATTACAGTGCTCATCCAATACAGGTTCTTCATCAAACCCAGGTAGGTTGTCTGCTCCACTTCACCGCAAGCAGGTGGAAGTTTTCATTGATGTCCCCCATGAAGTGGGGAGAATATTAACTATGGAGGCCCTGTCATCTTTTGCTGAGGCTTTATTATGTTGCTCTCTCCAGGCCTGTCTATGCTAAGCTGCCTCCTGTGAATGATGAAGATGAGGATGTATCCAGGGAGAGACAGAGGATAATTAGCGGGGGAGGACAGAGTGACATCTTGGAAATCAAGGAGCTAACCAAGGTGACAGAAAAGTTCTGCATTGCTAAGGCTTGTTGGCACAACACCATGCAGTTCACCAGAAGCCTCATTCAGAGGAATTTAGTGGGATCAAAATGGGATTGTGTTTGGAGTGTTGAATATGTATAATTATAGTTCTAATTATAGTTCTCTTTGCTATTGACTTTCTCATTCTTTTCCTTCTGGTTTCAGATTTACAGAATGAAGCGAAAGCCAGCAGTTGATAGAATCTGTGTTGGAATCCCCCCTGGAGAGGTAAGCTAATCTGTCAAATTCATGGCTTTGCTATTGCTGCTGTATTTAAGAGCAACAGACAGTAAAGGATAGGATAAGATCGGAAACAGATGATGTTCAAATTACATCAAAGGAAACTGTAGAAGTTTAAGCAGTTTCTGATTCTGTCTCTCTCTCTGCCTTTGAAGAAGGCACAGAACTCTCAGTGTCTGAGACCAGAAGCCAGACCCTGGTACCCTCCAGGGTTTGGCACAGATACACCGTGGTGGCACTGCACCAAGGTGACACCACAGTTAGTTCATTTTCCCAGCCTAAAGATCTATACTTAAACTCCAGAAGTTTTGGGGATTTTTTTCTGAAAATGCACTAAAGGCTCCCTCCAGCTGTCCTGAGGGTCAAGTTTGCTCCCTCTCATCTTGTCAGTGCTGAAAGCGGTGCAACTGAATCCTGTTCTTGGGCACACCGTGCTCATCTGCTCTTTTGTGTCCCCAGTGCTTTGGACTCCTGGGAGTAAATGGTGCTGGCAAGTCATCCACTTTTAAGATGCTAACTGGTGATACAGATGTGACAGGAGGAGAAGCTTTCCTCAAAGGAAACAGGTGAAAGACCATGCATTTTTCCTCTGCTTTGTGTCAAAGCAGGTCCTTTGCTGCTTTCTCCTCCAGCTTTCACTGCCTTTGTTCTACTTCCAGCAAGTCTAAACTCTGCCCCATTTTTCCCTTTTTCAACTCCTGGCATCTGTTTCAGCCCTTTGAGTCTGGTAAAGTACTTCGGCAGCTTAGGAAAATTTATTTAGTCTGGTAGTCACTCCTGAATACCTGCCCTCTCATGTTTAAATGTCATATTTAAAAAAAGAAGGGGGGACAGGGAGAAAGAAGAGAAGAATATGGCCAAGACGGGCTTTTAGGATCCTGTATTGTTGCTAGTTCAGTGACTCCAGAACCACTGTTGCACTTTCCTGCTTTTAATGCCTAAAATAGCAGCCAGTACTGTGACGTCCTAACAAAGATTTTTTTTTTTCTTTTACAGTATCTTGTCCAACATCCAAGAAGTCCATCAGAACATGGGCTACTGCCCACAGTTCGATGCTGTTAATGAACTGCTGACAGGGCGAGAGCACTTGGAGTTCTTCGCGCTCCTGAGAGGTGTTCCAGAGAAAGAAGTCTGCAAGGTAAACATGGTGCTGTAGGACCTGCCCCTGTGACCAGATGTTCCTGCTTGCATGCACCATCCTTGCAACACATGCAATGCCATGATGTGAAGCTGCTGCAGATAATGTGTGGTGAAATCTGCCCCCTTTTCTTCCAGGGCAAACCAAAGTTGCTGTAGTTTTTCAGTGCTGCCTAGAAAGTTGTGCTAAATGGAAGGGCAGATTCTTTGGATTCTGCATTCTCATAGTGGATGGACTTTTCCACTGAATTACTTCTTTCCTTTAAGAGTTTAAGGGCTGTGGAGCTGCAGGTCATACAGAACCTCACTGGCTGTCCAGAGTTTATTCTTCAATGCCCCAGGGAACAAGCACTAGGCAGCTTAACAGAAGCCTCATGCTGGCTGTTACATCTTTCTGATAGATCATGCTGCATCGTTAATGTGCTGCTATTTCAGCATTCAGTCATTGGGTTACACTAACAGTCTTTAGGTAACTAATGACAGCTGCCAACACCATACAGTCACCTTCTCAGTGCTGTTTTCTTGAGTTAACAGCAGTTTTCACTGTATGTGTCCCGGGTGCTGCAGAACAGGAACTGCTGTAAGTAGGAATCTGTACCCAGTGCATTGGATAGGGCAAGAGCTGGTGCCTAGGGTATGTCCAGGTACTCTCTTTGAGAGTAGTGATGATGGGTGAAAACTGCAGGCTCCATCGAAAGTTGCTGGTGAGTTCCTCTGTGTGATATTCCCACCAGGCCCATGTAAAAAAGGATGCAGTTATGGCTATGGTCTGAGTAGCAGCTGAATCTCTTCCCCCTAATTCTCTTTAGACCCCAGGGCAACAACAATGCCTACCTATTGGCATCAGTAGTAATACTCCTGAATAGCAAACCAGATCCCCCCCATCTGTCTGAAAGGCTAAGATGCACCACGGTGGGATTGCTGTGTGTCAGTAGTGACCATGTCCCTGCTGCAAGCCCACAGCAACTGAAAAGCTAGCTAAAGCCGGTGCTGCAAAGAGCACTACACGGGTGGTTAACATGGCTCGACTGACGCTGAACTCATGCTCATCGGCCAATAAGCTGCAGCTGTTTGATTTTTCTGGCCTCCCAGGGATAAGGCTGCATATGTCCTGATCTAGAGGTGAACAGCATGTTCCAAACCCCCGTATCCCTGCCGCATTAGATCCACAGAGGAGTGGCCCTTCACAGAAATGTTTTTAAAGCCAAAGCACATAAGGAAAACATCATTGTGTAGATGGTGCTGTGCTTGATTCAAGATGGTGCTGTGCTGTCTCGTGTAGGTTGGCGAGTGGGCAATTCGGAAACTGGGACTTGTGAAATACGGAGAAAAATATGCTGGGAATTACAGTGGAGGGAACAGGCGCAAGCTCTCCACAGCGATTGCCCTCATTGGAGGGCCACCTGTGGTGTTCCTGGTAAGTCTGCAACCTTTGCTTATTAATGCTTTCCTTAGAAAAGAGAAAAATCAGCTTCAAATGAAGACTAGGTATTTCCTGGCCAACTAAAGCTTAAATACATCAAATTAATGTTTAAATACATCATTAGTCACTTAAAAATGAGCAAAGAGCACACAGAAATAAAGATTCCCTATGTAAATGTAGGTGCAAGCTATAATGTGCCTCCAAGCTTCTATTTCTGAAAAATCACTGAGGAAGTGGGGGTCTCGAACATGATCCCAAACTGCCAGCTGTGTAGTAACTTCACCACCTCAGTACTCCTGGAAAGATTCTGTACCTACAAAAAAATAAGTCGTCTTGTTGGACATATGCAAATCTTACTGTGCAGGAGAATCAGTCCTATGTTTTTAATTATTCAGTGAAAATTGGAAATATTTTGGGATTCTTTACATTAGAATTGAGGACAAACCTTAGGATTACCAAAGTTGATAGTGCTGGAGGAAGTTAATGCTTTATTTAAATGAGCTAATTGACTTTAACTTCTATTAGAACTGGATATTTCAACATATTGTAATTGCAGTATAAGCAGTACTACTCAGATCTGAAAAAGGTGTTTGCTAACTTAATATTTGGAGTATAAATCACACCCTCATTTTGGAAGATGAGTCAAACTTCCTTATTTTCAGCTTTTTCTGTATGCAAAATTGGAACGGACAGGTCACCTCAGAGATGAGGTATTTGTCAGTAACAGACTAACCTGTTTTTTGTATGTTTTGCAGGATGAGCCAACAACAGGGATGGATCCCAAAGCGCGTCGTTTCTTGTGGAACTGTGCTCTGAGTGTAATCAAAGAGGGGAGATCAGTGGTGCTCACATCTCACAGGCAAGTAGCAGCCCAATTGTATGATACCCTGGCTTTTGCATCTACCAGGGCTGGATGCTAACTGTTTGCTTGGCTGCCTAGCCCTTCACTGCTGCTTGTAGTGCTAATGATGTTACTTCTGCCTACAGCATGGAAGAATGTGAAGCCCTGTGCACTCGAATGGCGATAATGGTCAATGGGCGATTCAGGTGTCTGGGCAGCGTCCAGCATCTAAAGAACAGGTAGCTATTTCCTTTTCACTTACAGCACAGAGCTGTCTGCATTTTGATGGCAATAACAGTCAGACTTAATTCCTTCTGCAGCATTCCCATTGCTATTCTGGCTGTAGGAAATGCTGCTGGATTTTAAGCTGCAATTCTATTTCAATGGCACTTAACTCATGTTGTCCCTCTTGTTTATAGGTTTGGAGATGGCTACACCATAGTGGTGAGAATTGCAGGGGCAAATCCCGACCTGAAGCCTGTTGAGGAGTTCTTTGGGCATGCCTTCCCTGGAAGTGTCTTGAAGGAAAAGCATCGGAATATGCTGCAGTACCAGCTTCCCTCTTCACCATCTTCCCTGGCTAAAATATTCAGTATTCTCTCTCAGAACAAAAAGAGACTCCACATAGAAGACTACTCCGTTTCTCAGACCACACTTGACCAAGTAAGTTTTTAGTAGCCTGTCTGCCAAAAGCTTCTTTGAGCAAAGGTAGGAATAAATCCACCAATTTACTGGACCTGTCTTCTTAAGGGCATTTCAGCAGAGTACTGAATCACAGGACTAGTACAGGAAGCCCAGTCTATAAAAAGCCCTGAATTAATGAAAATCCAGGGTGATGTGTGACAAGACCTTTTTTTCTTGTAGGTATTTGTAAATTTCGCTAAGGACCAAAGTGATGACGACCACACTAAGGACCTGTCATTGCACAAAAACCAGACTGTGGTAGACATTGCAATCCTTAATTCCTTCCTGCAAGATGAGAAGGTAAAAGAAAGTTGTGTGTGAGACAATTTCAGCGAAGAAATGATGAGCAGAATGCAAACTTCCTTTTCCTGGGATTAGGATACTCCCAAAGAAGCTAGAGGAAGAGAAACTGGACACTGTACTGATAACCATTCAATGCAATGCAAATCAATGCAACAAAAAACAAAATTCCTTTACAGGGGCAGTGCCTCGTGGAGTCGTCTTGTACTGTTCTCAAGTGAAAGACTTGAACTTAGCTCATTACAGTATAACTCTGACGCTGTGGTAAAGCACCCACCAGATGCTGTGGGCTTTCACAGACATACTGTATCTTGTCCTGTGCAGTATGTTTTTACTAGGGTTGCAGAAATAGTTTATAGAGGAATCATGGCCAGTGGCTAATTTATAGATATTTTAGACATGCACGTTGTAGTCTTTAAAACAATCATGTCAGGAGTGGGAATTTCCTGGTGCTACATCCATTGCAGGCAATGAAAGCACCAAGACAGTCAGTGGCAAGGAAAATCACCACCAGTGTTGTAGCCTTAGGTTGTGAGAACTTACCTGACCAGCTGCTTTTCCTGGAGTGGTATAGGTCAGTGGGTGGCAAATCTGGGGCCACAGAGCAGTGCTGTGCAGATGGGATGGCAAGAGACGGGCCATCATATCCATTCATCTCTATCAGGAAGTGGTGATATGCAGAACTGTGAACCCTGCAAATGCACAGGATCATCCCACCAGCATCACAACCAATAACCTACTCTGACTAGGTGTTTGTGTAGTTAAGTACTCTCCTGCTCCGTCGAGGTACTGCAGCAGCTGCATGAACACCTAGTAGGAGGAAGTGGGTGAGAAAGCAGACTTAAGGTTTGGACCACAGCAGCAAACTCAGTAGTTGTACAAGCTGCTAATGCCAAGAGCAAATTCTAAATCATGAGAGGTCACTGAGATACGTAACATCTGCTCCTTAACCCCTGCTTTGCACCAGAAAGGTACCCATCATCTGAAGTTATTGCTTAGCACAAGCCTGTTGCCATTTCTGGCTTTGCCAGATAAAACTAGAAGTGAGATGTAGATTTTTTTTTTTAAACAGTATTATTTATGACTTTAAATAGGTAGGTAGCATAATTAGGGATTGAAAGTGCTTTCAGTTGATCTTTGTAGCCATAGTATTTCTTTACATTACGCCTGCAATGCTATGCTCTCATTCTGTCCATTCAGCGAAAGCCAGATTCGTGTTCCAGACCAAGTTCCAGACTCTAGCAATCAGCCACTATCTGCAATTACTGCAAGTTGTTCACCTAAAATTTTCCCGCTTGGAAACTGGTATAACATGAGATTAATGTGTAAGTTTCTGCTTCTGTTGTGCAGTGTAGTTTCAGTCATTAGGTGATCCCTAACTAGAGAATACACCCTCATTATACATGTGACAAACTGCTTCAGTAAAAATCCCCTTCAAGAATAAAACTGTAGTGCTACAGTTACATTGGTGAATAATTTCTAAAGTTCTACAAAGCCAAACAATGTTGGAGGGGATATTACACATTAAGAGCAACCGATTTTTGGTCACATTGTACAGCAGTCGTGGGAGATTATACACTTCGGGGCCCCTCTGTCTTGCTTTCACATTCAGAAGTAGGTTCAGTAATGTGGTTTGAACCCAAGTGCAGTTCCTGGGCTGTTCCTGTATGTCATGCCTCCACCTTAAATACCTGTACAGGTTCTGCACTAGTTCTTGATGCTACTCTGCCGTGAATCAGTCACAGACCATTCTCTTCTGCACACGCCCATAGCAGCCCAACAAACAGTGAGAGGCTGGCATGAGCCTGAAGAAGGTTGCGTATTTCCGGGTGTACAGTGCAACTCTGACCAATTCAGCATTTTTAATACACAAACAGTTAAAATATTTAGCACAAGTTCCCAGTCCCTGCTGTGTCCTGCCTTGGGATAAAGTAAGAGCTTACTACATGCTCTGCTGAAGTGCCTTTTTCGTACTTTTTTTTTTTAAATCTGTGTAACACATTGCTAAGGGGATTGAGAAAGGAGTGTAATGGGGATTGGTATACCTCACTTAAAACATGCTTTGTAATTACCTTTATGGCATCATCACCCTATGGGGATGAGTTAAAGGGTGATGAATATATCAGACTTCCAGGTGCAGAAAAATTACTAAACAGCTGAGCTACAGCCATGACTTCTTTGTAACAGGCTGCAGGTATGTTACAGTATCAGTGAAACAAACAGCATGTATTGAAGGCTTACCACTGCTAAAAATCACTATTACAAATCAGCATTAAGTCACCAACGTGAAGGGCTCAGGTTTTGCACTGCACCGAACTAGTGCATGCAGAACTAGAACAACTTCTGGGAGGATTCACATTTGGTCCTTTAAAGGGCTGTGGTTTGCTCTTTGTAACTGGGCATGTAAATGATAAAGTCAGCAGGAAACAGGTCACATCATAATACTCTTTCCTTAGCCCTCCAAAAAGAGATTCTTGATTCCTATTGCCTTGTGACTGTCTGCTCATCCAGAGTCTGCTACCTGTGACAAAATGTTAAACACGGATATTAACTGTACTATCTCACAGCTCTAATCTGTCTTGTTTGTACTGAACAGACAGCATAATGCAACTCTCACATGAAGATTTTGTCATAGAGTAAGTTCAGACAGCCACTAATTACTCAAGTGTGTGTTGGGGAAAAATCACTCGAGTCACATACAGTACATGAACCACTCTTGAAAATAAAACTGCACTGAGGTGTTAACTTATTTTAAATTTTATTACTGTTGACATGTTGCATCCCTCTTTGTAGTACATTTGTATTTCAGTAAGTTGTATTTTCCCCATGGTTAAACTACCACTTTGTGCTTATCCTTCCCTCCTGAATAACAGTTGGTCCTTCATTCCAAGCACTTTATGCTATCTGTAATGGGATCTATTTTTGCACTGGAATATCTGTTAACTTTGCAAAAATCTAGAGAGATTTCACAACTGAAATGTCTAAGTTAAATCCTTAAATGGACACTTTCATTAAAAGCAAAAAAAGTATATATATTTGTATCTGCTAATAATTGTTATGTGAAGTATTAAAAGGCACTCTAATTGCCTTGTGTTAAGTAAAAAATAAAGCTGTTATGGCACCATTGGTCTGCAAAGTGTTTTTTGCATATGTTCTTTTGAGGAGTGCTGCTAGCAGTTCTTGTTTGCCCAGTTTTGTTGTGGTGTGAACTTCGGTTGATAATGTACAAGCAAGTTCCAGTATCTCTACAAAGTAGCATGGGGCACATACTATTTTCAGGTAAGTGAGGTGGTGCAAGATTTGAAAGGCAAGTGCTACTTCAAGCTTCTAAAGCTAGGAAATAAAGAAGTCTCCAGCAAATCCTGAAAAAAGCGATCAGTGTAACTGTCAAGTCCAGCTGCAAAGCATAACAGACTTAACTGGATGTTTAAATCCCAAGTTGGGCACCTGCCTCCGAATCTTTCTATTAGAGATGTGGCAGTTGTTAACTATTGATAATCATTCCCCCTCTTCGCTAAAATATACCTGCTTTCACTGACAAAGCAAAATGTTATGTTTGAGTATAAAGAATCTGAAATACCCTAAACTTAGCTAATCCTTAGTTAATATCAAATTAAAGGAAGATCACTCAAGTGAATACTAGGTTGATTCTGAACAGCAATTTGCAAATGAAAGCAGAATAATGGTCCAATTGCTCAAAGGAAAACTGATTTTAAAGTGTTGACTTCTACTGCCTCTAGTCCCACTGCCAGCCAATTAAGTTCCAGAATCCAACCAATTCTGGAAGTTACACTCATCAGGAAAATTCATCCTGAGATAAGAAGCCAATTAAAATTTCCTGGGTTTTCTGTTTTAATCTAGCATATAGCTGCTGCTCTGGGTAACATGCTTGATTTATCAGCCTCTTGCAAGAAAACAAGAAACTTTGGAATAAAGCACACCTCTAACATCCTGCGTATTCTTTACTTGCAATGCTGGGCACTAGGAAAATAGTTTTGCTAAAAAATATTATACTGTCTTTAGTATACCTTTCTATTGAAATTTAAAAAAACCAATAAAACAGTGTAATTCTTGCATTCATGTGGGGGGAAAAAAACCCGTTATTAATTCCCTGTCCCATTTTTCTGCCCATGTTTTTGTTATCAAAAGTCCTCCTTTGAGTTAACTGCCATAAGGCAACATTCTGAATCAACTTGCTAGTGATAGTTTATTAGCCACTTATACCTTGAAAAGTGGATTAGTAAAATAGAAAACAGCAGTCTCTGACATAGTGCTTGTTCGACTCTGAAAGCACTAAAAAATGGCTCTGTTTGAGGGAGGAGAGTATAAGGACTTGGTTGTACTCACCTGTTACACTTCCTTACTACAGCAGCTGCATCCCACCCCTGGACCTTGGACATAAGCATAATTGCCTACAGCTGGTTTTCTTTGTGCTTTCCATAAGATCTTGATGCACTTTACAGAAGCAATTACCATCATTAGGTGAACTACACAAAGGTGCTTCAGTAGAGATGTGAAAGCAGTTGCTCTTTGCAGGTCAGTGATTAACCTGTGGAAAAGCCTCCCAAGCGTTCTGCAAGTTAGTGACCTTTAAATTGCAGAAGAGGGTGCTCTGTACCACTTTACACAAAAAGCAAGTTTGCCTTCTCGGCCCATGTGCCCTCTCCCCTGCTGCTATTCACTCTAGCTTATGGCCTCTAAAGCAACTATTACCAAGCCTGTCCTGAAAGCTGTACTTAAAAAAGGGGGTTTATGATTTCACAGTTTAAAAAGAGTAAGAGCTTGAGCTGTAAACACTAAAAATTCATTCTTCATCCAAATTTATTTTGCTTTTAAGAGTCCGGCAACATGTACTTCAAAGAATGTAAGCATGTGTCGCTCAGCTGAGTTTGACGACACAGTTGAACAAGAAGGGCTAATCTAATGTCAGCCCCCTAAACAAATAATAATTAAGGCAAAGCATTACGTGTGTAATTCATAGTCCTAAGGAAGTGTTTACTGAACAGCAAAGGAAAGAGCTGAAGTGAACTGTAACAAGATAGCGAGTAAATGTCTTCTTCAGGCAGAGTTCATGAGGACCCTCTACCTGCACAGCTTCGCCGCAGCACCTACTAGGGGCAATTCCAGCCACGCTGATGTTTTACATGACTGAGAATTAATACAAAGAATCACAAGGAGAAGTGTGACCCAGAATGTAACTGTGTAACAGCTATGTGGGGGCATTCCTTCTTAAACCAGTATGCAATAGCCAAGATGCGATAATCACAAGAGTCACTGAAATACGTTATGATACCAGCCCTGAGCTGTAACACTGGAAACTAGCACTTCACTTACTAGGTTTGATAAGTGATCTAGCTATGAAGAAGATCATTAAGAACTGAGGGGTTGAAATAGAAGATGGGTGAAGTGTGGTTCATGCTGTAAGTGATACAGCTCGCGTTCTTTTTCCTGGGGATGTAGAATAGCACTTCCATGTTGTCCATTCTGCCATCAGTTACATCCTCCAGAAGAAGGTTACTTCAGCGGCGAGCATGGCAGAGGAATCAGGAGCACATTTTGCTGGGACTCCAAGAATCTGACACTGTCCCGCACTGAAATTAAATGCATAGTTAATTAAGACAGTAATCCAATGAGACATAGTACTTCTCTCAGCAAGCATGCAGGTAGCAACACTAGTGAGTTCTCAGTATCCATCAGCTCTTACCAGCTGCTACCACTCTGGCATCTTCATGGGCACTGTGCCTTCCTGCTGCCCGATGATCTGGGCTCTCGTTCCACCAGATCACGTGGACTGAGAAAGTACAAATAAAGTCAGCTGAATACTGTTATGCTCTAATACAACATGTACTGTAAGTCCTAGCAGTCTGCCTTCACCCGTTAGAAGCCTTGCAGTTAGCAGAAACAATTCCCCAAGTGGTGCGATAAGCCTTTGCTGAGCCTTTAAAAGGTTTGACTCTGTAACATCAGATCTGAGAGTCTTTCTGAAAAAAGATAGCACCTGGCTTAAGCCTATAACCCAATACACAAAGCTGGGTTCAAGGACTGTTTACAGGACTTTGGTGAGCCACACCAGCGTTTTCATCAAGCAGGCCAATCCTGATCCAGGACAAGGGCTTGCCCCACTCCCTCTGCCCCTTCCCATGCCACGGTCTGTATCAGAAACTGAGTAGTACCTGTGTTCAGTAATCCATACTCTGTGTGGAAAACACCAATGAGCTTTGTGTACCCTGTGTTGATGTGAGCATTGATCGCAGCTTGAAACGCTTCACCCCACAAAGCTGGCCCACCAGGCTTCATCTGGAAAGTAACCCATTCGTACATTCCTGGAAGAAGAGGCAAAGATTACTTCAAGGAAGGAAATACAAATTAATATGCCAGTTCTCAAACAGTGTGTCAGGGCCATGATGTACTTCTTGTGAAACCAGTAATGCAACCGATATCCTGAAGAAAATGGAATTTTTTGCATTTTTCTACTAAGCCATAACAATGAACTGTGTGAGCCGGGCAAAAGAGAATTTGAGGTCAGAGGAGGGAATGGAGAGATAGACAAGCACTTGTTTTATGACTATATCCTTGAGGAGAGCTGAGAGACTAATTAAAGCAAATGTCCTGCCTCAGAAGATGCTGAGAATGGGGTGATAAAGTGTATAGCCATGGAGAACAACTAAGTGGGATGTTGATAAGAACTAAAACAAAGTATCCTTTAGGTGACCTATCCTCATTATAACACTAAAGATCACGGCCACAGGCCAGGAAACCCCCCACCCCTACCCACCTCAAATAAGCCCTTACTCTGAGCATGCATGGTAAATTAAAAGTGAACTGTACCTTTAAGTTGAAGCATGAACAAAATTAACCAATTATTAGCTGCGGGGTATGAATATTAGCTGCCACTGACACAGTTAACTGTATAAATGCCTTGTAGTGTCTCGGTGCGGGGTGTTAGCTCTGTGGGTTACCACCTAGGACTCATCTTTGTGCAAAACTGAGTTAAATAAAATACCTCTGTTCTGTGTGTAGCTTGGCGTTTTGCACACCGGGTGAAAAAACCCGTTTTTTTGGATCACACAACTGCCTGTCATTTGGTGTCAGCAGAACATGAAACCGCCACTTCATCTCAGCATGCACAACATCTCACAGCATCTAGGGACTCCCAAAAGCACAGCACAGGCAGGCAGCTCGCTAACTGGAGCTAGTTCAAGTGCAAATGTAAGCACCAGGACCCTGAAGAACAGAGGGCTTTGCACAAAGACCAACTTAGCAATTTTCAGTGTTGCCTGGAAATCTAGGGAGATTCAGACTACTCTGCAGAAATCACAAGTACTCATACATGTTTGTGGGATTTGGATGGCTGATTGAACAATGCAAGGTGGCCTTTTCTAAGACTGGTGCTGTTTTCTGGCATTGAAGGGGTTTATGACTTTAAAACCCCTTTGACACCTGGCAACTGGTCACAGCAAGAGCTGCAGGCATAACCAACAGACCAGGACTAGCTTAGCACCTCTGCTCTGCCAGTCTCCCTTGTTTGTAGACAAATGGCATGAGTTGCTGAAATACTCCAGTCCTGCGACAAGACACGTTATCCATCTCCTTTCTGTTTGGGTACTTAGTTACTCTAGAGCACAACTGCTGACACTCCAACAGAAAGCTAGACACTTGCCATACAGGAATCTCTGGTGTCATTCTCCAGCAATGGGCTGGAGATAAACTAAAATGGGAACAAAGTGTTTAAAAGGTCAGCTCTCCTGTTTTAAAAACAAACCGGCCGGCTTTCAAATCAAATTACAACAGCATAAAATTCAGAACCACAGGGAAATGAAGGACAAAGATTACTGCACATATGCGCATGCTGAGGGTTAAAGCAAGGCCTGTTTGACGTCAATCCATGCAACAAAGTCTGCAAACATTCATAAATTGGAGAACAATCAATACTATTAACACCACAGAATTGCTACAGAGAGGATTAAAGTATATCAGGACACATATGATTGTTACAAAGTATGCTTGCCTTGCATGTATCTTTTAAAAGTAGGGATTATTTTTGTTTGTTTGTTTGTTTTTCTTAAAACTATTACCAGAATGAAACAGTAACATCAAAGCAAACTGACAGAAGAGAAAAACCTCTGTGACAGAGAACATTGTCTGAAGTGTCTCCAGGAAATGCCCTCTCACTGACAGATGGACAAAGCAAGGCCAGGATGACTGCTCTGACCACTACTACCTTGTTGCCATTTTGCCTGTTCATTTAAGCAATTCACACACCTCTTCACAAGCTTAACATTACTGATGCACGTTAGTTTAAAATCCTTCGTAAAATCTTTGTCCCTCATCTGTGTTATGTACGTCACCTTTTTCACATGGGTGTATGTACATGCACTTGTTACATAAAAGGTTATAAAACTGTGAAATACCTGGTTTAAACTTTCAGCCATTTTTCCTTAGTCCATCAGCATCAGTAACTTTAATCAACAAAAGAGAAAATAAGCTCACCCCCCTCTTTTGGAGGCTTCCCAAGTTGACACCAGGGTACCAGATATGCAGCCTCAGAGTGCTGCTTTTCTATCAGGTGGAGAGCTGGGGAGATGAATTTTCCCTGCCAATCCTTGTCATTGGCTAATGCATGCCGGACTGCTGTTCTGTGGGCAAAATTATCTGTAAGAAAGGAAAAGGGAAAAAAAGGGGGAAAAAAACCATGAAAAATTGCACTAAAGGTCACATGGGACTCAATCAAAAATGCATAATTACACGGAGGCAAGCTTGCACTTACATAAGTTTGAAACTAGTATTTTCAAACAGCGTATTAGCTCAGGGCAGATGTGGTAAGTTTTCTTTAAATTCTGCAAAAACGTTTGCTTTAGCTCTCAGTTTTAAATGGTTTCAAGCCAAACCAAATTTTCAAATAAAGGTTATAAAACCATTAAAATACATTAAGTAATGTTACTATTAAGAAACGTTCATATATGGCATCCACAGGGACTACTGGATGTGGCAACAGCTACCACAGATAAGGAGGTTCCACAAAAGCACGATGGAGAAGGAAGTGAAGTTGAAAAGAAAATTCAGAAGGCAAATTGGCCCACCAAGAGAAAATTAAGAAAAGGATAAATTTTGGCATATATAAAAATGACATTAAAATTACAAGTGTAGAAGTAATGTTTGTTCAGCTACATAAAAAGCTATTAAGTGCCCAAAATCTAAACATTTTCTTCTTTTTTTTTTAATTAAAAACAAATTAACTGGATTAAAGAGTGTCTGAATTTCAACTAGTTAAGCTGCAGTGGCATCTTAAGCAGTATATTTACACAGACAGCTTTCAATAATACAAGAGAAAAATACAGCATCTGAGAATGGGAAGAACCTTGACACGTATCAGTATATTGGGACCAAGAGAAAAATATACTAATTAGTTTTAAGTACTAAAAAGGTACAAGCAGGCATCTGATGAATCCAGGAGAAAAGGATGTTGTACCTTACGCATGTAAACACCATTAGGAATCAAATAAAAATTGTAGGTTTTTCCTCAGTTTTCAAAATTTCTCACAGATAACTAATTTATTTTTCTTTTTAGAGAAAGAACAAGGCTAGAAAGTTCTGAGAAGCAGGACAATTTATTAACCATAAATGCATGTAAACTCATAATATTCCCGTCAACAGATGGCTGGTCCCTTCACCCCTCCAGGTCAAAGGGGTGACTCTATTCTAAACAGGTACTGTGAACATGCTCGTTTCAGTGAGCAGGCCGAAGACTTCAGAAACAAAATTCTCTGTCTCAGCATACAGCTGTACCCTGCCCTGCAGCAGGTGTACAAAGAAATTATACCGGTGTGCCTTTCCACCTCTCCGTAACCCAAGTATCCAGTCCCCTTGGTCTCCACAAAGAGCACAGCCAGCACACCTAGTTTCTCACGTCGTTAGCTTTTCTTGGCTCTCCAGCACCTTCCAGGTCAGTACGGACTCCAGACACACAAAAAGTTGATTATACTGCAAGAAGCCTGCTGCTACCAAGGCCTAAGCAGCAGCGAAACACTTTGTGAGCCTGGGAAGTCGGGTCTGGCGGAGTGGCTTCCCACCTCAGCACAGTCCCGCTGCAGAAGGCGTTTAAGCGTGCAGACTGTGTGCTTGTTTGTTCTAGGGGAGTGACTGTTACACTGAACTAAAATTGGAGAACAATCATACATGCATATAAACGTACACCGACTGCATATCGGTTGTCTGCGCTTACATGTATTATCTGATTAAGGAAGTGTCAATCTTTTTTCCATCCATTTTGTAATTCTGAAGATATTTGGGGTTCAGGAACTGGCCCTAAATTACAAATACTTACCATGAATGCTCTGCCACAGTTCCTCTAGCACACCTGTTCTGAGCAGAGACCGCTGTCTAAGAACAGTTGGAAGGCTCTTATCCCAACAGGTCAAAATTGTCCTGATAGGCTCTGAAGCATTCTCTTCAGTAACCAGTACAGGAACAAATTTTTTTTGACACTTTCTTACAGTGAGAGCAACAAATAAAAGCCAGGTAAGCATCCTCCTCGCCTTCTTGCCTAGGAGACAGGGAGCACAGAGAGAGCCGTGCAGTGCAAAGGGATGCTGAGCCTACCGTACTTCCAAACGTGGACAAATCTATTCATTGCTCCCAGCTCCGCAGACCAGAATCCCACCAGCTCCGAGTGAGCTGTGCGAAGGTGAAGGTACTTGTTGACCATTTCCACAAACTCTTTCACCTTCGATGGCTTAATATCATATGTGCGAATTTCGTAGAAAATGCTGTTATTTTGTCTGGGCCCTGTAGCAAGGGATGCGAGTACCTGAGAGAAAATGTTAAGAAAAATAACTAAAACAAATTCTTGAGCCAGAAAACCACCTTCTGTCTAATTTCTAGACTTCTTTTAAAACAGTGAGATGATATAGATGTGATTTTTTTTACTGGGGGCTGGGAGAGGGAGTACTTCGTGATCTCCACTAAAAAAGTATCTTGTGACTTTTTCCTTTGGAAATAGTTCCCATGCGCATTATTTGCTGCAGCTCCTCTTGGCAGTGCAACAGACCGCAACGTGTCTTTTGTCACACTCAATTGCTTAATTATTACCTCCTAACAAAGCGGGATTTTCCTCTCCTATTACCCCTGCCTCAAGAAGCCAGCAGCAGGATGCAAAAAGTCGAGGCAATAAAGAGTTGGCTAAACACAGCATGAAAAGGGTAGGGTGCTGATGCCACGGAAGCAGAGGCACCATCAACATCTGCCGGTGCTGCCCTTATCTGACCAACTCACGCTACTGCAATCTGTCTTCTAATTACAGTCTTACGTCAGTATTAGCATATTACATCTTGTTGGCAAAAGGAAAGGCTGATTCCTTCTAGCACAAGATTGCTAAAGTCTGCATCCTTGCCCTCCACTGATTGCTTCCCAAAGGCTGGCCAAGACCTGTTTTTCTATTCATACAACATAAAACCCTTCAGAAGACCCAGAATATGCTTACTTTTGCAATGGCCTCAATAGCCTGGAACATGCTACTTGCCTCTCAAAGAAAACTCAAAAAAATTAAGACTGAACCAAACCTTTGGCCTTTGCCAATATTTGCATGGAGGTGGCCGCAGGATGGATTCTGTACCTGACGCATTTCTCGAGCATGTGAACTGTAGTGCTCAAGCCACACAGTACAGATGGCCGAGACCAGACGTCCTGACTCCCGACGACCTCTGGAGCTTTATGCATCTAGTTTTGGCCGTCATGTGTCATGGCTCCTTTTAGCATTGACAGTTTCTAAATCCCCACGGGATCCTGAACGAATAGGAATCCTGCACTTACGGTGAACAATCATGACAGCAGTCGCTGGTCAGCGACCCTACCGATGCTGAATTTCTGCAGGAAAAGGGAGACCTAGGTGCTTTCTGCCGTTCAAGCAAATACGGGACCGCTGCCAGGCCACCTCTCCCGGCCAAAGAGTGCGTCACACGACTCCGGAGAAGACCCAGGTCCCACCCTCAGCACGAGCCGTTCCCGCCCTTGCAAACAGGCCCGTTAAAGAGCATGTCGCGACGACGACATCCCCAGCCCTGGAAGGCCCCGCCCCCCCGCTGGCGGAAACCCCGCCCCCGGCTCAAACCCCGCCCCCCCGCCGGCCAAACCCCGCCCTCCGGCGCACCCCACGAGCCCCCTCCCCGCCGGCACCGCCCCCGGCGCCCCCGCAGCGCCCCGGCCGGTACCTGCGGGCCGGCCCAGGCCCGGGCCCGGGCCCGGGCCAGGCGGGCGGCGGCGGCGACGAGCGGCCGGCGGAGCGCCCCTGGGGTCAGCATGGCGGGCGGCAGGCCGGGCGGAAGCTGACCGCGGCGGAGCGCCTCGGCGGCGCGGGAGGGCGGGCGGGCGTACGGACGGCCCTGGGGCGGGGCGGGGCGGGGCGGGGCGGGGCGGCGGCCCCTCCCCCCTCGGGGCCCCGCTCCGTGGGTCAGCAGCGAGCGGTGGGGTTTGGGTGATGGGTTTTATTCCGCCGGAGTGGGGCGGGCGGACGGACGGACAGACGGACGGACGGCTGAGGAGAAATGCTCGCTCAGGTCACCAGCGCCTGAAATGTGGTGCCTCTGCCTCTGCCTGGGCGCCCGAATGCAGTAACAAAGCATCCTGCTTGCCCGGGGAGACCCGGGGCGCCCGGTCCCCCACAGGGTGCCGCGGGGCAGGCCGCTCAGGAAACCACCCGCCCTCCAGGACCTGAGGATCAAACTTCAAATTGTACGGGCAGAAGCCCTCCGCCCGCCGTCCCCCTCCGGAAGAAAGCTTTTTCCAATGGCTTTTTTTCTGTGGCATCCTTTTGGGTAAACGGGAGCTTTGTGCTAGGGCGTACAGCGTGGTCACCCCATCACAGCCGTGCACCCCACTCTATAGCTCTTGTTACCACACGGTGACCAAGGGGTCGGGGTTTGTGGTGGCTTGGACGGTACACCTTTGTGGAATTGAATATTGGCCAAAACTAATGTAAAGGTGAAATTCCTGCTGGTGTCAGCGCATGTCAGTTTTACCTATGGAAGGCAAAGGGTGGTTTATGGAAGACTGCCTAAATTAATAAGGCAGTATCTTTCATGATTCCCCTTAATAGGAGCGGCACATTCCTTCCTCCACCCCAAGTAATTGATTTTGAAGGCCTCTGCATGGGACTAATGTGAAGAGAGAAATGATGGATTAATGCTTTTTCTCACAATTCCAGAAAATTTTTCTTTTTGTTAAAAGACAAGCCCAGAAAGAAAGATTGTCTAAATTAAAATGAGATAGAAATGCTAGTTCTAGCAAACTTATTTAAAGGGTGATATGGAAAGAATTAAGCATCTGCACTGCATATATGTTATGTGTTCATTTGCAAGTGGTATTATTGGTTAAATTTTTTATATCAGAAGAGCTGAGCATGGTACATTCTAACATAAAGTTTTTGCAATATGGCATGAATAATTCTCGTAGTCTCTACGGCAGAGGCAGACATGAAGTGTGGTTAGCAATGCAGTTATTGCCGGTTTAAGATTGGTTTAACGTGGGTTTTTTTTTTTTACTTATGAACAAATTGTATTTCAGCTCAAGGCAGGGAATAAGATGGCAAACTCTGAATTATTTAAGGTTCTCCTTTGTTTCTCTTCCTATATGGATGAAATAATGTTGTTCACAGTCATATTGTGCTGGAATATTCCTTCACATTTTTAAAAACTTTTATTTTTATTGTTTGAACTTTTTCTGTGTTTGCTTTCTCATCAGGAATGATCACACAAGCCCCGTTCTGAATTGAGTAATCATAAAAAGCAGATTTTGTTCTTCCTAACCTGAATAGTCAAGGAGAAGCTTTGATTTTATATTTCTTTCGTGTAATCAGGGGATAGATATGATTTTCATATTTGAGCTCAACAGTTCAACACAGTTCAGAGCTAAAATGTACAACAAACTGCACTGGAACTCAGTGAAGGCCTGAAATGGTTCCCTGAAACAATTCAGCAACTTATTTCATACAGCAAGTAAATTTGAGAAAACTGCTTATGAGTGCAGCTATGGATAAGTGGCTAAGACAAAATTCATTGGGAAGGCTGAACTTTCAGCTCTGCATTTTTGCCTGGAACTTGAATTCACCATGCCCCCTGGTATTTTCTCATTCATGTCCTTCTAGAAGTCCAGGCGTTTGTTCTTCTTTCCTGGTGGCTGTGGCAGAGCCAGTGGTGAAGAGAGAGGATTGTACCTCGAACCCTTGCCTGCCTCTTGCAGGTCTGCCTACCAATACACAGAATGGTAAACAGGAGCTGTGCTTCATAGACATAAATTCCACAACTCACGGATGGTATTGGACATCAGGGAATGACAGTGTCGATCTTGTAGAAAAAATAATAGTGGAGAGTATCTGTTATAGATGCTTTTTTTGATGGGAATTTTCAATTTTGGTACTGAATTGATGAAGCAAATGAAGTTTTCGATTCACATAGCTGTGACTGCCAGAGCTGCCTGAGTTGAAATGGTTTATTTAAAACTTTTTTTCCTTTTGTTGTTGTTTTTTTTCCTTTTGTTTGCAGGGAGCCAAAATGCAAGAAGGCAATTTGTGTGCTTTAGAGCATTTATGTGTTGTACTCCCTGCATGCAACATTTTAATCCATTTTCATTTTCACATGGAACAGGGAACACTTTTAATCTGATCTGTACGTGACTTGTGAATGTGGGCAAGCACTGGGTAGGATTTTCTTAATTTCCTTTGCACTCTAAGTGGAGATGGTAGTAATGAAAGAAAGGTAACCACCTGTACCAAAAGGCTTAATGCTTTCGAGAGCAGCTTAAACTTCATTTGTGGTGTTTGCTTAAACACAGAGAAGTGACTCAGAGTTTTGGAAGATGAGAAAGCACAGTACCTGCTCCTTTCCTAAGGGAGATGTTCCCAATTGTGAATCACAGCTTTAAGTTTCCTCTTGCATGAAGGATAAAACAAGAAAATTTCCTTCTATTTCTCCATAAATCCTTCAGCCTAAATTCCTTCAACAGAAAGGCAGTTTTCAAAAACATGGGAGGGTGTTAACTCATCACACATTTTCAGTGGCAGCAGGGTTTCCATTATGTAGTGCAGTGCCACCGGTAGGCTTGAGAAAGGTTTGCAACGAGCTTGTTTAGTGTAAGTGTAATACACAGGGTTTCCACTGTTACGTTTTCACAGATCTCTCATGCTGGGTGCTGCCCTTCCTCTCTCCAGTTCTGCGGCTGGGTGAGCAAGCAACAAGTGGTTTCCTGGTTTGCACACAAGGCAACATTCCTGAATGTAATGCAGCCTCTTGGTACGTTCCCAGTAGGCCAGAACACGTAAATATCCTCTGATTTCCATTCTTTCAGCTCTTGCACATGAAAATCGGAGTAACAGCTTATCAAACCTGGTATTTTCTCCCTTTTTTCCTAGCGAGGTTGCATTCCTCATCTCATGAAAACAATCTGCATTGTATATAAATATTTATTGTGTGGCACTGATGAAAATACCTTAAAGAACCGGTGCTATCTCTGTGTTTACCAGTGGTAAGAATCACGTTAGTGTTCTTTGCACCCAGGGCCTTGTTGCATTAATGGTAGGAGTCTGAGGAGTGGCTAGAGAGAGACCCTACCGTTGAGTCACAAGGTTCAGACAGGACCCCCTTGCTTTCCAAACTCCTTTTTTGAGAGGAGTCTAGGTGCGGCTAAGTCCGGCCTTAGTCCCATATTTGGTCAATGGTTTATTCTCTAAGGGCTGTAGGAGCAACCACTCATCACAGTATTTGTTGTTAGTAACTAATCTGGCAGATGCCCAGGCCGGTCGCTTTCAATGAGAATGATCACAGCTAGGTTAATGAATAGTACAATTTATTAAAGCAACAGATACACAGGTTCTTTGGATTACCGGTGATAAGATTGCTGGTTACAAGACACACATAAATTCCAAAGATATGAGTACACTGCTAGGCTACAAGTATGCAAAACAAATATGAAGTGACTCTAATACGAAGCAAAACAGCTCTAATATGTTAGGGATTTAAAGTGACTCTACAGAGGTTTCCAGTCCTACCCAAAGGTGTCCCAGTGGGGGGGAAGAGAGGCTCAGCCCATCGACTGGTCCCAGGAGTCAGAGTGGTAAGCAATGGTATCTTCCTCAACACCCTCTTCCTCTTCACACATTTTATACTATTTTTTATCTTTCAGGTAGAGCTTTACATACTTTTATTATAATTGGTGTAAAATTTCCTTGCTTTACTTTTAAAAGCACAGACTAGAAGAAATTCAAAGTGCATGCCCAGTGAGGGGTGGTTGCACCTTAGAGGCAGATAACTTTTGAGACGGAGGTGTGTTAATGATAATTATAATGATATTATAATGAGCAAAGTTCACCAAAAGGACAGCATTTTTGTCAAAAGCATGATGGACTGTTGGCCCAGGGTAGCAAATGTGCAGCGTACCAGCTCCATGGTTCCTCAAGTTCCCATTTATCACAGAGCCTGGCTGCAATGCCTCCACACCGCTCTACTCTCCGGACAACTCCTCTTAGAGTCAGTATGCCAAGTTCTCCTGGCATTGCTGACCCCTAAGGTTACTAGGGAACTTCTGTGGAATGGATTTCTCGCATATCAGCTCCACTTCACCCTCACAGTTTCTTCAATACTGCACCTTTTCTAAAAACATATGTTTAATTTCTAAGTCACCTCCAGCAATTATTCCACAGGCCTGAGGACATGCTTGAAACAGAGGCACGTTCGGGTGCCCTACCAAGAAGCAAGTGAACATTGAGAAATTTGGTTTAATGTTTTTGCTTTGCTGGAGGGCAACATAGTGCTTTATCTCTCTGGGAAGCTGGTCTGTGCTCTCCACTCCAGATTTATCCACTCCACACCTGAATATGCTCTGACCTGAATATGCCCCTGACCACACCAGGGTAGAGTCCATCAGCTGTCTGGGCCTGGCTGAGGCACCACAGCCTTTCAGAGCTGCACAGCAAGAAGATAAAGGTCAGAACAGGCGCTTATGGCTATCTGGAAGGGAACTGGAGAGCTGCTTCATACTACTTGATTTTTAAAAACGTTTGGGCCTGCTTCTTGATGTCATGCTGCCTTGTATCATTGTTATATCAGCATTAGGAGGAGAAAAATTTTGCTGTATCAAATGTTCACCACTCGTATTGTAAGTAGCTGTAGCACAAACTGGGTAACAGGCCACTATGGCTGTTTGAATGAAGTTCAGAAGAAAACATTCAGATATGTTCTCTTTTCCTTTTTAGAGGATGTGTTTCTTAGAAGCTTGGTGAATCGATTTTAACTTTCTTTTTTTAATGGGAAATCTTTAATGGTTTAGTGATTCCAGAAGAAGGGACATGTTAAAGGTAACACACACTGAAATCCTCCAATCATTTTTATAGTCAAATGGTTTTATTCCAAACCTCTGATTTAAAAAAATAATTCTGTCCTATCAACAGGCCATAAATATTATATTTAAATTATTTGACTGTATTAATTGCTTTTGCTTATTACTTGGCCACTGTAATTACAGTTGCTCCTCTCAGAATATCTATGTGGGCTTTGTGAATGATATTTTTAAAATTTGAGAGTAAAATATTCCTTTTAGTCATCCCTTTTTAGTTAATTAGGCAAAAAATGAAAGCTCTGCTTGCTTGTTTTCACAGACGGGGTGACATAAGGTAACTTCTGCCACTGTAGGCATTTCAAGCACAATGCAGCTGAGAACTGGAAGGTCTGTGCTACAAAAAGCACACAGAAAGCAAGGAGCAAGGAGACAACATGAGTATGCAGATGAAGGTTTACACAAGGAAGACCTAGCTGGGTTGACTTTTTGCTTCACAGATACTAATTAGCTCAATTAACATTTTTCCCAATAAAATTAAGACCTGAAAGGATGCTGATCAAATATGCAGATCCTCCTTCCTAAGTTAAAATTCTCTACAGCCTTCTTTTATTTAATTCTCTTTTCCTTATACAGTAATCTCTCTTCTGGAAGTGCGGAGTGAGATTTTCTCTAGGATCTCTTGTGCGAGACAAGGTTGTACTTGTGTTCTGAACCCCGGTTTACTTGCAGAGACATGAGTATAAGATGGGAGCTAAGTATTGCTTTAAGGAAGGCTCTAACTTCTCTGGTTTGAAAGCAGGTAAAGCCAGCTGGCAGAGATCAGTCTTTCAGGGCCACGCTGCCATTCCTTGGGGAGGTATTTTCTGGGTCTTCTACTTGGTCTTCTACACACAGACCTGGACATTTTTAACTTGGAGAAATCTGGGATTATTTCAGCTGAGGATGGAACAATACTGTCTCCTAACGTGACTGATGCCTTGTGTGATGGAGGAGACAAGCAGAAGTACCCATTGCATTGGATTTGTATGAAAGAAGATGGAGTCCAACACAAGACATCTACCTGGGGAAAGCACCTTCTTACTTTGCAGTCCCATGCCAGGCCCAGCCTAGAGGTGGAGAAAAGACATGGTCCTGGGCTGGCATAAGAGAAGCGGGGAGGCTAACAGGGACCACTTTCCTTTCTTGGGTGATTTCTTTTACCCTCTCCCACCTTTGATCCAAGATGAACGCAAGCTGGCCCCTCTCAGATGAGCGCATCCTCTCACTTCGTCTTGTTGCTGTGCTTGTGGCAGTGGGAAGCCCCGACTGACCAGCAAGCCCCTTTTCCCTGTGCTGCCCTGCTGAGCCTGACCCCTGCAATGCCGAATGTGGAAGGACAGTGTTGCTGACTCACTGTGGGCCTCGTTAACCTGGGTGGAGAAGCATCAATTCTGGCACATAGTAAGCGTGTGATTTCTAGGTGTTTTGGTCTTTATCTTTTTACCTGTGACCCTCTGTAATACCAGTGATACTGCTTACGACATTGATCCACACACCCTGCAGCAAAAGTCCCATCTGTGTTAATGAAAGGAACTCTATGATGGCTGTGCTTGGCCTTCTTAGGGTTTGAGACAGCCAGTCTTGTTGCTCTTTTGTTGTGACCAAGCCTCTCTGCCCTAATTCAACTGTTGAGTTTGAGATTAAGTTCTGGAGGATTTTTCATCAATGAAAAACCCAAAATAATGACTCAGTTTTCTAAGCAAGGCTGAATTATGAGCTCCAGTGACTCACCTCTCCTAATTCTTGATGCATTGCTTAGATAAACATCTGTTTTCTGTAAGAAAACAGTCTTGTCCCACTTGCCTGGAAAAGTTGTTCCCTCTTCCATTCTCTGTAAATTTCCTCTTTCAAGGCTTCCTTTGCCTGATGTTGCACTGAAATGAGTACTGATAGTAGGCCTCTGTTTCTGCCTTAGTTGCTCTTCCCTCAAGCCCTAGGAAACTTGCTTTTCTGGGTACTGCAAGATGAGAAATTCCCTTGTTATACAATGTCTTTCGCCAAAAGTCAGGAGGCACTGCTGCTCTTTAGGGTAATGAGCTGCAGGTCTGTGCTAATCATACAAGGGAAATTTGCAGCAGTACTTGTCAGCTACCTCCGCATCTGTCCAGCATGGTGTGATCACTATCTCTGTCCTTCCAGCCTGCATCACGGTGCAATGAGCACAGCTGAAGGCTGGACTACTTAATCTACTTGCAAGTGAGCTATGGTTAACACAGGCTGAACGTGCTGAGCAGGGTATGCTCAGTTAAATAAATGGATAGGCTAAGAAGATGGAGGCTGGGAGCAAAACAGACAAGTTCTGCCACCATGATCCTCAAAGCAATTCCTAGAGTGGTACTAGGCAGCAAGAGCTGTGAGATACACCTCAGCAGTCCTGTGACCACACAGGTGCGACTGTAGCACCTGAATAAACGGTAGGTAGACAGGTATGAATTGAGTGGACGTGCAATGTGAAGAATGTTTGCAAGTGGGCTCGGCTCACCTGGAGATTGTAACTTAATCAGTGCCTACTCCCTTTTTTGCGTATTTACATCTACCCGTGTGGGACTCTTTCTTTCAATGAAGAGTAAAAACAAGCAACACTGCTGTCTTTTAATATGTCCACACTGTTTCAGAAAATGATCTGAACTGGTGCTCTCTGTGATTGTTATTGCAGAAAGATCTCTCTTATATTTTAATATATTCAAACCAGAACAAACCAAATTCTTCCGGTTTTAACTTAGGAAGTCTATAACACTCCATATGAAGTTTTAATACAGAGTCCTTTGGCCAGTACAACTCAACAAAGGTGGTTGTGTAGAAAGTTCCAGTCTGGAGGAAAAGTCCGATCAGTAAGTGTTTGAGTGATTCCATGTGGATCTTTCCTGCAATGATACAAAAATAAAAAGGCCAGCCTGAACCAGAAAGCATTCTGATACTCATAATCATCTTGTAGGGAGGAGGAATACACCTCTTGTGGAAAGAATCCTCCCAGCAGGCGCAGATGGCTTGATACTAGGAAACCTGTGAGCCATGGCAACGTTAGGCAAATTGGTTTAATCATTCACTTGGAGGGCTTCAAATATCAATACTTACCCATGGGATTCCTGGTATTCTGAAGTCCTGAACTTACCCGCATTTACTTGGAAGCTACTGATATCCCAGCAGTTTGATGTAGTCACTCTCAAGGAACTTTGATTTTTAAAGACACCTGTAGTATATCAGAACAAAATTTTTAAAATAGTTTCTATGAGAGAACACCTATCCACATGGAAGTCTGCTGTAACAGTAAGCTCTTCCACCAGACCTTGCAACATCTGCACAAACTCCAACTTCATATTGCCTTGGTCATGCTGTGCTAAGTTAAGCACATTGTTATTTCTAGACCTGTCAAGTGAAGGAGCTGTGAACTGGGATTCAGTTTGCT
Organism: Phalacrocorax carbo; assembly: GCF_963921805.1. Taxonomy (NCBI): domain Eukaryota; kingdom Metazoa; phylum Chordata; class Aves; order Suliformes; family Phalacrocoracidae; genus Phalacrocorax; species Phalacrocorax carbo. The sequence continues at coordinate 53,544,098 of NC_087548.1, forward strand.
TAGGACCAGACAGACTGGCAGCAGCAGAATTTGGATTTGCATCTAGGTGTTTCTAGCTCTGGGTCCCAAAAATGTACGGTCTATAAGCCTGGAACATTTTCTTCATGCTTGGTGACAGGTAGCTGCAGTAATCATTGCTTGGTTCTCATGAGAAGGTAAACTCTTGCATTTTTCCTTTATCCGGTAGGTAGACCTATCTCAAACAAGTTACACAGGCAGCAGGACTTAGAAGGAAGACTGAACAAAAGCCAGGGTTGTTTTAATTGAGAGAAGAGGGGACTCGGGGGTCATATGATCCTTTTTAATGTAATTACAAGAGTGCCTCAGGAGAGAAAGGTGTAATCTGTTCTCTCTGTCCATGGTGGGTAAGATACAAGCAGCAGGCTGAAATTACAGGAAGGGAAATTTAGATCAGATATTTTCCACTTGTTAAGATAGTGAAACATTTGAAAAGATTGCCTGGGAGAAAGTAGGATAGCCGGGCCTGAAAATAATAAGGGTGCTTAAAATGGTGTTCATGCATTCATACAGCCGGTATGGGCTAGATCAGCATTTTTAACCTGTGGGATTTGGACCACAGAGTTAACAGTCCATGAGACTTGCAGGGTCCTTGCAGCGTGAAAGGGCAGTGGGAAAACAATTTAAAGAAACCCCTCAGTCTGCAGCCAGCAGGGATGTGGCAGACCTCTGCCCTCTGCTCTGAGCATTTATATGATGTGTTAGGGCAAAACTAGTAAAAATACCATTTTGTAAAATGATAACTCTTTGATCAAATGCTGAGTAATGTACTCATGGATCACCATCCCTCCTAATCTCCATCAAGGTCTGAAATGCAAGGTGGCTTGTAGCCTTTTCTTTCCTGATTAAAGAAGGTTGAGACATTTTTGGCTACCTGACTTTCTGGATTTCCCCCAGACGTTTTGTCTAAGATAATGTCAATTTCTGAGAGAAAGTAACTTTTATTTATAGCTGGTGATTTTTACTGTGTTTTGACAAGCAGCTACTGCCAAAAGCCAGTCCTTTGCCACTGAAAGCTGACGAGAGCCTTCTACATTTTGAGTGGCTCCTGAAACAACCAGGGATGCCTCAGGTTTGCTCTTTGCAATGCAGCTCTGCCCCCTATATTCCATGAATTAGTTCTTGCTGGCATTGACACAGCCTCAGAAAAGGGTGGACAACCATGAACGCCATGCCATAACTTGGTTCAAATGTTTACTTCAGAATTCCTTCTCTGCCTGTTATGTTGAGGCAGCAACCCGGGTATTTACCAAAGAGTTGCCCTTTGGTAACGAGGATCAATTCCCTCTGCCAGCAAAGAAAATGAAGGAGTCCTCTAGTTACAGCTGGCAGAGTTTCAAAGGGACCAACTGTGGTGTTGGTGTTGAATCACCAAGAAAACTATGGCCTTGTTCACCTGCTAGCAGGGCACATGAATCACAAGGAACTTCTACCAATGGTATCAAAAAGTAAAATATTTTGTTAAGTCTCTGTGCCTGAGGATTCACTCTTTTGGCTCAACCTCAGGGACTCCTACCAGTATTTCCTATCTCCCATTTGTGTCCTGGTGGCTACCTCTGGCGGGCAAAAAAAAGGTGCCTAGATGAGTGGACGACTTGCCAATGCTAACTGCTGCCCAAAGGGATGTGCTTCTCCCTGTCTTTCCCTTGCAACAAACATTAATAAAGTGCTGATTTCCATTAACCTAATTTTCCCTGAGACCTCTGTCCTACTTTTGCTTGAAATTAGCTAACCGGTTCAAAAGATATTACGGGAAGCAGCCAGATGAACAAACAGATAAGAGGTAGCATAACCCCGAAAGCTCTTGTTTCCTTAGAAAACCAGGCTAAAACAAGCACTGTTTAATCAAATTGTTGCTGCCTGTGAGTTAGTCAAGTCAGGCACTCAAGAGAAAGCTTGTGCCTCAAAAAATGAGGGGGCCAAATCCAGCAGACTCTTTGGGGGGTGGTGGGGGGTGGCTCGACAGTGAGTATAAAATCCCAGCCCAGGCTGGTCTGATAGAATCCTCATGGATCCAATGTTCAGCACCGCTCGCAATACTGCTTCAGCCACTGTGGGCACAGGAGGTGGAGACACCTTTGTGGCTGTGAGTTCAGAGGGACTGGGATTGGTCCCCATCTGTGATGGTGCCTTCTTTTGGGGCTAGAGGGAGAAGCCAAGGTGATGGGTTGAAGGATGTGGCACAGGGGGAACCGCAGAATCTCAGTACAAACTATCACCTTCCAGGACACCTTTATTAGCCTCCTTGTCATGTGTTTCACAGCAAAACATTGGCTTTTAAAAAAAACAAAAAAAGAAAAACCAAAACATCACTCAGATTGAACTGGGAACTTTTTGGGTAAGGTGCAATGCTCAGAAAGCATTCTGCACATTTTGGTCTCTCCCACAGGGTAAACAGTAGTTATATTGATAGTTTTGGGTGGTCTGTACTGTACCTTATTTACTGCAATATGCTCCGGTCTTTGAAAGCATTCCACTGTGTTCGTCTTCAAGATGGATTTCATTCTCCAGTCCACTCCAAGCATATGAGTGTCCCTGTAGCTGTCCAGTCTGTCATGCAATATCATTTGAATTACATAGTGCCATCCCCTAAGGATGATTCTAGTCCCTACAGGGAGTTTTCGACTGCTGGCTTGTCTTGCCGTCTCTAGAGAAGATCTTGGTGGCTTGAGATCCATTAGACAACAGGTTTTGTGGTGTGCAAACTACCATCTCCCAGACCTTCTTTGGGCTCTGATCTATAGGAAACCCCATGCTTGTGGTGGCCATTAAGACAGATGGTGTCAGTCTGTTCCCTTCCACTACCTTCCTCTACCAGATCTCCAGCCACACACATTGGCCAAAGTAAATTGCTGGAGTGTGTGTCCAACCCCTGCCAATTCTTGTAAAGTACCCCTTGGATCCCAGTGATCTGGCCTTAATAAATTCAAAGATGGCTTTCTATAGAGAAAAAAGAAAGGATCTTTGACAATCTCTTTTTGCTAGGTTACCTCAGTGCACATAGCACAATGCTTCTTTTCATGTGTTTGAATGTTTTATATCCAGAAGAGACCCTTGGTAAGGAGCCTGCAAACCCTCAGGCTGCATCAAGTGCAGCTGTATGGCTTGAGGCCCATAGCCTTCATACATAGGTTGCCTTTGCAATGTTCATGTTATGTTCCAAAACTGCATTCCCTGCAGGAAATGCAGGGAGGGTGCAGGAAATGCAAAAAGTATTCCTGTCATGCCACCAGATGCTATGGTAGTTTTGTGTCATCATAAGCCTGCAGTATTTGTTTTCTTTGGAGATCAAAGCCATTATTTAAGCAAGTCCATTATTTAAGCAAGTTATTTTAGCAATAATCACATTCCAACTATGGGAAGTAAAAGGGTTTTCCATTGTTCTCTTGGCTGTTGCTAACATCCAGTGCAAACCTATCTGCCTCCCACAGGTGTGTCTAAAGAACTGCTGCATGAGGAATTCTATGGAAAAGCTGGAACTTTATATTTTATCTACTTTACCAACAGTGATCTTCTGCTGGTGTCAAGGGAGCTGCTAACACATTGACGAATACTGACTTGCAAAAAGAGATAAAAATCTGCCATCCGACTTGTATAATCCCCTCAAGCTGAAATCCAAGATGTGACACAGGTTTATTAATCTGAGGTCACTGATTGAAAGTTGCACCCCATTCAAGCAGGAGGAAGGAGAGAGAAACCCAAGTGCTTCTGAATATCATTCTCTTCTTTTGCCACCCACTTCCAACAGCTCAAGCTCAGATGACCTGGGCAAATCCAGGCCCTCCTTGAGGCTCAGTTCAGCAAAGCTCACTCCTGAGACAGCTGGTCTGGCTGGCTATTTTGTGGCCACTTTGGCTGCACTAAATGCACTGGGGGTCATGCTTCTGCCTTGTGCTTGACCAGCATCTGAAAATATGAATGTGAATCTGAGATATTTGTATCCCAGTTTCAAAAAGCTGTTGTGTGCCTGCCTGATTTCATGTATGTGATTATCTTCAGAGGGACTGAACCATGTGTTTAGTAGAGACTGAGAGGCGTCAAGCTGAAAGACATCTGGTTTATTGCCATGCAAAGAGCAGCCTTTTCATATTGACTGTAATACTCACTTGCATCTGTGGTTTGATCATATCCTTTAACTTCTCTACCTCATTTGTTTCATCTGAGAATTCAGATTGCTAGGGTTTTCCTTTTTGACTGGTCATGTAGGAGGATTAATTAATGAGTGTGTGCCCTGGACTTCAGAGAAGCCTGTCAGTACGAAAAACTATAATTAAGAATTGTTTGTCCTGCACTTGAAAACACTTGCCTTATCCTGAGCACAGCTGACTGTTTGCCACTACTGCTCAAAGCAGTAAATGTTGAATGTGCTCAGCACGATCAGAATCAGACTAAACATCTACTTTTAAGACAGCCATTGGAAATCCAAAGTTTGGGAAGAACCTTAAGCTTTTAGAACAAAGGGAGACTCCAAAGGCCAAAGCAGTCAGTGATAGCTTTCCACTGACTCCAGCAGGCTTTGATCCGAGCTTGTATCTCCCACAACTGTCTCAGATAGTTATCACTTCATCACCACGCATACCTCTTCATCTTCTGCTTCTCTCAGAAAACAGGAATCCAGCAAGCTCTTCAAGTCAGTCTTTCTGACGTCCAGAAAAGGGAAGAAAACAGCATGTTGCTTCTGCACCAGCTATCAAAAATCTAGCATCCTAATTTAAAAATATGAATGGAAAAGAACCACGAAGGATCAGAACACATACTTGTGGGAGTGAGCGGCTTTTTCCCTTGGGCTGAATTTGGACTTGGATTTGATGTTGAGATAGCTGTGGAGTTGTAAAGCTGGTTTGATGGAGTTGTAAAAAGTCAGTATGACACTGAAGGAAAAAAAAAATCAAGCTTTGGAAACAGAATAAAGAAGGATTTTTGGATTTGACGGAGCCAAGAGCAGCACATCTGTTTCACCTGTAGGCACTGGATCCACATCGAGATGGTGAGTGCTAGGGAGTAGGAAATAACAGGCAATGCCCCAAAATGCCCACATTTGCTTAGGTAAAACCTGCTTTGCAGGAGATTAGATCTCCATGCTAGACTATTGTCATTGTTGCATGTCAATCATGACATTGTATCATTCATTTCATGCCTTCTGCATTCCTGGTGCAGATTTCCTGGAAGTAAGGGGAAGAAAAGACACAGATGCTGTATAGCCTGCTAGCCTGGCTTTTAGTACAGTTATCTGGGGTGCAGAGGAAGATGTATGGAAATGGTGAAAACTAATGCTAAAGGCTATCACACAGGAGCAGGCAGGAGCTGTTGTATCCAGTTGCTGATGGAAAAGTAAGGCTGAGGTAAAGGGTGGGAGGAGCAAACATGCAGCAATTCATTTAGGGGAAAAATGTATAAGAAAAGCTCAAATGGAAAACGATGCTTCTCGGATAGAGCATTCTGTCTGCATAGGGTGGGCCTGGCTAGATGTGGCATTTGGCACAACTTCCAGACGGTGGGCAAGAACGAGAGTGGGTTGGGTGGGAACTTCCTACAGCTTTCCTGCTGCTTCAAGTAATGTTGAGTGTGGAGTCTGTGCCCATATCACTGACAGAGGGTTGATCTCTGGCCACGGCAGGTTGGGAATGAAAAATTAGCTGAAGAAAGAGCAGTCATAAGAAGATAAGTGATTGCTGGGGAGGTAGGGAGCATGAGACAGGGGATGTATGGTGGTGGAGCCGGGACCCTTCCCTGAGGGGGCAGCAGTGGTATTTAGCAGGAGGGCAGCGGGATTGAGAGCTCCTGTGCTGGGGCCTGTGTTTGAGTGCTATAGGAGGCCAGGGCTGTGAGGAGCAAGAGGTGGGGCTGGTTGTGAGGAAGTGGGGTGGTACATAAGAGGGTGGAAATTTAGAGGGGGCATGCTGAGGTTCACACTTGGGGAGGGAAGAGAGAGAGGAAGAGTTTGAAAGAAGGTCTGGGGTCCTGCTTTAGAGAGGAGCAGGAAACTGTAGGACATTTACATGAGAAGAGAGGACAGGAGTCTTCCCCTAGTAGGCCATCTTCTACCCACACCTTCAGTGAGTAACACCAGGCATACATTCCCTGTCACCTGATGCAAAGCCATGCCTCCCTTCTCTCTCTGCCCTCCCAGGTACCTTGGGGTTCTTGCTCTCCTAAGGCTTTCCATCTCATCAGATGACCCTTCAAGGCTGATGTTAGCCCAGGAGGCTGCACAGCCACCTTCTGTGGCAGGCTGCCCCAGGAAACCAGCTACAGAAGGAGAAAACACCATACCCCACCATGGCTGGTGATACAGCCCTCTGCACTGCAAACAGCAGCTGTTACCATGGTGCTGCACTGGGAGAGTGGGTGTCTCTGGTGTCACGATCCAGCCAGACAGACGATACCTCCAGCTGGAGTCTTTTTCAGCTTTGGCTCCTGTTTTCTGTTGTGGGAACGAACAGTACCTTCCTTTGTTTAGAAAATCTGCCAAGAGACCTGCCTGCAGACACTTTCCACTTCTGACCAAAGTCAGTCTCAATCTGTTCACGTTGGTTGGGCTTGCTCTGTCCCAATGAAATGTGCTTAACTGTTGCCGCTTAACCTTCCACCTGCCGTTTGCAACTGCTGTGTGCTCACCGCCTGGGGAGAGCTGGGGAGGGATATGGATGTGCCTGGCCGTTGCCAGCTGTTTGTTGTCCACACCTGCTTTGTTTAAGCAATGGAAGCAGATCTTGTTAGGACTTTTCTTCTCAGCAGTGTGGATTCCCTCTTTGGCTGCAGCATTTCAGGCAGTGACTGCTGTACGAATGTCCCAGAGTTGTGGACCATAATGATCTCATTTTGGGGAGGACAGTGGAGTGATGTGCCTGACTCTGAAGGCTGCTTGTTGCATGTCAGTGCAGTCATAGTTGTGGCTGCAGCAGTCCTGCTTTGACTTGGGTTTTCCAGATACCGGTAGTGCTGTAAAAAGCTGCTATTCACCCTACCAAAAAACCAACCAACCAAACAAAAAGCCATTGAATAAATATTTGCTTCCCCTCACCTCTGACTGGCTTGGTATCTGGTGTGCAGTCTTGGTCCAGTCTGAACCATTTGTAGCAAGAGAAAGAAGACACACATGAAAACTGTACAGTGGGACTTTACAGGAGGATGCCCGTGTCAAAGGAAGCCAAAAACACAAAGCCACGGTATCTTGGCTTGAAATGTATGCTTCCCTTGATCATAGCATACTAGACGGTTGCAGCATTTGGCACCTCCTTTGGAAGGTCAAGACCAGAATGATTGATGAGAATCAGACTGGCTAAGGTTTCCCTAGAAAGAATACCATTCTGTAGAATCGCATACATCATTCAGGAGGGGAAAAGACCACCTGGAGCATTTCTGTTCTGCTCAAATACAGCGTACTGCCCTCACCTGTGTGTTTGATTGACGTGCATTTTTGAACACCCCTGCTGATGTTCATCCAAAACACTCTCCTTGTGGTTGCTAGTCTAGATGGGCTACTTTGCTGTCTGGTTACCATACCCAGGCACAAGGCAGGGACAACCGAGGAATCACTGAGTCTAGGGCAGATGGGTTTCTGAGGGGAAGACCCCTCAGTGTAACCATGCTTAGGCAGAGGTTTTGCAGACTTATTCTGAGATGACATTTGATTGATTAATCTGATTCAGCAAAGCACTGTTGACTTGATGAACACAGGGCCATGTGCTTCACTCTGAGAAAGGAAGGTCTCTGTTTCCTTATAGTCTTCCTTTGCTTTTCTGCCAGGCACTGTTTCCTCTGGGACAGAGCTGAGGAGCTGTGTGTGCCCGACTGACTTGTGGGCTGATAATGGTGGTGTGATACATGCTCTGTGCTAGAAGGAAGGAAAAGCCCCTTCCTTCATATCCTCCCAAAGGCCAAATTCCCCCTTGTCATACGGATGACATTGCAAATAAACCAACCTGTGATTTTCTCCTTTACCCTTTATATGGCAAGTTGGGGGAAGGGAAGGAGTCTTGGTGATTTGATCCCTAGAAACCTCCCTCATTAACACAGATTGAGGCACAGAAACAACACAGAGTTCCTGGGAACTGGCTCAGATTTGCTTCTCCTTGCTTCCGCTGTTGGCGTTCCTGTTGCTGGGAGCATCCTGGACTCCTAGACCTAGCCTCTTGCTTCCCTGTCAGAAGCAGGATGGAGGGCTTTCCCCTACCTGGAGGGATGGCTGCGTTGCACCTTTAGTGCTGGGGAACAGCAGGAGCTGAACTCAGTAGGATGTGGCAACCCAGGGGTAATGGATTATTCCTCCATGACTTTTGGAGGCCCTTGGGAAGAACATGGCCAGCCCCAATCTGACCAGGACCCTTCCTTGGGTTCTTCACCCAAGAGAGCTTTTAGTAGGGCCCCAAGGTGACACCATGAATACTGCATGGGACTGCCACTTTTGGAGGAAGCCAGCAAGGAATTTAATGACCTGTCCCTGCTGTGGGCTTATCAGTCCCGCACAAAATCCCAAGAGCTGTGGCTGTTTGCTGGAGAGGGGATGGTGCTCTTGGCTGTCACTGGTGGCCTGCTCAGAAGGTACAGACCAACTGGAGCCGGGCTAATTTCAGGACCCTGCAGCCCTTTGCTAAAGAGAAGACCAAAAAGAGATATTTGCTGGAGATGGGGAAGGGCAAATGTTAAGATTAAGAGAGGAGGTAACAGCAGAGACGCTGGAGGTAACTGTGAACCTGCCAAAGCAGGAACTTTCAGCAGGGTTTTCGGTGTCCTTCAGGTTGGTTTGGGTTAATAAGGAGACTTCTAAAGACTTGTCCAGCAGGGGAGGTACCTGTGCTGTGGAGTCCCTGTTTTTTGGAGATGTCAGATTGGGGATCCCCAAAGTCTGATAGGTGGAATAACAAGCCTCTGTGATTTCCAATCAAATGCTCTAATTTTGGCCAGTTACAGGGCTCCCCAGGCAGGGAATGTCTGTCAGTTCCTTACCTCCTGAGGAACATGTCAGATGGAGGAGCCAGTGAAGTGAAATCTCTGGAGACAAGAGATGGAAAAATTATGTTTCCTGGAGTCCTGGGCATAGCAAGACTCTAGAGACTTGTCATCAGGGGAAGGAACAAGACAAGACTCAGTTAACCCCTAAAAGGGAAGTTTGCAGGGGCCTTGGGTGGGAGGCCAACCCAGCCTGGCAATCTGCAAGGAAAGAGCCACGTGAAGAATGATGATACTGGCAGGGCTTGCAGTGTACCCCTCCTCACAGCAATGCCAGCTAACTAGCCTGTGTGTGTATTAACCCATTCCATGCCATGGCTGTCAACCCAGGCATTTTATAACGATTTCTTAGTGCTATCTGACTCTTCTTAATAATAGAAAGGTTACCCCTTTACACACATCCAGTTCTTTCCTAGCCTGCAGCTTACCTCCAAATCTGCTGTTCCCCTTGTGCTGTTGCAGCTGCTTTTCCACCCTTAGTTCAGAAGGAAAGGGTTGTGATGGTGACTGTTTTTCTGAGTAAAACAAGAAAAAAAATTGTTTTCCCAGCTGTGTCCAGAAAAATCCAGACACACAGAGGAAAATCCAATAAATTATTAACTCAGTCTTTCCATCTGCAGATAATAGTATTTCTAGTTGTGTTTTTTTTATTATTATTACAATTTTTTTTATTGCTAGCCTTCATCTCCCTCATGGAAAGAGAGAATGTCTATTTGATTTGAAATGCAATGTCCTGAGCCGTTTTCTGGCAAGTACCTCAATGATGGCTTACATGTGGTTTTCTGCCTTTTGAATGAGGAAGAATAAATTAGAAGTGAGTTTCCTGTATTCCTCTCATCTCCCTGTGAGAGGTGAATCACAATCAAGAGAGCACCTTTATAGGGAAAAGATTACAGAGTGTATGCATTTGTTTTTCTTTACAGACCACTGAACACAGTAAACTCTTTTTTTTTGTTCTGAGGGGGTGGTGGTGAAAAAAGGTATTTTCAGCCATGAATTTTTGACCCAGATAATTAATGTTTGTCTTAGGAAGTGGTAGGAAGAGGCTGGTGCCAGCTGCCTGGAACAGGCACTGCCACAGCAATGCCGTGATTCTCAACCCATGCATCCACCCAGGTGACCCCCTGCTGGCAAGGGAAAGCACCCTGTGGTCCTAGGCAGGTTTGATCTATGTGGTATGGTCAGAAAAACGGGTTTGGTTTGCTGCCCTGCTCCCACTCTGGTGATCAAGTGTGGGGCTCCTAGATGGGCCCACCTCGGCAGCCCCTTGCCACTATATAACTTACCCATTTTCTTGTTTCTTGACCTCCCGTTTTCCACCCAAGACTCCCTGCAAATAAGCAATCCACCATAATCACTTTTTTGCCTTGGGCCCCAGTTCCGCTACATGGCATACCCAAACTTTGTATTTTCAATACCTTTACCTCGGCAACCTCAGCTGCTAGGATTACCAGAGCACCACTGGTCTTGCAAGGTACTGCTCCCCTCAAAATCACCAGCAACTTCCAGTGCAGTTTGGCCACTTCTCACATGGCTCCCCTCTAAGCAGCTGTCCCTCGTGGTGCTTTCACACAGCTATCTGCCGCGACCAGCAACTTCTGATGTCACCTCCAGTTTCCCATGCCCTGTTTGCCTACAGCCAAACCTCAGCCCAGTGCCCAGGCCACAGCTGGGTCGCCTGCCTGGTGTTGGCTTCCTGCTCCCCATCACTGCCCTTGACTGGGGGATTTGCAGTGCCTTAGCCACTGAACCAGGCTGGACATTCCTGCGGTGTTGACTGCCATCTTTACAGAGGCTGGCTGGGGGGTGCCTGCCTCTGTCTTATTTGTTTTTATTCTAGGTTGGGCTGTGTCAAAATACATGCTGTAGGCTTGGACTTAAATCCTTAAGCAATTGGTTGCACTCTGGAGATGTGGCAAGCCCTCATAACTACTTAGCAAGCAGCCAGTTTTTGTGTCAGTTTTTGCTGTAATCATCTTTTTGATATAACTAACTGGAAGCTTAAATCAAGCCTTTGGACAAAAAAATACAGATTTCCTTATAAATGGCCTAGAAACACCCCATTTCTCTGCTGGTTGCCAGTTACAGTAATGTTTTGGGATTTAACGCATCCCTCGTGCAGAAAGCAATGATTGATGGTGTAAGAAGCAGCACCTTCCCTTGTGCAAATCTCAGGGCGGGTGATGCCAAACCCCATCACCCTCCTTTGCAGTGAAGCAAACCAACAAATTGATGCCAGCTTGGCAGAGGCTTACAGGATCATCCTCCCCCAGGCTAGCAAATTCTCTCCTTTCCTGGTCCTAGGGCACAGAACATATTCCCGGCAGCCTAAATGTCTGGGTGACTCAGGCCAGATCAGAGAGAAAAGGTCAAATTCTTCTCAACTGAACACAAATAGGGGAATAAAAAAGCCCCAGATTGGAGCACAGTGGCCGCAGCTGCCACCTGAGTGCCCAGGGCTGAGTGATGAGCAGCTGTCTTGCAAGGGGCAGCACCAGCCCTCCCCTCAAACCCAGCTTTCACTCCCAGCTGCCTCCTGGCCCGCAGCGACATTACCTCAGCTCTGCTGGAGAAGAAGGAGGTAGAGCACATCATCTCCTCAGAGACCCAGGTGCTGGGTGGTTTCTTCTTCCATGGCATTAGCCAGTTCAGATGTTGCACAGATGGGCAATCTGCAGCCTGTGCCCCCACACAGGCCTTGGGCCTCAAGAGGCACCTGAAACAGATGGGACAAAACCCTGCTGGGTCCACAATGTGCTTGGCATCTCATCTCTGGGTGGGGGAGAGAGGTGAAGCCCTCCAGCATGTCACCCTGCCCTGCCGGGGCACTGCAGTTCATGGTGTGTTGGCCACAGATGGATGGGCACAGGGCTGCATCACAGGGACGTGCTGCTCCCATGGGTGCCAGGCTCAGCACCAGTACACGAGGCAGAGGCGGATGAGGCGGTGCCTGCGGGCCCGTGCAGGGACCTCTTCCGGACCCATGCCAGCCATCTCAGGGGATGGAAAGCCAGGTTGTCATCCGACTGTTCCCAGAGGACAGTAAGGACTGGATTGGAGGGCTACAGAGCAGGGCAGGAGGCAGATCCTGAGCTGCTCCTGGGATGCGTGGATAAGCACAGCTTGCAGTGCCAGGGAGCCAGCAAGAGGCTTGGGATGGGGAGAGGGGAAGTTGTAGGGGAAAAGTGGGATGCCTTCTGAGATACAGGGTACGCCAGGCTGAGGCACCCAGGCGACACAAGCGGTGCAGCCTCCTGCAGGGTGGCACAGGTGGAAAGCAGGAGCAGCGCTGCTTGGGTAAGTACGGAGCTGGAGATGGTGAGAAAGAGGGGCTTCGGATTAGGAGGGGCAACGTGAGCTCTGCATGCTGCGGCCCTGTTGGGAGGGGCATGGGGAGATGCTGCTGGATGGAGATTAGCATGAAAGACCCCAGGGATGGGGCTGCCACCCCTTGTCTCACTGCCAGACAGGGAAAGCTCCAGGCCAGGGTGCATCACACTTTATGCCTGGACTTACTTCTATCCTGCCAGAAATTGATTTTTTCTTTTTCTCTTGTGCTGGAGAACTGAAAGGCTGAGGTTGCCCTGTGCTGGCAGGCGCGTAGCTCCGGCAGTGAGCCAGGAGGCCGATGAGGAACAAGGCAGGGCTACGCTTTCCCCTCAGCTGCAGAGATGCTGCTGTGTCCGGGTGTGGCACACTTATGTCAGTGATTTCATGGTGATGCACTTCTGCCACCAGGACTCTCCAGAGCCCTTCATAACAGCAAAGCACCTGGCACAACCTTGCCTTCCACATGACACGCAGCTTTGTTTTCCAGTCCAGGGGAAGGAGCAAACGTAAAGTGTTTAGCTAGTCCTTGTGACTTGCTCCAGATTGCTCCAGAAGCCTATCCTCAATTTTGGTGGGCTAAAAAAAATAAAGCTTTCAGCTGTTACTGAACAAAACGCAAATACACTGAAACTACAGAAACTAACATCCTTCTTTCTCCCGTCTGTCAGCTAGTTGTGTAGTTACCTGCTGTAACTGGGCCCTTGAGATTTGGGGGTATTTTCTAAGGTGCAGCTGCTGATGGGGAAGCCCCACTTTCATTAAGAAGGACAACTTGCAGAGTTCCTGGTTAGAGAAATCCTAACAATGTGACTGCGTGCTCAGAAACCTGATGATGCAAGAGAACTTCCAGTGAACTGTGAAACAAATAGAGATGAAAGATCAGTTTTGAACGTTCAGATGGGGTTACTCCAAAGACATCTGTGCTCTTTTGCCTTTTGAAGTCAAGCTGTGAAGGAAAGCCCCAGGGCTGCAAAAGGCTTTGGCTTTGCGTTTGGGTGTTTTCTTTTTATTTTTCTTTTTTCAGCGGCTGCGAGCCACACGGGCGGGATTTAGGCGCAGAGCACGGTCCGGCACGTCCTGGCTCCCGCGGGATTTGGACGCGTCCCTCCCCAGGGCCGCAGCTGTGGGCACGCGGTCTGGGCTACGTTGGTCTCCCCGTTGCTTTGCTAATCCTGAAATAATCCCTCTTTTTTTCATCCCTCCCCCCCCCCCCCCCCCATCTTTTTGAGGAGCACGTGGTGCACTCCGCACCCTTTCCCTACCCCGCTCCCCCCGCCCCGTCCCCCGTCTCCCCTCCCGGGCAGCCCCCCGCCCCCGGGCCCCGCTCCGCCCCCGGGCCCCGCCCAGGCCGCCGGGCCCGCCCCGGCCCCGCCGCTCCGGGCCCCGCCGCTCCCGCTCCCGCTCCCGCCGCGCTGGGGGCGCCCGCCGCTGCCGCCGCCGCGCTGCTCGGCTCTGCCGCCGGGGCTGCGGGCCGGCCCGGTGCGGCGCGGCTGGCCAGGGCAGGGCAGAGCCCGGCAGAGCCCGGCAGAGCCCGGCGCAGCCCGGCGCGGCTGGGCTCGGCCTTGCGGGAGGGCGGCTGCGACCCGCCGCGGCCGGCGATGGGCGATGGAAGGAGCCGGCGGTGCGGTAAGGGGCGGCGGGCGCCCGGCCGGGGCGGGGCGGGGTGGGGTGGGGTGGGGCGGGGCGGGGGCGCTCAGCGCCGGCACTTTTTTCTTCCCTTCGTTTACTTTCACCTTTTTCCTTTCCTTTATTTTCTTTTTCTTTTTTTTTTCCTCCCTTTTCCTTTTCCCCCTCTTCTTTTTCCTTTCTTTTTTCCTTATTTCCATTCCCTTTCTGTTTCCTTTTCCCTTTCCTTCTTGTCTTTTGCCTTTTCCTTCTTGTCTTTTCCCTTTTCCTTTTCCCCTTTTCCTTTTTTAATTCCTCCCTTTTTTCTTTTTTTTTCTGCTTCCTTTTTTTTCTCCTTTCCACACTTCCCTAAGGGAAGAAGAGCTCAGAGCCCACTTCTGCAGCTCCTACTGCTTGGTCCCCAGAGGCACCGGCTGCACTGGGACCCCCACCCCAGTGCTGGGACCCCCAGCCTGCATCCCGTACAGTTGGTTTTCCTTCTGTCTCACTGTAACTTGCCTGTGTAACAAATCAGCACTGTTGCTGCACTGTCAAGCCCTCTTAATCGTACCAAATTCTCAAATTAAATGAGATGATGTGAAAAAGCCAGAGTCTTTGGCTAAGAAGTAGCATTGTACTTTCTGGGGACGAGTGGGACTGAGATGAATTCCCCAAAGGTGTAAAGTTTTATAACATTAAACATACACAGGGATACTGCTGTGCAGTTGTGGTGTTATCTTTGTCCTTGATACCGGCACTGGAGCTACGCTTCTCAATGGGAACGTAAACGTAGGAGTTGTAACGAGCTTGAACTTCACATAAACTCACCGAAGATGCTAACTTCCCATACAGACGCAGTATTTCGGTGCCATAAACAACAATTACCTGGCTCCCACATGGTGCCAGTTAGTACACTGTCAGACAGAATGCATCTATGTGCTATTGAAGTGATTTGGGTGTGTAACAGGCAACTGCAATTACTACGGCTTTTGCAGATTCAGTCACGCTTTAATTCCGTCTGTGTGTAGGGCCATTAAAACAGAGAGAGAAAGTCAAATGCAGTATTTCTAATGAAACTGGTGGCTGCACACCCAGCGTTTGAAGCAATTGTAATAGGCTGCTGAGAATCATCCAAGCCCTTCTGGTTTAGCTAGCAGAAAGAAACCTCTTTCTACTCCAAAGGCTTTTTCATCAGTCATATCCTTAGTTGATGTGTTTCAGCAGATGTTACCAGTTTAATCCTAGCCCTGAATCTGACTTAGCTCTGTTGATTTACACAGACTGAGAGTTTGGCTATAGAGATATTGGTTTGGGGGTATACCTTTGGTAGGAGAGAATGTGAGGTTAAACCATGCAGGAATCCTTGTGCAAACGCTCCCCTTCAGTTATGGCCTTGGTTCACTGCAGCACAGTAAAACAAAATCCTTTGTGGTAGCGGTGATGTTAAAAACAATTCCAAGAAACTTACGTGCTGCTCTCTTCAAAACTTGACAAAACAAAAAAGTTAGGACTTCTTGATACATGAAGAAAATTCCTGCACAAATTACCTGTGTGAAAGGGGTCCTCTCATGCCATTGGTACTTGAGCAGATTATGTGATTTACTACTGCCCTTCTATGCCATCAGATTGAGAAGGAAAAGAGCAGTGAGGATCCTAATGAACATGCTAGGTTTTGTTTTTGTTTTTGTTTTTTTTTCCACAAGAATTTCTTCGCTGTCGCCAAGGTCCATAGCTGAAAGACCTGGATGTTGCTCAGAGTATTTCCCCTCCCCATCTTTCCCCCCCAGAATGGTCCTTTCTATTCTTGCCCATCTTACCAGGAAAGTTTGGCATTTTTTTGTGCAGCTTTGATTTAAGAGATGGTTTGGGGTTTGATTCCTGTGGGATGAAGAGGCAGTCTGTCTGTGGGAGTACTGCGGACCAGTGCCACGGAGCATCTCTGCAGGCAAGTGGTTGTCTCCATGGTCATGCTTTGAGGCCAGTGCTGGGAGCTTCAGCACTGGGGCTGGTGGTTGAGGTGGCACAAGTAACACCCCACATGCAGCTGTCAGTGCAGGGGAAGGATGCGTTGGCCGTGGCTGATAAACTGTGTTTGCACATGCAGCAGAGCTGATTGCTTGAAACAATCCCTGCTCCATGGTGAGACTGACTGGCAGACCTGGGAGCTGGTGTGATTTTTTCTGAGGTGTTACATGTGTTTCCTTTTGGAGTTCCTCTGTGTAGTTGCAAGGGTTCTGAGAGAGAGGAAGAGCCTGGGGTACTGCTGGGTGCTGGTTTAAAGAGCATTTAGAGGTAGCTCAGTGTAGTGGCTTAGGGAAGGGAGCCCAGGCAAGGGAGGGAGGGGGAAGCGTCTGAAGAGTAAGATTAGGCAGGTCCCCAGGGTACCGGAGAGCCATCTGCCAAGCGGCTGTGCTCCAGCAGAGGCTGGGCAAACCTGTGAAGTGCTGCCAAAACTCGAAGATCGGGGCAGTCAGCCACCAGCCAGAGTATCCTGCTCCACGTCAGCTCTGCGATGTGGGTGCTGGAGATCCCTGGGGTGCAGCAGCTGGTGGAGTTGGTTGGTAAGAGGTTTGCAGGCTGGGCCAGAGGAGGTGGGAGCAGCGTCTCTGGGCTCAGCAACACGTGCAGCCTGTTCTCCTTGAAGGGATGTTTCCTCGCAGCTGGTTCCTGATGGAAAGCTGGCCTCTGTCAGAGCAGGGATTTCATGGTCTGGCTCTCCCACCCAGACCAGCACGCGGTCTGGGGGGTTTGTCACATCCCGGTGGGATGTGGGGGTCCTTCCCTTTGGAAGTCTGGCTGAGAGGGGGTATGTGCGATAGAGAGCTTCTCCGGATCATCGCTATGCAGATGAGTGGGGGCTGCAGATGGACAACTTTGTGTCTTAAACATCTGAATCTCTTTCTGAAGGCTCTTTTCCTGTTTGTACTGAGATGAGGTTGTGGGGGGTAGAAATTGTACGCTTCCATGGGACGAAAAAGCTATTTGAGACCTGCTCTAAGTGTCTGCCCAACACTTCCAGTCTGGCTGTATGTATCCCATTCCTCTCAGGAATAGCACTGTTTGAAGTATGCTTCTGTACTGTGTTTCCAGGTGCTTTTTCTGAGCACAGCCACTCCTTGCTCTGAGATGCCTCTTGCTCTTGCACCAGCTCCTGTTGGAGGCCGCAGGCTCCTAGGATGCGAATGTATCTGTGTGTTTATTCTCTGCATTACAAAGATAAGCAAGGCTGGTCGTGGATGGGGCTTAAAAAGCAGGGTGGGGTGAGGGCTAGCCCTCTGGGTGTGGGCTAGGTTGCTACAAGGTTGAACCAGGAGTCAGAGGAGCTCAGGTATTATCTAGCCCTTGAAGCTTGAATTGCTCCTGAACTGACTACACTTCCTGGATGCTGTAAGCAAGCAAACCTGCCGGGGCAGCCGGATCAAGCTGTCCATCAGAGCAGGAGCTCTGCATTTCTACTGCCAACAAGTGCCTCAGCCACCAGCTCTGGCTGCAGGAAGTGTGTGGTGTTTGCTGTGGCTTCCTTTGATAACTGTACGAAAAGATTTTCAGTGCCGCAACCACTGAGCTAAGCCTAAGGAGACCAGGCTGGAGCTGGCTTTTGAGGATGGGCTGCCAAGGCAGAAGCACACTGGTCACTGTCACGCTTGCCAATCACTTCATGTCACAGCCACAGCAATTTTTTTGACACCTCATGAAAGGTCTGAGCAAGAGGGCATAGTCTTGAGTCTGTGATACAGTAGTTTGGGAACAGTAAGAAAGCAACCCCAATGGCACAGATTACACAGTACAAGTACATCCTTTTTGCAAAACTGATGAGTGGGGCTTGCTTTCGCTTCTTAGCATGAAATGGCACAGTGGAAGAGGTGGCTTATCTCCAAACTCTGCTCATTATGTTTTTACAACAGTTTTCAAACAGGAAGTGTCATTGGGGTAATAACTGCATCTCCCAGGCTGAACAAATGCCAAGTGTGGTGGCAGGATGCACTTAAGCTTGGGATATGGCTGCATTTCAGCATTAAAGAAAGAACCCTTACCAGGAAAGCCTTTTTCTCAAAAGAAAGCAAATTCTAGTACCAGCGAGTTCTGGTTTTCATCAGCTTTCTGGTCTGTAGGCTTGCTGTGGCCTACCGGGGAAAAAAGAAGAAGTATTGACTTCTTCACCAGTGGGGCACTAGTGCCAGCTGGCCTATGTTGTGCTGCTTGTGGTGGATGTATCACTTTTGGTGTCTTCTGCCTTCCTGCCTCAGCAGAAACTGCCTGGTGGCTCCTGACCGTGCGCAGAGCCACAGCTGCCCAAGGATGCTGGTGCGGATTTAGCTCACGCTTTCTTAGCAAGCCAACAGTCTGCTCTTGCAACAACGCCTTTTAGGCCCCCAGTGCTTGCACAGCAGGAGGCTTATGTGAAATTTGTTGATGTGTCTTCTAGCTTCTGCCTCATTTGTGCTGGGGAAAAGACGGCTCAGATCAAATTTCAGTCAAATTTCTGATCCTAATAACTTCTGCTAAATCTAGTTAAGACTCAGAAAGAACAATTTAGGTGAAAGCTGTAATATTAATTTAAATAGGTGATATGAAATAATAATGCAGGTTCAATGAGCTATGTCTAAGTTAGAGGGAGATATATACCCCTTTTTGCATGCTCTGTCGCTATGCTGGAGCTCTACAGTTTGCCCTTAATGAGGACATGCAGGTTTTTACTCATTTACAAATGTAAATTCTTCCAGTTGCTCTTGTGTAGAGTGGTTTGGTTTTGGGTGTGGTTTTTTTCTTTGGGTTTTTTTTTTTACTGTTCACTGAACTTGAGGGGCAAAGAATATTTTAATCATGTTGGGATACTATCTTAAACTTATTTAGCTGGATGTAGAGAGTGTACAGCACATGGGAAAGGATGCACCCTGCAAGGTCTCAAGGCTCAGCAGATGTTGGCTTGGATTTTAGAAGGAATTTAGTTGCTTAAAGATACAGATGCAACTTCTGGTAGGCCCATGAGGCACTTCTGAGGTATATCCAAATTTTAGCTTCCATGGCATTGAAATCCATGTGGGGCAGACCTGTAGCCTGTCTAAATGTTGTTCTGAGATACCTAAAGATGAAAGAAGCACACTACCTGCTGAAAAGAAGCAGTCTGTCAGTTTGCTAAATATACTTGGAACAGACTGAACAAAAAAAGTAAATGCAAGATGTCTACTACATGCACCACTGAATTCTCTGAATAAAAGATGCTGTCTTCATGCACTTTTTGTTTAATCAGGCCCCCATCCCGATGGTGTTCCATATAACTCAGGAAAAATACTTGCACCGTGGCTTTTAATGTTTTGGATCTTTTTTACTATCTTTATATTTTATACCTAAGAACATGGTAGTTCATGCAGTGAGCTGAAGCCTACCTCTTACTTGGCTTGCTTTGATTCTTGCACATACCTTAGAAATAATGCATAGACATCCAGAAGTCCGTACAGCACACATCAAAAATCACTGACTTGGCAAACAGAAAATGCTGAGTGACCTTTAAAGGTAAAGTGTAATCATACAGACTTTGAATTAATATGCAGTTCACATTCATGCAGTTACAGCTCAGACAGTGTCAGCCTTTGCATAATAAAGAGCATTTAATTCAGTATAACAGCTGACTGCTTCCTAACAACTTCAACCAAGCAACGAAGCAAACATTTCTTTAAGGGGAGAAAATCTCAAGTGCAGGTGTAAAACAAGACAACCAGACTGAAAACAAATGTTACCTGCAACTGCTTGATACTGCTGCTAAGGCATCCATTTTTTGTCACTGTTCCCATGCCTTTTTCTAAGAAGTGACTCTTTTGCTTTGTTTCTGAATTGAGCTTCTCGTCAGACACTGAACTTTTGTGAAGTCTGCCTTTGAGCGGGGAGAGGAGCTCTGATGGTATCTGTGGCCTTTCAGTTTTGCTCTCTGCAGCCTGACTGCTTCCCAGGAGGCTGCTCCTGGTAAACACATCCTGCAGCGCTGGGAGCGGCAGGGGAAGCCTGCGGTGCCCCGGTGCCTTTTGGTGAATTCCTGGGGTGAAGGTGTGGAGTGCATTGCTGTGAGGACTGAGGAGTGGAGCTGGCTGGACGGTACTGAGCCTGAGGTCTGACCAGTCCGGGGCCATGCCAAAGCCCGTTGAGCAGGTAAGAGTGGCTGGCTGCACCGGTTTGGACCCAAAGTCAGTTTAGCCCAGGATCATGTATGTGGTCATGGATATCAGCAGATGCCTGGGAAGAGTTCAGCCTGGAACTCCATGAGAAGGCTGTGATTTGTACGTATGTTGTAGATTTATATTCCCTGAGCTTGTTCACCCTCTTTCTCTGCTCCTGTAGGATTTTGGTTTCCATGACATTGCCTTGCAGGGAGGTCTGTGTTTTGACTACAAACTATGTGAGGAACCATCTCCTGTTTGGTGTGATGCTGCCTCCTAATAACTTCTTTTGATGTCCTCTGGCTATTGTATTAAAAGAGGTGGTGAATTACTGATTGCTCTTCGCCTTTTCCAGACCCCTTGTGACTGCATGCATCTCTGCCACGTGTATCTCAGCTGCCTCTTTCCTTCAGCCAAAAGTCTTCAATAGTCCAAACTTCTCTGCTGGACAACAGCTATATCCAATGCCCTTGCACAAGCCCTTTCCTTCCTCCCCCACCTCCCAGTTCTCCACACGTCTCCCTGCAACTCCTGAGAGGAATTAGTTTAAAACCCAAGCTGAGATTTCTTCTCTTCCAAAATCTTTGTTAGCATTAACTTTTGGCAGCTGCTGGTGAGATTTAGCCATGCAAAACTGTTCTTTTGAGTCTTAATCTATTTTACTAATGCTTTAATTTAAGAATTGCAAATATGTATATTAGCATGTGTGTGAGGAAAACACAAACATGGAGTATGAGATCACACAGAAGTAAAAACTATAAAACTTGATAGTGGTCTTTTTGTGAGCACTAGCACTCTCTCTGCTCTCTCTGTGCTGCCAGTGCACTAGCTTTCACCAGCTAGCAGGGTTGTTTTAACTCCAGTTTTCTGCATTTCAGCCAGTTACTTAGAAAGTGGCTGAAGAAAAGATCGGTGGAAATAGCCTTTTCAGAACAATTAGTATGACCTGTCAAAAAGCAGTGAGGCTTCCTAAGCTCACGCCCACACAGGAATGGTAACAGTGCTTAAAAACAAGGGCTGGCCACTAGTTGTGCCAGGCTGTTGGGGAGGTTGTCCTCCCCTGACAGCAGAGGCAGAGCTCTCAACGTGTGACTTTAAAGACTTGACGACTGTGTTGCAGCTTGACTCACGTGGTCCTTTTGCTCTGCTGCTAACTTGCTGGAGAAGGTGGTAAATCTGTGGAAACCTATCATTCCTGCCTTTCTTTTATATATTTGTTTGAAGCTAACTCCATTGCCAGTTACTGTATTTCTGGCAGTCTCTGGGGAAACTCCTGGGGTGCAGAAGACAAGACAAAGGTAGATGTTTAAACTCCTCCTGAGAGCATAAACTCACTGTATCAGGGTATATGATAGGCTGCCTAGGGACATTTGGATTTTGTGCTGCTGAATTTGTTGGTGAAGCAATGAGAATGGAAGAAGCACAGCCTGGGATTAGAAATGGCCCAGGAGTGGCTGTGAAGTCCTCCGTAGTTCGCTGTGCTCTACAGGCATCTTGCAGAGCTTTTTCCATCTGCCTTGTAGTAGTGCTGACAGCTCCATTGCGGCTGCTGTGGCATTTCCCCACCAGCCTCTGTGAAACTGCTGGTGCAGGGGCCGTCGCTGGCTGGCAGAGAGCTGACACCCGTCAGCTGCATGGCTGAGGGGGAAGGAGGTCAGCTCTGGGAAAAGGACCTGTGCACATGCCGAAGTGTGCAAAACCGGGGCTCCTCTCAGGCTGCCTCGCGATATGGCTTAGCTGCGGAAACCCTCACCCCAACTAGCCAGCTCCCTCCAGGTTTTCCAGTAAGCCTACAAGTACTGGAGTAACATTTGTTTCTGGGGGTAGAATGGTTGGATTTTATTAAGCTTACAGGGGTCCCTGTGGGGATGCTTTGACCTCTCTGTCCTGGCTCACAGCCCTTCATGAAAGGTCCTTAGACCCCTTCCTGCTAATGTTTTCCATTAGCATGACTGGTCTCCTGCTGTCCAGCATTTTAACTGACTCTTGCTCCATGAAGGCTCAAGCTTGGGCACCTGTCCCATTCTGCTTTTTCCTAAGCACCATTTTCCCAGGTCTCCCGAGAGGAGTCAGTCTGTCTAACAGCATCTGTCCTCTCAGGGGGTCTGAGAAACTCCAGACTGACATTTGCCAGTTAATTATCTGCGCCTTTGAACGCTTCCTCCTTGTTAGCTGTTTTCAAAGAAAACACATGACCGTAAGTGTGAATGATTCAGGAGGCATGGGTTCATGCTGGCTCTTTATGCTCAGACTGACCCGTTCCTTATCCCAGCAGCCGTGGAGAATGTCATCTCCTTCCACTGCTACCCACAGAGATGGAGTCCAGCTCTCCTGTCAGCTCAGCTGCAAATGGTGGTGAGAGAACAAGACTTTGGTATTCCTCAATTAATGCTCTCTGAGATGTAGGTATTAAAAAAAAACCAAAAAGAAAGGCCCCAAGAAGAAAACAGTCTGTCCCAAAATAGGCTCCAACCAGAATCAGAAGAGGATGCTTCGGTGCTTTCCTTTCCTTTCATGGAGAAAGGAGAAGCATTTTCATCAGGCTTGTGTGATTTCACCATGCCTATCTAAAAACCACTGGGATTTTTGGGGGGCAGTTTGAGGGGAGTTCGTGACTGGAGTCAAAATCAAATTCATCCAGAGAGAGACATTAGGCTTCAGGAAAGGCAGCAGCCAGCTCTCATCAGGGGCCTGCCTAAAGTTGCCTCTCAGGGTGAATTGTGGCAGTGGTTTCTCCTTGCAGCTACAGACCCTCTGCTCCAGTTCGCACACTCAGACAGCAGAGAGGAGCAGAGGAAGCATGTGTGCTTCATGTCAAGCTGACTTATCTGTCCTTGGCGGCTCCCGCTGGAGGAGCAGGATCTCTGAGGTCTTAGCATCCTACTGCTGGCTCAGTTCAGTGCTGAGAGACGGATTCAGCAGTGTCGCTTCCTGTGCTAGCCTGAAACCACCAAGAGTGCTGTGGGCACATCCTAAACAACCTCTGCTCCTTCAGCAAGGGACAAGAGCCCAGCAAGGTGGGATCTCTATTGATCCATGCCAATGCCTTGTGTGAGGTCAACAGAATCTGGGCCAGTGTGTTGGCAGGAGGTCTGAAGGGTGAGGACTGCCATGTCTGAGCTAACACAGCCTCATGAATGTTATACAAAATTCACCCAAGAGACAAATGCAGCCTCCCCAGCTCCTGACCAAGATATATGACCCAGAGAAGTAGGCTTGATCAAACATGTTCAAACAGGCAGAAAGCACTGCAAGGTGGTGAACAAATGGGCAGGAACCCGGCTGCCACTTTGCCCACAGCGTCGTCAGGCTGAAGAACAGTGTGTATGTGGCTCATGAGGAATGTATGTACAGCTGGGCTGATCTAAGGGGATTGATGCTGTGAGTGAGCATCACCCGCTCCAGCAGTGACAAACACCAGATGCATCAAAGGTGGTGGTTAAAGCCCTCTGAGGGAAGCAATTATGAAATGAGCTGACCTGGATGCAGATCTCTTTGCCCTTGAGCTGAGGGAGAAGGCTTAAGCAGGAGTTTCATATTCCTTCCAATCTTGCTTGTACTTAATCCTTGCTAATGCAGCTTGGAAAGCACTGTGGACATTTGTCCAGCCCTTCTCTGGGCTCCCTGTTTCAGGGCGTGATGATTTCTGCAAGGTTTGGGTGAGTGGCAGATTGAAAGAAGAAAAAGAGAGCAGATGTTTTCTCTCAATTTTCTGTTTTTGTGTTCTTCTTCTGTGTTTTGGGTTTTTTTTTCTTTTTATGTCTCTAAGGAAGGACAACAGTAAAACAATAGTCTTAAAACCCAGCTCTGACCTCATAGCATTCTCATTCTCTCTCCCTGTTACTTTCTCTTTTTAAAATCTCTTGTTTGGATGAAGTATCATAAATCTATCCTTAAGCCTGGATTGGGAGGCTCTGAACTGCTTTACCTTTACACATTCTTATAGTGCTCTGACAACCTAAATAGATGTTAGGTTCAGATGTTCCTATGCACAAGCCAGTATCTGTAATTCTCATCAGCAGTGTTGAGCACTTCTGAAAATGAAGTTATCCCCTTCAGACACCAAGACAAAGGTCTTGCAGTCTCCACTTAGGCACCTAACTCTGATAAATTCTGCCCTGTACACTGAAAAAACCATTAATTTAACCATTAATTTCTGCCTGTTATTTGATGATGCAGGGCGTGCTGTGACCTGGACTCTTCTTCATTGCTTTATGGTAAGGTACAGGCAAATAAAGACCCTTGGAAAATGTGTTTTCTGGCAGGGAAGCTCAGTGCAGCAGATGTCTGTGAAGCCTCGAAGAGCAGGGCTGAGGGAAGGAGGTACTGTGTCCCTGAGGTGTGTAGATCAGAAATTCCTGACTGCTCAGGAACTGGACTGCTCTGTCCATTTTACTTTCCATTTTTTTTTAATCTGTGAGTGGGATTTGGCACCAGCTAGTTGTTTAGCCAGCCCATCCCTTCGCATCCCATCTGGGTAGGCTGAATTTTTTTCTGGGTCTGTAAACTACTCCTGACCAGGCTACTGCAGACTGAGAGCCTTTTCCTGTGTGCTCTGGGTCCAGTTGTTTCTTTTCTAGTCCTTCCTGCAAAGGAATCCAACCCTGTAAAAGCAGGGGAGACATGAAGGCTTCTTCCAAGCTCGTTTCATCATGCTTGTGATAGTCATCTTTGCACTAGAAAGCCCTTCATCTGTTCATCATGTTTTTCCCAACGTATTTGGTAGGCTAGTGTTAGCAGGTCCATCAAAAGTACCTGTTGGAGTCCTAGTGATGAATAGCTGGACCAGTGAACAGTCAATAAATATATCCAAGACCCCCACGTAACATCTACTGCCCATGTATTACAGAGTGTTGGACTAAATCCTGCAGAACTGGTGCAATGCAGAAAGGTGGGAGAAGAAATGGGAGTAAAAGGCCAGGAAAACCTGGAACAAAACAGTTCTAGGGCATGAGGCAAGATAGTTATTTGTCAATATGCTCTTGGAAGAAAATGTAATTGTTAGAGAGCTGGCCTTGGAGGAATGTATGGATTTGTGATTCCATCCATCTCTGATTAAAGGGCCTTGACTCTGTGTTCCTGTGAATTATGTGTCTCCTGTACTTTGAATACATGTTTGTAGCTGACGCTTACCCTAAGGTGTTTGGTGGAACTGCATAAAAGTTATTGTCCAGGGAGGCAGAAAGTTCCATCTGGCTTCTTTTTTTTAAAGAGTATCTTTGTAAGCTAAGGCCTTTGCCGATGTGAACCATGTAATGACTTGCTATGCTGTAACAATTGACTGCCTCAAACATAGTGTATAAATATAAAGGTCACTGAAGAATTTATAGAGTTAATGATTTATTTAGTCTGTCACTTCAGACAGAAGAATTACAGGCTGTGTCTTACCCAGCTGGGAAGAAACTTAATGCTGACTGCAGACAGTTTTTCACTACAGTTTGGTGCTGGTTTGTGCCTTATCTTGGAGATTTGATTTGTCCCCACCTGTTCAGAAAACTAATTTTTATCTTAGTCCTGCAGCCATTCTGTCCTCTGAGAAGCTGGACCTTTACTGTGTCAAACTGCTTCGTATGAGTAGGAAGTGGTGGGAAGGTGCTGGTGGCACCAGGATGCTCAATCTGTCTCTAGCTGTACCCCAAGGTGCTCTCCTGCTAGCCAGGGAGACCACCCTGTGCTCCCTCCCTGCCTCCTGGCTATGGAAGCAGGTTTGACTTGTGTGGTATGGTTGTAAAAACAGGTTTGGCTATTGTCCTGGTCTAGACAGCAGTGGTCAGGCATGGGCCAAACAGGGACCATCAGACAGCATTCGCCACACATTTGCATACCTTATTCTTTTTCCCATTTTAATCATCCTTGTTGTAGCCCTTGCTCCTCCCTTTCTCTGCCTCAGTCACTTCCCAAAGAAACAGCCTCCTCAGTTTTATGGCTTTGCCTGGGTCCCGGTTTTGCGACAACCATACTCAAATTTGCTATTTCTGCTACTATTGTCTAGCCATTTTTAACCATAACTGGTATTACTGAGATGGTTGCCCAGTGCTGCTGGCCATGTGGGTATGCCAGCTAAAGTTGTGAGGGGTCAGGTGCTCTAACATCACTGATTAATACTGAAATGCTTCGGTTCCAAGGAGGAGAGGTGAGGTCTTCAAAAGCACTCTGAGTGGCCCCATGTCTGCTTTGGTTGATCTTGGTCGTGACAGAGTTAAATGAATGCTTTGAAAATCCTACTTGACAGCCCACCTGAAGGGATTTCATGTTCCTGCTGCTGGTTTCACTAAAAAGTAGATAAGCTTTGTTTATTTTGACTCTACAGGCAGAAGCACTTGCGTGGGATAATGATGTATCGGCTCATGCCCAGACTGTTGCCAAGGCCAAATATGAGTTTTTATTTGGCTTGGAAGAAGAGAAGCCTTCAGAAATGGGTAAGTGCTATTTATTACTATTGTGTGCAAAAAAAAAAAAAGAAAAAAATTTTAAAAACCACCCCAAAACCCGAATGTCTTAAGCCATTCAGGGTCTGATTTGCAGAATCTTCCCGCTAATGATCGCACAGGGGCTTGTTCACTGTGCTACGCTGCCCCTCACCAGACCACAGTGTAAGGTCCGGACCAAAGGAGCCCACTGGTTTGGCCCCAGAAAATGACAGCAGTTCCCCGTCTTACATCCCCACCTTTCTCTTTGGCTCACCCGGGGCATCTTGATGTGACAGTGGGGACTCATATGCTGGAGACACGTTGGCGGAGGGAGTCTGAGCACTTCTCTGCAGCAGAGTCGTTTCAGCCACATGTTCTGCAACTGCACGTGCTAAGACACGGCCGTCTCTGCCTGGAGGTCCTTTCAGGAATGCCCTTCGTGGTCTACCTGCTGCTCTTCCTACAGCTAGAGGTAGATAAGATTTTAATTTAGATACTTGAGGTAGTAGCTGAACTGCTCTGTCTTCTGTAGTTAGTAATTCAAGAAATCCAGGTGCAGTATCTAATGTTATGCCTAAGGATCAGTCTTGTTTCAGTTCTTTTCTTGTAAATAACAGGGTATTTTCTACCTTTTCGCAGCCCAAGCTTAGAAGAAAAGAAATGTAGTTACTATACCTATTTCTCTTGCCTTGTTGTAATTATCAAGAATCCCTGCCCTCTTTGCAAAAGTATTTCCTCAGGCTGTTCTCTTTGCACCTTGATCCTTCCTAATTGTACACTTTCTGGAATGTCACTTTTAATTAAAGAAGAGTCTTTTCTTGCCAGAGAAGGGCAGCACTTTATACAGAAACAAGCTGTGTAGCCTCTTCCACTTCCATAAGGCAGAACTGAAGTCTGAAAAGTAAGTAAATAGTTTCTCCCTGGATTTTCTAAGATTTGGTCTTCCACTTGGGAAATCCTAATTGCAGTGTGGAGGGGAAAAAACCCAAACCAACCAGCATGTCCTCATTTAGGAATTCTAAAAACTTTTCCAAATTGCCACAAAATGTGTATCAGGTTATTACATGAATCATGATGACCTCATTCCTTGTTTGGAGAGACACAGTGTGAGAGCACTGTCAGCAGGCGTTAGTACATTTCCGGAGATTGGCATTAAATAAAGTATGCTGTGTCTAATAAATCCAAGTGAATGTATTGTAATTACTAACCAAAACAATTATCAAATGTGATGGGTATTCTGAGCTGACTGATTACTGAGTCCTGAAATAAAGCCAGATATATTGGCTTATGTGTGTACTTTCCTGTATTTTTCCTGTGCTACTTCTTGCCTTGTTTCTGAACCTCCCTCTCTTCCTTTATGAATCAGAAACTACCATCAGGGGCTAACACACAGTGAAATGCGAGTGACTTCAGGGGAGAGCTTCCAAATATGTAACAGTGGTTAACATATAATATTTGTGAGTTGTACCTGAAAACGGGGTGATATTGTGCCTACCCAGACTGGCTTCATGCTGACACAGATAGATGCATCCTCCTCCAGGAAGATGTTTGACCGCAATGGATAAATGAGAGTGGTGCTGCCCCTTCTGCTTTTTTTTCTTCAAGTGAGCAGGTTTTAACTGCTTCTTAACTGGAGATAAAGGAGGTCAGGGTTCTATGCACCAAATCCTGGCTTCCTTTGATTTGACATACGTTGAATACGCAGCTATGCCTGAAATTCTCTCTGTCCTTCTCTGTGCTAGACAGGGAGGGGAAAAACACCACCAAAAATCCAAACCAACCTACTACTTTCTAAAATTGCCTTTAAAA
The DNA here is from genome assembly GCF_963921805.1 of Phalacrocorax carbo. NCBI lineage: Eukaryota > Metazoa > Chordata > Aves > Suliformes > Phalacrocoracidae > Phalacrocorax > Phalacrocorax carbo. The sequence goes on from NC_087548.1 coordinate 53,572,374, forward strand.
GAAAAAAGACATGTTTTTGTGGGCCAAAGTATGGAAGATTTCAAGCAAATGAGTGACAGGGACTGGGCCAGATGTACTGGTGTTTAAACTTGATCAGGAGAACAGCTTGTCACTGTGAGCAGTAAAGTTGAACTTTAATTTATCTAACCCAAAACAGTTTCATGCGTGCCTTAGCTGGCCTCAGAAACTGAGAATTTAACACATAAGCTACTGAACGGCTTAATAAACAGGGGCTGCATCCCTGTTTATCCTTTCCCTTTCTGTCACAACCATATTACTAAAGCCCTGCTGGATGCTGTTGAGGGTACAAATATTTTAATTGGATACTGAAATACTTGCATTGGACAAGCCAATTCACAAAGACAGAAGAATAATTGGGGGTGACTGTAGCAAACACTTCTGTTTGCCTAGATGGGAGATGGCAGACTTTGTTAATAAGCTGCTGTATTGATTTTTACCTTTGAGGTTGAAGTTTGTGGTCATTTTCACAGGTGAGAGGAGGTTAAAAAAAATGAGATGCCTGTAGAAGAAGTGCTTCCCCAATGATATTAAAATGCTAATAAAGCTGCTACATTAAAAACAATTCATTGTCAATTCTCTCCTTTGCTGCCCTCAGTCTGGTTTTATCTGGGATATTTGTGATTCCTGATGTACTCATGTGCTCTTGTCTTTACTGCGTGATGCCTCTTGTCTGGCTCCTCTCCTCTCTCGTCTGTTGCCCATCCTCCTGCCTGGGATACATCACTCAGAGCAGAAGCAGGTCCAGGCCCCCGGGACCCTCATTGCATTGCGGGATGGCTCGGGGCCATATGTCTCCCTGCAGGCCCCTGCTCATGGGGCTGCTCCTCGCTACTGTAAGAGTGGGGAGGATGCACCATGTGCAGCCACGCGCCTCTGTGCTGCCTGGCTGCCTTTCTCAGTGAAACCCCAGCCTTCTGCCTTCCAGCAAAAGAAAATGTTTTTTTGAAAACTGAATTTGGCTGGGTTGGACAAGACAGCCTTGTTGACATAAAGGGTGCTTGTATATGGAAACATAGCCTCCTCTGGAACCAGCTGTGGAACAGTGATCTCTATTGAGCAGACTTCTCTTTATGCTTTGGCATGCTACAGAGTACTGATTTGTATGAATTTGCAGTTAATACATTTAAATACCAAAAAGAAAAAAAAAGTCCGGACAATGTGACGTAGTCCTTAAAAGTGCTTCCTCGGGGAAAAAAAGTGGGGGATGCTACAAAATAATTG